>NC_089874.1:90404500-90708000 GCF_040182565.1 Anser cygnoides
AAGGATTTCCTACATCACATGGCTTTCTGCTGTGAAGAGAGCAAATGCAAGACTATGCAATGTCATATACCAGCCCTTAACTGATGCTCCAGTCCCTCCTTTGCAGAACAGTCCTTACATACCAAGCTCTGCCTTAATCCAGTTGCTTTTAGGCAATAGCTGAAGATTTATCTGTATGGTTTAGAACTTCATAAGTGATAGGTAATAGTTGGTGTACTGCTTTTAAGATACCTGAATTATATTGATCTAAAGGGAGCAGAATTCACATTCTTCCCCAGTGAAACGATCTCCACAAGGTAGCTGTGATTCAAGGACACTTTTACCACTGTCCTACTGCTTCTGGGAGCTCACCCCTGCCTGACACCAGTTGCCACAGGTAATTTCTACCATACCAGCCTCTGTGTTTACTTGTTCCCTGATCCACCAGGTCCACGGAGGAGTTGCCTGTTGTGTCTGTTGGAATAATGCACTGGCTGCACAGCACTGCCATGCTGTCCAGTCTCCTGATGGAAAGATCACTGCCCTGGAGAAATGGAAAACTTTGTGTTGCTAGGACCTTGAAATCATGTACAGTACAAGCTGGATGAAAGTAAGTAGACAAGAAAAGTCTGTCCACTAAATCCAAGTATAGACATTATCATTACAAAATATTTACCTGAAACATGCAGGAGAGCCATGTTGCATCTAGTTGTGTTAAGATCTAACCCATCAGGTCTCTCCCTCCTTTTCTAAAGATGACTTGTTCGAGGAGCTGGATACTCCTACTTTTTGGCTATTGACTATTCTGTCTTTCTGGAATTCCTAATGTACCTTTTGAATGTCTCTATGCTTGATCAAATTTTTAATGTCATTAAGCTGTAGAGGGATAAATGAACTTTCTCTACTGGTGAAACAACCTGTGTCATTGTTTGAAGCCCTTACAGACATCAAATTTAATTTCCCTTTGTACTGGTACCCAGGTTTAAACACACTGTGGTGGTCTTACCCTGCTAGGCAGTCAAACTCCACCACAACCACTTTCTCACTCCCCCTCCTCAAAAGAAGAGTGGGGAGAAGAAAGTATGATGGAAAGAAAAAGGCTCACAGGTTGAAATAAGAATAATTTAATTAAAGGGAATAGAAAGAGGGGAAAAAAGCTACCAACGGCTGCACAGAGGCAAAGAGAGAGAAAAAAAAAAAAACAATTATTCTCTACTTCCCATCAAGAAATGTTGTTTGGCCACCTCCTGGGGAGCAGTTACTTGGGAGGACAGATGTCTTTGTAACGAGAGCCCCCTCTCTCCTTCCCTTCCCCACCTTTTATTGCTGAGTGTGACACCACATGTTATGGGATAACCCTTGGGTCAGTTTAGGACAGCTGCCCTGGCAATCGACATGCCTTCCCATCTCTTGCCCAGCCCCAGACTGCTGGCTTTGGGGGGTTTGGAGGGAGTCCTGGTGTGGTGTCAGCACAGCTCAGCAGTAGACACAACACGGGTGTGATACCAGTGCTGTTCTAGCCACAAGTGCAGAGCACAGCACTGTGTGGGCTGCTGCAGGGAAAGTTAACGCCATCCCAGTCAGACCCAGTACATGCAGACACCAACGTGATAAATATATGCAGCTCATTGCTGAATCTTGTCTCAAGCCAGCTTGACAGCAATCAGTCACTTTGATGTTATAAAATATTTGTGGAGACTGACCTTCAGCCATGCCTTAAAGAATGCCTTGACGAGCCACACATGGACACTGGTTGAAAAAAAGATTTGAAAGCACTGACAAAAGAGATGAGTGCAGATCTGTCAGGTCTTGTGGATTTGGCATGGTAACATGATTGACACTTGTGTTCTACTGTCACCTGGGAAAAATTGCTTTCCTACCTTTCTGCCCACAAGATGAGATATCTGTGCACTGTGTTGTACTGGCCTACCAGAGTTATATATCCCTGCAACTCAGTATGTGGCCAGAGCATTTAATGCGATATAACAAAGTGTGACTGTTGTGGATATCCTGTATCTTGTGTCATGCTTCCCCCTTGCAGTGTTCAGCACCAAGGAACTTCTCACGTTATGCCTTTCAGCACATTTTTTCAAGGCCAATTTTGTTATTTTTGATCAAATCTCTATGAAAAAAAATAAAACCAACAACTTTTAGATTCAATAGTTAAACTGAAAAGTATTTTAAAACCTTGGTTGACATTTTTACAGAAAGAAAAAAATGTAGGAAATAAAAAACTGTGAGGGCAGAGTTAGGTAAAGGAAAGATCTCTCTCCTTAGCCCAGAGGGCTAAGATACTTCACTGACTATCAGCTTCAGCAAATATTTAATTTTTTGATATTTGAAATATAGAAAAGTGTCAGTAAAACAACACAGAATGTACCTGTGACCTCTTGCCCCACTTGTCAGCTCAGCATACTGGAAAAGTGACTCTCATGAGAAATGAAGATTCAAAGAGCAAAGGATTTACTAGAAGGTAAAGGAGCCTGTCATCTTCCTATTTGTGCTAGCCATTTCCCACAATGTCTTATTACCTGCTCAGTTTTGTAGCTGAATTCAGTCCTGGGTTTCAAGTCCTCTTTGGTGGAGGAAGGGAAAAAAAAAAAAAAAAGAAAAAAAAAAAAAGAGGCTTATTTCTTCAATTTGACAAATAAAATTTCAAAAAATGTTTTAGCAAACATGAGAACGGGAGATCTTGGAATCAAGCTGATGAATAAAATATTTACAAGGGTAAATATCAGGTCTATTATGAACAGTTATCTTGAGAAAATTAGATGTCATATGTTAGCACCAGCAGAAGAGAAGGGAAAAAGAAAAATGTACCTGCTAAAATCCACAGTTTCTAAAATAGTCTGCTCAAAATTGAATAAATTAGACAAAATGCTTCCTCCATGGTATAAATGTATATAACTTGTCAGAGGTGTTACTTGGTCTCCAGATGACCAATCTGAAAGAAAAGCCCGAACCACATTTCTCCCATCTGCTGATCACACTGATCATTTTGGCAGGTCTACAGAACTTTTAATGCTGTTCAACAAAGAAAAAATGTGGCTTCAATGGAAAAGTAAATTGGCAACTATTACAGGGCAGATCCCAGCAGTGGAAATTAGTTGAGTTTAATAAGTTGGCATCAAAAATCTGTAATTCAAAGTGGAACTGAATTCAAATCTGCCTATTTGTCTGGACCTTTTTGAAACAGCTTGGCTACAAAATGTTTCTGGTAGCTGGTTAGTTCAAAGGATAGTTTTGCTGAGCTGAAGCTCAGGGAACTCCAGTCCCCTTCCTCCCTCTCTCTAATGTTGTACATTATTTCCCTTAGATATAATTGTCTAAAATAGTAAGAAAGTGGAGATGCTATAGAATTATAATAATTTCTAATATTCCATACCCAGCACTGAATCTTTCTGAAGAGCAGTAAGCATATGCATTATCAGATCAATACGAAATTAGCAAATCTCTCTAATCTGCTCTTCCTCTCTCATTCACATCCCGTGAAACCAAAGGAGACATGGATGTCTCAGCTCCACACCTCCTTCCCATCCCTATATCTCATTACAACAGTATGCCCTAAATCTCTTTCATCTCCTTCCTCCTGATGAAGGTACGGCCCATTTCATTTTTAAACAGGATCCGCTCCCTGTCAGCAGAGTGACACTGCATTTATTTTTAATAAGTCTCTGCCTGCACTGTGTCGATGGCATCAAAGATACTTAGGTGCTTAACTTCTCTGAATTTAGTGATTGCTAGGTGGCTGAAGGGCTCTGTGGTTGAGTGCCCAAGTGCCCAATTAAGAAACTCACAAGCTCCTCATAATGCCAACAACCACTGGTTTTCTTTTCTTTTTGAAATTTCCCTGCCCTCAAGTGGGGTACCTTGTCACTTTCAATTAAGCTTCAAGGTCTATAGGGGAGGACTTTGAAATCCGTCCCAATGGCAGACCAGAGTGAATGTTTACCCTTTTTCCCCACCTCTTGGTTTACAGAGAGAACCGAGGAATTTATTCGACCTCTTTTCACAAAGCAGTTTATTCCTTGCTGTACGCGAGGCTGGTAGGGAGTAAAGGCTCTTGTGGATGGATTTTTCTTCCATATAGCTGTCTCTCAAGTGACCTTACTTCCCTTTATATCAATGGGCACCAAGGCAGATCTGTGCCCTTCTTTCACTAAGCTATGTGGAGCTGTCTACCAGTAGTTGTGGACAGATTTTGTTCTTCTGTGCTTAGCTGTTTCTCTTCTCCAAATTAAAACCTTGGAGAAAAAGAGAATTCTTTTCTACAAGTACGTATTAATCTGAAAGGCTCTGTAAAGTTGTTTTTCAGGATAACGTCTCCTGACATACTACTGAAAATAACAACAGCAAACCAAAACAAATGCATTTAGCCATTTTCCGAAAATACAGGCAAGAGTTGTTCAAGTACACAAATGCTTATTCTGTTTATTTTTCCTGGCATTTCCTGACATTTTACCTTTAAGGTAGTTTTAAGTATATTTGCCATAGATTGCCTCTATATTAATCTTTCCTACATGGCCATTTGGGGTTTGTGATCATAGTGAATTATGGCCACATACCTCTGGAGCATTCAAAAAGGACCTCTTCTGGTGTGGTTTTCTGTAACTACAAGTGAAACTAAAAGCTTTTCGCAATGACTAGTTATTTACAAGCTGGAAATTTTCTTTATTGCAGTTTAGCTGAGCTATGGAATGAAATATAAAACACAAGAAGAGTGGACTAGACACCTCATTTAAAAGAGTATATATATATATGCTAAAATCTCTTTTATGTATTGTATATAAATTGACAGAAAATGGTTACAAATGTACACAGGTAATGATTTTCACTACAGCTATTTAGATATATATATATATTTTTTTCTGTTGATACAAGTTAAGAATGAGCCCTTTTCACTTAATATCCTAGGAAAAAGATAAAGCCATAATTGTACAATGTTGTTTATATTCTCTGCCGTTCTGTGGAGATGATGCTGTCCCTGTGTAAAAGTGACAATTCGCTAGAGAACTTTTGGGGATATATTCAGAACACGCATGCTAAAAACTAAGACAGTGCAAAGAAAACTGTTCATAACTAAACTTTATAAATTCAAGAAACACACAAAATACTTCTGCTCTTGTAAGGTCTTAAACTTTGAGAACTGTTGATTTGCAGAATTAATTATATGAGTAATATTATAATCTCTCTAGGAGGGCAAATAAAATAATGATTTAATGTAATTATTGAATGATCATAACCTTCATAGTTATATCCAAATAGAATTGAGTACAGATCGAAGAGGTATAGTGAAAAGAGATGAATCAGAATCACAGAATATCCTGAGTTGGAAGGAACCCACCAGGATCATTAAGTCCAGCTCCTGCCTCCACATAGGATCACCCAAATACCAGACCTTGTGTCTGAGCATTGTCCAAATGCTTTTTAAACTCCAGCAGGCTCGGAGCTGTGACCACTGCCCTGTGGGGCCTGTCCCAGTGCCCGACCACCCTCTGGGTGCAGAACCTTTCCCTAACCCCCAGCCTGACCCTCCCCTGTCCCAGCTCCATGCCGTTCCCTCGGGTCCTGTCGCTGTCCCCAGAGAGCAGAGCTCAGCGCCTGCCCCTCCGCTCCCCTCGTGAGGGAGCTGCAGGCCGCCATGAGGCCTCCCCTCAGCCTGCTCTGCTCTGGGCTGAGCAGCTGCTCCTTGCATGCCTTCCCCATCTTTGTAGTCCTCCTTTGGACACTCTTGAATAGTTTTATGCCCTTCTCATACTGTGGTGCTCAAAACTGCACACAGTACTTGAGGTGAGGCTGCAGCAGTGCAGAGCAGAGCAGGACAATCCCTTCCCTGTTCCAGTGCCCGACCATCCTCTTGGTGAAGAACATTTTCCTGATATCCAGCCTGAAACCTTAGGCTGGAGAAAGCTGAACCCAAGGAGGCACAGAAAACAGAGTCAAATGATTATTAATTGCATCAGGCCTAATAAAGGTAATTGATGATATGGAGCAAACTGTTTACTATTTGCTTATTACAGAGAATAAAGACAAAAATGATTTTTTTTGGGGAAAAAAAAAATGTTTCCAGCTAGCTTTGAAATGTTTTCTCAACAATCTGCTTAAGATATGCTTTCAGTTCCTTGAAACAAATCCTGTAAACTTCACAGACCATACTTAATGAATCAGGAGCTACTGAGCCAAATCCCTGAACAAGAGGTCTTGCTATGAAAATATAACAGCGCAGTCCCCGTAGCCTTTCTCTCTGGCAAGCCAAATGGCCCAGGGGAGCAAGCCCCAGAAAAGGGTCCCTCAGCCCCCCCAGCCCTCCTCCTTCCTCCATGTGAGGGTATCTTCCAGGCCGCTCCCAACACAGCCGCCTTTGGCCACGCGTGGGCCACTCCATCAGAGGCTTGCTGAGGTCACAGTGGCCACCACTGCCCTGCCTTTGCTGCGGGCCCTATAAAAAGGCTCCCCTGCACCTGGCCCGCCACTCGCTGAGCTTCTAGGCCCTCTGACAGCCAGCATCTGCGGCAGAAAGAAGACCAGAAGCAGGAAGGCGAGAGGCAGCCCTCGTTGGTGTGAGCGGACAGCAATGCAGTCCCAGCAAGCACCAAGAAAGAAGGCAGCTGGTAAGTGTCATGGGCGGAGGCAGAGCGCTGGTGGCACAACAGATACCAGTGCCCAAGGGAGCTCTCGCGCACAGCCCACAGATACCTATAAGCGGTACCATTGGCACCGCAACGATGCGGGGAACAGGCCGGCCCCTCAGCCATCCAGCGACAGGGGGCCTGGGCCTTCCCAGTGGTGCAAAGGCAGCGTGGGGAGAAGGCAGGAGTGTCAGGCAGACAGCCGTGTGGAGCACAGGCGTGCCTATAGTCCACAACAGAGTGCGGGACCTAGCCATGGCCGTAACACAGATGGCAGCGTCAGACCCATGCGTGGAAATCAAACACACAGTGGCATGGGACCTAGGCGTGAAAGTGGACAACACTCTGGTTCAGCACCCCGGCCTCAAAACTTCCCAGATGGAAGGCATCCCATGCGGCCAGTCGCAAGCAAGGATGGGCTTGGTCATCAGCCACTCCGAGCCGTGCGCAGTCCTTCCCGGCATCCATACAGCGACTGCAGGCCTCGGCCCTACCATTGGCGGAACAGCGGCGTGGGGCGAAGGCAGCAGGATCAGGCAGACAGCCGCCGGGAGCACAGGCGTGCCTATCATCCGTACCACAACGCGGGACCCAGCCAGGGCCATAAACCAGATGGCAACATCGGACCCACACACAGAAATCAACCTGACAGTGGACGTAGGCATGGAACTGGACGACCCCGTGGTTCGGCACCCCGGCCTGGAAACCTTACTGACGGAAGGCATCCCATTTGGGCAGTCCTGGGCAAGGACTGGCTTAGCCTTCTGCCCAACACCAAGGAGCCCATGGAGGTGGATCCTCCACAAGACATGGAGGAACCGATGGAAGTGGATCCACCTCAGCCAGAACAGACCTGGGACTACCGCGGCGCGTCTTTGCTCTCTGCTATCCGAGCACAAAAACAGCGTCGCAGGAGTGCCCGGCCAGCCCCCTACTCGTCGTCACGCAGGCTCCATCCCAAGCACTAGCTTGGAGCCCCCAAACACCATAGACATCCTGCAGGCTTACCTGCAAGACGTCCTGGCAATAAACCACTCTGTTGCCAATTCTCAGGGGTCGTGTGAGTGCTTCTTTCCCATCCCCCAGCCCTTGTGCCAGAGGTGGCATCCCTTCTGCACAGAGCCTCGAGGAAGAGCACAAGAGAGGGCCCAGCTTCCTTCAGGCTGCTGCGCTGGGGTGACAGGAGGAGTCCGCGAGGGCCACCATGCACCTCTAACATTTGTGCAAATAGTAGACTGAGGGGTGAAAATAGGAGTGTGTAAGCGATTACAGGTGTCTAATTTCTTATCCTAGGAGTGAGTTTCTCTAGCTGAGTACTTGGTAATGACAGACGTGTGATTCTGCCGTCCCCCAGCCAGCCACCACACAGTACTTGTCCAGCATGACACCATATATTACGGAATACACCTTTGGCCAGTTGGGGTCAGCTGTCCTGCTTCTGTCCCCTCCCAGCTCCTCCTGCACGCCCAGCCTCCTCACTGGCAGGGCAGTGTGAGAAGCTGACAAGTCCTTGACTCAGTGTAAGCACTGCTCTTCAACAATTCAAACAAGTAGGAGACATTTCTTCTCAGAAAGAGCGGTCAGGCATTGGAACGAGTTGCCCAGGGAAGCTGTGGCATCACTGTCACTGGGGGTGTTCAAGGAAAGGTTGGACCTGGTGCATAGGGACACGGTTTAGTGGGAGACATTGGTAGCAGGGTGATGGTTGGACCAGATGATCTTGGAGGTCTTTTCCAACCTTAGTGTTCCCATGACTCTGTGTTTCCATATAGCACTGGGATTACTGGGAAGGGTACCCGGCCCATCTCCCAAGCAGCAGCTCTGTCAAAAATGCACAAGAGCAGTGACAGAAAGGTAGTAGCACCATTCATTCATTGTGGCCAGCTAAGGATTAAAATGTTGGCTTATTTAGGCTTCTAATGAGGAATATTTTCTTTTTGCAGCTTTCTCAGAAGGACAAAAAATGAATGGAAAAAGACTCCTAACTTTTCTAGAGAGGTTGTTCCACCAGACTCTGAAATTTGACACAGCCTAAATAGCTGAACCTATATGAACCTGTATGAACCTATATGAACCTATATGGAACTTGTGGAAGGTGAACATCATATATTTACTATATTTTTAGGGAAAACACCAGGAACAAAGCAAAATAATGTTTAAATCAGTTTCCTTTTTTTTTTTTTTTTTTTGAAAAGGTCAGGATAGAGCTGAATGTGCAATTGCCATTACAATTAAAATCTGCAAACTAATGCCTTGTTCTCTCAGTAGAAAAACAAATGAACGTGTCTTCTATTAATTTGCTTCCTACTTGGTCTTTGAACTGGACCTGACATGTAAAGACACTATTTTACTTTCTAGTGGCTAACTTAATGACATATATTATGTTTTGGCAATTTGAAAGTACCAACTTGGTGAAATATAATTTCCATAGCTAACTATTTCCTTATGATAGAGCACGAATATAGTCACACTGTCAGTAAATTGTCTGGAAAAGGAAGATGGAACTTTAAAACACAGAAATTGTGTCACCTTACATGGCACTTGATTACCATTTCTAGCCTATAGGCATGACATATTATACAAGCTAAAGATAAATCTTGTTTTGTGAAATTTTCAGAGGGCTTTGATAGTTGTTATCCAAAAATTACTATTAAAAAAAGTAATCAGAATTTGTCTTGCACAATAAGCCTGAGGATTACAATCACTCTTTCTGTAATCTGATTTGCAATTAGTTTTGCAAAAACTTCCAATTGAAAGTGCTTTGCTACAGTACAGTTGCATATAAAAATTTGATTAGCAAAGTGTTAATGCCTTTTTTTTTCTTTTCCTTTTTCCCCTGGGAGGGGGAGGTTATTTGTGCCAATCTTATTTATTTATTTATTTTTTCCTGAGGTTTCAAGAAAAATTTTTCAAGCATTCTAGTGAAATCTAAAGATGAGGTAGGACAAGGTAAATTTAATTAGGTATTTCCTTTCCTGTTGATATTTTTGTGCTTTGTGGTGCGATCATAAAGATGCCCAGAAAGGAACCTGAGGTGCCTGACTTGCCATCCAGCTACAGAAATGGAGAAAAGGAAATCTGCACAGAGAAGCAATATGATGTATTATTAAAATAGTTTATACCAGCCCCTTGCTATGGAAATGGCCTGTGGGAATGTTAATTAGCACAGATACTCAGGAGCTCTATGCTAGATGCTTTATATTAGATTATTTTGTCCAGCTTAGTAAAGATTTGCAGGTTTAAAATATTTGTGTATTCTAACACTTTGCAGAATATATTCATCTTTAGAAAAAAACCACCATCTCAAAACACAGAATTTGAAGAGAATCTGAAGGAGGCGATTTTTTCACATAATTTACAGAAGCCTGAGAAAACTGTTGTAAAATTATGTCATAATTAACACAGATATAGTTAAGTGAATCATGTAATAACTTTGCTCTATGAGGAAAACAACACAGAAGATAAATGTTCTCAGTTGGATACAGTATTTCTGGGTAACAATATTACAGAGTTTTAATTTACAAATTATATTTTGGGTGATTAATATTGTCAAAAAGATAAATAATCTGCCTGTATATAAATATAGATTTAGAAAATTGTACTTAAGGGGTTTACCCAGGGGTTGTATATCATTGTCAGAAAAAGCGAAAACTCAGGGACTGAAGGTACATAGTTCTGCTCTGGAGCAGCACAGTGCTGACTAACGTACAGCACAATTATGGCCATGTTATTATTTTTTATTTGCAAATTAAGTTTCTGCCTCTTCTATGTTGTTTTTAAAGATAGAAAAGTACTTTCTCTTCTTTCCCCTCTGGTGCTTCAACCCCAGGCTGCTCTGCTTTCAAACAACTTCAATAAGTGTTATTTCCAGATGGGAGGAACAATCTGAGGCTCTGCTATGTGGCTATGCACAGGTATTGATTACTTATCCCTTTATTTGAGTCACTTCACCTCAGTGTCCTGTCTCATATTTTTCTCAGAGTTCTGAAGAACACGGTGAAAGCTGCTCCCCCTAATTTGTCCCAGAGGCTACAATTTGGAAAAGTGTTTGAACATGGTCTTAAATTGTTTTGCTAAAGAGGGCTTGGTCAGGCAGGGAAGGTCTGGGGCCAGGGAAGTTTCCTCTGCTGCAGCTGAGCAACTCTGCACTACTCAGTCTCATGCTGGGAAGGGGAGGTCACAATGAAAACCTGTTTCTCCTTATTCCATTTCACCAATGAAGATGTGATGTGGAAAGAAACAAACCCCCGGGCCACAAATCTGTAGACACCTACGAACACTTTAGAATATCCAGGTTTAACTACTTGCTGAGATTATTTGGAATAAAACAAGGATCACAAATTTATTACTGCAGGATTGCTCCCAATCTTAATTTTTATTTGGGGGCGGAAGGGGGAATTCTTCCCCCCGCTCTTTCTATTTTGTCTGCTAGCAGCTGGACAACAGCACAACTGCTTAGTATGGGGTGCTTTACTCTATTCACCTACTCCGAGACTGAAATAGCCCTTATTTATTCTGCTTAGAGCCCTGAGTTTTTTTTTTTGTTGTTGTTTTTAACATTTCATTTAATAGCATTCCACTGAAAGCACTGGGACAGTGGTAATCCTAATAAGAAAGAAGATTGATTTTTAAACGGACATAAAGTGGAACTGCTGACTCACTTATATTCCTTAAAATCCACCTGACTACCATCTTCTCTGCTTAGTAAAAGACCAAACAGAAAAGATGAATTACTTGATCGTATTAAAGCAGCCTCCTCTCCAACCCTGTCTGCTTAGGCTGTCAGCATTGCATGGGGGTCTGAAAGTGACTTCTTTTCTATCCTGTGAATTACATGCAGTCTTAGCCCTCTCTGACAGCACCCTTAAATGCTGTGATAGCTTGGGGCTGGTAACACTACCCCTGTAGCGAGTGATGGGAGGCACTGGGGTTGCAGCAGGCTATTTCAGTCTCTAGGCAAATGAAGCAGTAATTCTGTGCTGACTTTCCCCGTCTGCTGCCTTCAAATTTAGTAATTCCCATCAACCCGAAACTACCCATGCTCATGGTCCAGAACATCTGCCTCCAAAATAACCTTCCAGTCAGCCCCGGAGAGCCTTGACACTCATGACTCCTGCGTAAATGGCTTAACTGAAGGTAAGGCTTTGAACCAACCAGTATTTCTGTATTTCCAGAAAAAAATATGAATGAATGACAAACTTGGCCCTTTCCCCTTTGGCTCAATCCAACAGAAGTAACATTCTAAAAATAAAATAAAATGAAATAAAAAAAATAAAAGCTAAAAGTGACTGTACAGGCAATGTGAGTGAGTTAGCAGCACTGTGATTTAAAAATAAAAAAATAAAAAAAAAAAATTAAAAATAAGATTATTGATATTAGAATAAGTACAGATTTCCAATTAGAATCTTCCAGTTTAATGCAAACAATTTCATCTATGTCCCTTAATTTTCTTTTCCTGCTGTATTTCTCTGGCATTCTGGCTGATGCTGAAGGAAAGACTTCCTTGCTTGGATTTCCACCATGAATCCCCATTCTCTGTTTTGTGCATTTCAAATAACCTGACTTCATCCCCACCTTTTTTTATTGACAAAGAATAGTTATCTGGGCTGTAGCATCAGTCCTTAACCCAGTGCACCTCATTGATTCTGCTCTTTTGGAAGTGAATTAACCTAAAACAAATGACAAACATACCAGAGACTATTCATTGAGATGTTCGAATTAAATCCTAATCAAATATAGATAAATATTAAGATCACCCAATTTTGAGCAACCAGGCTTGAAATAGGCTTCTGCCAGATATGGTTCAGTGCAGAAACCAGAATTTGGTACTCTGTTGCTGCTAGGAAGAGTGTTTGTCTGTCCAGTGAATAAAAGAGAAATTCTGGAGAGGACCTGGCTAAGTACAGTAGTTCAATAGTTCAATTGGTTCAACTTTTCCCTGTAGAATTGCAGGCTATTCCTCAGAGCATGAGGATATTAATTACAAAAGACCAAGGACTGATGACTGCATAATACTTTTTTTTTTTTTTTTTTAATGGAAAGTGATGTTACATACCATTCAGCTTCTCATTTGCTTAGTTAGGAAGCCTACAAAGTCCCTTTTCTAGATTCACTGTAATTAGGATTCAGCTGATGCAGTTTTGGTGCTTCCTGTCACATGCAAGAACAGTGACCTGAGCTGTTGCTCCATGCTTCCAGAGAGAGCTTAATGACTGGCACAATATGCTCTGCAAAATTCAACTGATTTTACGTTTTCTCATCATAAATAATGTCTTTAGGTCAAGGGCTTCTGATCTCTTACAAGGACATCTGCAGAGGTCACACAGGCACTTCCGTAATATTTGTCTTCACTTACAGATCATCATGTGAACCTTATATTTTGGCCCATCATGAACTATAGAAAAAGCACAGGTGAAAGGACATTTCCTGTTGACTAGGTGTTAATTCTTAGTCACAGAATAGCAGAATCAGAGAATAGCCTGAGTTGGAAGGGTTTAACCCCACAAAGAACATCGAGCCCAACTCCTGGCTCCACACAGGATCACCCCAAAATCAGACCCTATGCCTGAGAGCATTGTCCAAACGCTTCCTGAACTCTGGCAGGCTTGGTGCTGTGACCACTGCCCTGGGGAGCCTGTCCCAGTGCCCGACCACCCTCTGGGTGCAGAACCTTTCCCTAACCCCCAGCCTGACCCTCCCCTGTCCCAGCTCCATGCCGTTCCCTCGGGTCCTGTCGCTGTCCCCAGAGAGCAGAGCTCAGCGCCTGCCCCTCCGCTCCCCTCGTGAGGGAGCTGCAGGCCGCCATGAGGCCTCCCCTCGGCCTGCTCTGCTCTGGGCTGAACAAACCAAGGCACCTCAGCTGCTCCTCAAACATCTTGCCCTCTACAGCCTTCACCATTTTTGTAGCCCTTCTTTGGATATTCTCAAATAGTGTTATGTCCTTCTCATACTGTGGTGCCCAGAACTGCACACAGTACTCAAGGTGAGGCTGCAGCAGTGCAGAGCAGAGCGGGACAATCCCTTCCTTTGACCGGCTAGCCATGCTGTGCCTGATGCACCCCAGGGTGCAAGCCTCCTGGCTGCCAGGGCACGCTGCTTGCTTGCATTCAACTTGTCATCAACCATAGCCCCCAGATCCCTTTCTTCAGGGCTGCTCTCTAGCTTCTTGCCCCCCAGTCTGTACGTATAGCCAGGGTTGCCCCTTCCCAGGTGCAGAATTCGGCACTTGTTAAATTTCATGCTGCTGGTGATTGCCAACAGCTCCTTTTAATTTAGTGTCATACACTCCAATAAAATCCAACCCTAAGGTGATTCTCACACATCCGGAAAGATGTATATATGTGGCCATGTAGCTCTCAGAGCTGGCAGAACTGTGGCTGCATCATCTGGTCTTGTCTGTGCAAGGACATCAGAGCACATGTAATTGGCGTCAATGACTTGTGATAGCCCTGCGGCCAGACAGGACCATACCACACCGACATAGTTTCAGCTTCTCTCATGTTTTAAAGTTATTCTGCTGGACCTCTCCCTTCCCTGCGTGTGATATTGAGGACCCTGGGGCCATGTGCTGTCAGCTAGGCTCTCACAGGCTCACTGCTGCTGAGTTTAAAGCAGCTATTAGTTCCAGGCAGGGTGGTATTTTCAGGGAAAGCAATATTGATGGATTTTCCATCTGACATATTCTCTAGCAATTTCTTAAAATTCTAAGATGAGAAGATAAGTGTGCATTCCTTGACAGGGTCAATGCAGTGGAAATAATATATTTCTGTAAACAGCCACATATTGTAGGGGTCTATGGTCCTAATGAGTTAGATGCTTTTCTCCAGTGCAAGTAGCCTCACAGCTTTATGCTCAACAACATATCCAAGGTTGCATGCTCTATAAGCCATTAAAGTTCACATGCTGTCATATATTATTCCTGCTATATACAAGCCAAGCCTGAGATTCCCATGCAAAAACAACAACAACAAACAACAGCAGCAAAAAACCCCCAAACCTTTATGAATAAAAAATATTTCTCAAGCTCCATTATAGGCTGTGAATTATTGATGTTAGAAAACATTGCTGAGCAATTTTGACCTGTATCAAGTGCAAAAAGGGAACCACGGATAAATAGAGTTCTCAGAAAAGTCTAACACCTGGTTCAGATACAGAGGTTGTTATGCAAGCACTGGCCTACAGAAAAAAAAAATCAACAAAAAGCACCATGTTTTTCCCTTTGGAGTGGCTGCACTGTTCTACAACACATATTACCAAGAGGAACAATTCAACGTTCAATTTCACTGTTGCACAAGGTGCTAAAAAAGATAGACAGATAGATGAGGAAAAACTCAAAAACCCTAACAAAAGCCTGGAGTGCCAATGCCAGTCAGTGCAGTGAAGAGACAAGAAATCTGACATGCAGCTGAGGGGGATCTCTGACCTCAAAGAAAATGTTATCACAAGTCATTCCCCAGATGAATAGACTTAAAGGCCAATGAAGAACAAGAGAGAGAAGCAAAAGCTTTAAATACAGTGCAAAAAGAGACAGAAAAAAACATTTATTGAGTCTTTGTGGGTATAGCACCTTCAACAGAGTTTCAGGCAACAACTGTTTAATGGTTCAGTTTCTAAGTTCTGTTTTTTAAAGCTTGATTGACAAAGTAAGAATAGTGTCCAAGAATGTTTACAGTTCAGTGCAACAGAACAAATTCTTCCATGGCTCCTGTCAGAACACTTGAACTTTTGCAAAATTGTTTTACTAAAGTGCCATAGTCCCCCTCTTCACTTATCCCAGGGAAATTCTAAGGTGGTCTTCAGAAGAAAAAAATTGGGCTACAGCTACTGAAACTCCTACAAAGAGGGACATACCAACACCCCCTCCCAACCTCACCTTCCTAAGAACAAAATCCCAAGGCATATCTGAACCACGAGCTATTTTAATGGCAAGCCTGGGAAAGTACTCTTTTGTGTATCTATGGTATGTTTTATGACCAGATGATGATCAGTGGGCTGAAGCACCTCTTCTATGAAGAGGTCAGGCTGAGAGAGGTGGGGTTGTTTAGCCTAGGGAAGAGAAGGCTCTGAGAAGACCTTATAGCAGCCTTCCAGTACCTAAAGGGGGCCTACAGGAAAGCTGGGGAGTAACACTTTGTCAGGGAGCATAGTGATAGGACAAGGGGTAATGGCTTTAAACTAAAAGATATTTAGATTAGATATTAGGAAGAAATTCTTTACAATAAGGCTGGTGAGACACTGGAACAGGTTGCCCAGAGAAGCTGTGAATTACCCCTCCCTGGATGTGTTCAAGGCCAGGTTGGATGGGACTTTGAGCAACCTTATCCAGTGGGTAGCATCCTTGCCCATGGCAGAGGGGGTGAATCCTTAAGGTCCCTTCCAACCCAAACCATTCTATGGTTCTATTATCTAACACAGCTATCTTTTTAGAATTAGACTGTAAAACTAAAAGCATATTTGCAACCATCTCCCTTGTTTGTAAATTTGAGTGCACATGTTTGTAAATTCAAATAACCTTTGGACCCTGAGTACCTGCAAACACCTGATATTTTCATGAACATGAAATACAATGAGCTTGCAAACTATATGGAAGGTAAGAGTTTAATTGCACTCATCCAGTTATGAGGCTGCATCTCAGGCTGTTTACGACTGACAGTTGTGCTTGTGGCACAGCTCAGGGCTCTGTACAGGGGTGAAATAAGGAACAGTTCCTGCCACAAGGAGCTCATAAGACAAAGGGAGTGTGAGAGGGGAAAAGAGCAAAGAACTGGAGCATAACAACTCGCTTCCTTCACATAGAAAGGTAAAAAACAAACAAACCATGTTTCCTGACTACTATCTGGGGAATTTTGCCTTTGCAACATTCATATTTCCAACGTGAACAAAAAGAGACTATTTTGTTTTATTTCCTGCTTGTCTTAGGAGACTTCTTCACTTTACCAAGATAACCAAACCCTGGTTTGGCTGTTTACCAGTTAACCTACACTGGTTAGTTCTCTCAGGTTTCAGAGTTTTCCCAAAAGTGGAACCGCATTTTAGATTCGCTCTTAGGTATTCACGTCTTTGCATTACACAATCCTGGTTTAGATGAGATACTTGCTCTGTAATGTACAAATTCAAACTACCTGAATGGTTAAAATCTTTAAAGGTCTTTAGCTGAAAGAAAACACTGTTGTCTCTACAGTTTTAAAGAACTTCAGTAGCTATACATACCTCAGAGTAGGTTGCAAAATATTTTGCTGTTGACAACTTGCCAAAAAGTGTTCCTGGTTCCTTTTCCCTTCTTTCATTTTAGGGACTGAGAGACTTTATTTACTTTTTGAGAAGTCCCTTGTCAACTTTCTTAAAGAGTTTGGAATGAAACTATAAACCATGAAATGCCTGGGTAGGAAGAAAAATATTTAGCAGGATCTAACAGTTGGATTTCTTGCAAGATGCTATGATTTGTTCCCAATTTATCTTTTGTGCTTAAGCGTGATATAAAACTGAGTTACTTTTAATTGGTTTTGTATCAGGCACTATTATTTATTCATTGCATCACAGTGATGTTCAGGATCTCCGATTCTGCAACTTTATCCTGCTGTGCTAGAAGCCATACACACAAACCAGAAAGTCCCTTTGTGATTGAAATCATCTGTCTCAGCACGACTTATTCTTCCAAAAGTTATCTGAAAATAATCTCAGTTATTATTTCCAAAGTCCTTTGCAGTGTAATTTCAAGTTAAAATGCATAACTAGTAGGAACTAAAACAATTCTGCCAATGTCCTAAAAGATACAAACAAAATATTTTCATCTGTGTGACTACCTACACAAACACGCCTATATGCTATGTAATTATATATCGTTCCAAGATCCACCTAAGTACTTTTGCAAAAAGATATTTGCTTGCAAAATGTATGGATATCTGCTGATTGAAATGCTCTGAAAGAGCTTTAGAAAGCTACTATTTTATTACTTATGCTTTATGTTACAAAGAAAGGGAACTGAAACACAACAAGTTAAGGAAAAATTGGATCCCTGTCCACTGAGACTCTTGTGCTACTGCCTGAATTGCAGGATCTTCCAGGTGTCTACACTCTTTATGCAGTTTTAATATGACAGATCCTAATATGTAGGGCTTCTTAATTAAATTAACATGGAGACACGATCCTTAATTTTTCTTTAATGCTGTATTTTGATAGTATCCATATCTTACAAAGAATAAACAAGCCACTCATTTTTCCTTTGGCTTTCTATAGACTACAGACATGCAATTTCAATCAGAAATTTTGGGTGAAATTTATCAGCACAAGTTGCTGTTCTTGTTTGCATGTGTAATTTCCTTACTTTGCCTAGGAGGTTTGATAAACTTACTTTATCTAGATCCCAAAATGCCCTGTAATAGATCCCCAAATGCCCTGTAATATCATTGTAATTGTCCAGGGAAACCTTTATTGAACTAGAAGTGTCAAGTAGCACCCTCTTTCGTATTGCAGTTTAATATTCAGGATGAATATTACAGCCAAATGGATTAGCTTTCCTTGATGTTTATGGCGTTGCTGTAAAAGCAGATGGATAATCACTATAGCAACTTAGCACATCAGGAGAGAGCCATTGAAAAGCATTCCATAATCAGGACCATGACCTTGACAGCCCTCACTTTCAATTGCCTAAGCAATATTTTTCATCTGTTGCAATCAGGCAAATTTGTTGCATGCCAATAAACTTAGTTGGATTGTCCCAAAACACTGTCAGTGCTGGAATGAGCAAACGTAAGAAAGGCCATGCATCTCAATGTAAGATATTTTACTACATTTTCCCCTATGGCATCTCATATGTTACTTCTTGCATTTCAAACAGCACGCTGAAATAATAAAGTAGCAAGTGGGTGTTATTTATTCCAACTTTGGTAAGATACTGTCTCTCAGAACTTCTTCAGAGACAAACTGAGAAAGTACAGCCTAAATAAGTGGAACATGAGGTGGGCTGAAAACTGTCCGAACTGCCAGGGTCAGAGGACTGTGATCACAGGCACAAACTACACCTCCACCTGGAGGTCTGTCCACAGTGTAATACCCCAGGTGCTGATGCTGGGGTCAGTACTGTTTGATGATTATTAATGATGATTATTAATGATGATCATTAATGAACTTAACAATGGGACAGAGTGCATCTTTGGCAAGTGTGTAGATGGTACAAGACTAGGAACAGTGCATGGTTGTGTGGCCATTCAGAGGAACATTGACAAGCTGCAGAAATGCACTGACAGAATCCTCATGAAGTTCAACGACAGAAAAGGCTGAGTGTTGCACCTGGGGAGGAATAGCCTGATGCAACAGTGCAGGCTTGGGCTGACAGGCTGGAAAGCAGCTTGGCAGAAAAGGACCTGGGTGTCCTGGTGGACAAAAAATTGAACATGAGCCAGAAATCCGCCCTTGCAGTAAAGAAGTCCAGGTCTGGGGTCTTGTACAAGAAAGAATTGGATGCACAGAAATGAGCCAAAAAAGGGCCGAAAAGATGATTACAGGATTGGAGCATGTGTCATATATGAGGAACATATGAGAGAACTGGGACTGCTCAGCCTGGAGGAGATGGCTCAAGGCAGGTTCCTGTCAGTATGTATAAATTTCTGACTGGGGTGGAGAGTTAAAGAAAGTGTCTGTATACAGGCTCTTCTCAGTGGTGCCCAGTGACAGAACAAGAGGCACTATGCACAAAATGAAAATAAGAATATTTCACTTTAACATAAGAAGAAAAAACACAAAACACCATCAATACTTTACTCTGTGGGTGGTTGAACACTGGAACAATGCGTTCTTCTTCCTCCAAGGCATTCAAAATCCAGCTGGGCATCCCTCAGCAATATGTTTCAGGTCAACCTACTCTTGGCAGGTAGATTGGACAAGACAATCTTCAGAGGTGCTATCCAACCTCAGTGACTGATTCAGGCATTGCGATAGGACCATAACAAAATGACTTGATATCTGATTTTCTCCAGTTAATTTGCTCATCTGCAGTTGTCCAGAGACCTTCACATTTCATATGAGACTGGACTACTTTTCCTGTTCTGCTGTTCCTCTTACAATAGGGGATCTTTATACAACTTTATAACATGTAAACAGAAATGAAAATAATCCAAATCGCAACATTATCAGAATGAATTGTTGGAAGACAATAGGAAAAATAAGGAATGAGGTACAGCCCAACCTTCCAACAGTTGGTATGGGTTTCTCTCCTCTGTGGAAATTGCTGTTTCCAGCTCCCAAAGGTGCAGAAAACTCTGGTCTTTGAACCAACAGGTAGAGGTCATGAATCAATCTAACCTTTATTGCAATAGGATTAGTAGTGAGAAACTTGAGATGTCTCAGCAGTTTAGTTGAGCTACTCTGCAGATTGTCTGGGCATGTAATGACCAGTTTCCATGGAAATATCAAAGGATTATATTTTCTCAGAATTTCTGGCATTTATTGATACTCAGCTGAGATGAAAGTATCACCTGAACAGGCCTCATAATATTCTAGATATTAGCTGGTGAGTCTTGAGTATTTCTTTATTGCTCAGAGAGATTTACTTACAAAGAGAAGCAGACTTTGTCTGTCTTACAGACAGAGAAACAAAGGTACTGAAGACTCAAGTGGCTCATTCAAGGGAGGAAAACTGGCTGACAGAAGAGAATGCCATTGCCTTACTCCAGTGAGATAATCAGCAAACAAGAGAAGTCTGTTTCCAGTCTTTTTGTGCTTGTGGTCCAAGCTGAAAACAAAAAGCTCCGGTGTACATACAAACAACATTAAAAATTAACCAGCTTGTCCTGATTTAAAAATCTCCATATTCATGAGATCTTGGATAAGGTTTTTGTTCTACATTCAGGCCAACATTGACAGCCAAAAAAACCCTTACTAAAACCAGCAGCAACATTTTCTTCACACTCCAGCTGCTCTTTGAATAAAAATAAAATTTCTAACTTGCACTATTCAGTTGACTAATGGAGACTTTCCTGGCTGAAAATAAAGATGCAGTTCTATTGCCTGTTTGAAGATAGGGGATGAATTACAGAGACCCTTCTTTCATAGTAGAAATAAGAGGCATAGCTTTTTCATTTATTTTTAAAATTCCCCATAGATAGGAAGAGGGGAGAATTCAGTTATGACAGAGTTTGTCATGGTGAGGGACAGAGTATAACTCATCCTGGAACAGTGGCAATGTTTAATGCTGCAAGATGAACCTCCCTGGGAGTCCCTGGAGTTAATTTTGATCTGAAAAGGCCAAGAGGCTCGAAGACGCTCTTAACACTTTTGATTACAGCTGACCAAAAAACAGGTAGGAGAAATACAGCCATGTAGAGATAATTTTTCATTTGAGAAAATGAAGTAATTAAAGCACCAACAGAGGAACAGACCTTGTCTTTTGGCATATAAATGAAGTAAGAGGCTCAGCTCCCTGAAGTAGCTGCACATTGTACCTTGCTAGTGGTCTGTCTGTGCCCATTGGATACTGAGTCTGCACTGCATTGCCCAATCTTTCTCATTTGCCTGAAAGAGTACACAAAAGACACACATAAGCAGTCACAGGATGATTGATATCTGCAGCTTGTTTCATGTACATACATCTGAGCATCTGCAAAATGAAATGTTTGGTTTTGAAATAATGATTAACAATGGGTAACTGAAACTAGTATACTTCATGCTTATTTTGGTCTTTGTTAGATGATGACTACTTGCTTTGGAGTAAGTATGTGCAGCCTTCAAAATATAACTAGCAATAAAAAGCCGAGTTTCATGCTGGGTGTAAGGCTATAAGCCACCAGCAAGTTTGAGAATTGCTAGTGCTCCTGTGAGAGCTGCCAGCTTGGGAATCAGCTCAGTTTGTCCTCACTCAGGGCCATCAAATTGCCCCTCACAGGAACGCTCCTTTGGATCATGGAAAGTCACCTGCCGGCAGTTCCACTTGTACAACTCTCTCTTCCATGCTTGGCAGTGAAATCAGGGCAGTTAGTATTGCCACTGGCTGGAAAGGATTTTCTTCAAAAAATATGATACCTAGAGGTAGCAAAAACCATCAGAGGTGGTAGCTATTTTGCTAGTATATATTACATATGTTGTATCGCCTCTAGTAGACAATAGGGTTTCATGAATCAGCACCAACTTGATCTCTGACCTTGATTTGAAACTCAGTGATTACTCCTGCTTCTAAAGCTGGTCCCCTGAAGATCCTGTAATTTTTTTTTAGTGACCCCCCATTGGTAACTGTAGAGCATGGGAGCCACATAAAATGTTTGGATGTAAGCCTTTACAAAAACATTGCATTACTGCATCCTACCCCTGTTGATTCAGACTGTTCTCTTTTTAGCCTACTATAAGTACAATTGGAGCAGACTTACAGCTTCATAGCTGAATATTAATGCTTATCAACAAAGCTTAAACATTTTATTGCAATGGGAGCTTTATTAAAATAGCCTTCTGGAAGAATTTAGATCTAAAGATGGTATTAAAATGTACACACCTAAACAACCACATCGATACATTCTGCACCTTTAGAAACCGTTGTGAAAAACCCTGCAAGTTTTATTTCTACTTTACTGCATGGAAAATTACATCAAAAAGCTTAATTGACTCTCTGAAGGTGAGACATTAATGTCACCGACAGAGCAGCAATTGCAGGGGAGAAAAGCCAAGGAACTGAGTGCTAGCAGGCATAGCACTGGCATTAGTGCCCAACGTCTAAGTAGGGCCTGGCTCCTCTGGGGATAAACGCAGCAGGTTGTTTCTTCCCTTTTCCCTAAAGAACGAGATGGTTTGCTACTTCTGCTGGAGGCTCTGGGTTTGTTTTGTGGTTGGAAATGAACCAACAGCAGGTGGCAGCAGCTCGTCACTCTTCCAACCTCTTCTGCGTTCGCAGGCAGGAATCTCTGGCCACATGAATGGCTTTTTGCTTCCTGGATTTGCTCTGTATTCCTGCAGAAGAGATCTGTGACTCCCGCTAGCCTCCAGGGAAAGCCGGGTACTCACAGTGAAGCCAGGCGTGTGCAGCACCAAATACGTACCACGGGCATCCGTGGAAGGCTGCCTGCTTGGATGCAGAGGGCAACGGGGCTGTTCTGGGAGGCTTGGGTATGATGAAGAAAAAAGGGGCAGATAATTTTACAATTTTCTGTCAGCCTCAGGAGTACTACGAGTGCACCCTGACTTAAGTGTGGTGGCTAGAATGACTTATGCAGACATCTGAAGCAAGGCTATTGAAAACACTTAAATTTTTTTTGTGAAATAGGGCAATTAATAGGTTCATTTAAGTACTGCGTTTTGCTACATGAGAATACATGCCAGTAATTGTATTTATTTATTTATTTATTGGTATATTTCCAATTAACATGCATGGTTTCCTCCTTTTTGAGTTTTACAACACAAGCAATTTCTCAAGGATGTGTAAGCTAATTGTTTTGCACTGGAAGGGCTGTGTTTTTCATCTGTTAGCTACAGTTATTGTTCTGTGCAGGAATGCTGTTAAAACCTTAGTAAACATTATTAAGCACAAAAAGAATGATGATAGTTCAATGAACACTAAGCTGTGGACTAATGGAATGATGCATGGTACAATGTAAGAACATCGGGAAATGACAAAAGGAACTCCACATTTGCTAGCAAGCTGAACTTTGTGAAATCTCTAAAGATAAATTCAGCAGGGTAAGGAGTGATTATGTACTTGCTGCAAGCTGTGTTTCTCAGTAGAACAAGCTGGCTCTAAGAACCCTTAGTAAAGGCTCCTATTTTAATGGTCTTACTAGGGGAAGGAAAGAAAGAAAAAAACAACACCACAGCATTTATCTATATACACATTAAAATGTTATGTAGAAAAGCTGTATGTGTAGAACTACACATTTTGTGGCTTCTATACATTTATAAATTTTATAATTTAATCCATGGAATGCTTTTGGCTGTACTCAGGAAAACAGATTCTAGAAATACAGATGTAAACTCAGTTTCCTCTCACATTTTGATTATTAATAATACCATTCTTTTGCACTTAGTATGGACCACGCTTTATGAGTTAGGAGTACTACAAGTGTATCCTAACTTAAGTGTGATGGTTAGAATGACTTATGCAGACTTCTGAAGCAAGGCAATGGAAAACACTTAAATATTCTCTATGAAATGAACCTTGAGGCTGTGAAAAGTCCTCCAAGAAACCTCCAAGCCTCTGCATATGGCCCTTCAGTTCCCTGAGTTACTGGTGGAGGAGGTTATGTGCCATTTTTTTCAGAAAACATTCTTCTTTTTGGTAACCAACAGAGAACTCCCACACATGTGCTTGCTGTCCTTTTTGTTTGTTTCGTGATGGGGTATTTTCTACTTCTAAACATGAGCTAATGAGGTCCTTATATTGTCTGGCACAATCCCACATCTACAGGGATTAGGTAGGATTTGAGCTACCAGAGCTGCTGCTTTGATACATCATACGCATGCCTTTTCCTTTTTCTACTTTAACTATTTTCTTGGTACTTAGTGAGGTTTGACCCCTTTAGCTGTGCTTCCCTTGTTAGACGGATTTGGATTTGACAGGTAAAGAAGAAAGTACCAGCTGAACTGAAAATGCTGCTTGTGACCCACGAAGAAAGAGAGCACTAGCAACAGGAATGTCAGGAGTAGATTTTAATAGGCAGCTCGCGAACTGGTTATGTTTTTAGCAGTTTCTATGTTTGACTGAACCAGTCCAAACATTCTTTGCACAGCCCGCAATCAATGGGAGCAAAAGCAAGTTCATAGGTATTAAAGCCATCCCCTTCAACAGACTGACCTTGAGGGAGAGCTGCAGACTTCACAAGCAAACTCCCTGGCAAGGTGTATAGTCCTGAGTATAAAAGAACTACATTTTGCAGAAAGGAGGACAATTGGCTATTATTTAGGGTTGCTTTGGGACACTTGTCTTGAACATAATGTGTCCAGCTTAATTTGAATTGTCTTAAGCACTGTTCTCCTGGTTATTATAAAAACTTAAATTTGCTTTAATTATCCTCTATTGAAAAAAACAATGCAAACATTAACGTTCCAGGGTTTTTGCATCAGTGTCTTTTTAATTACAATATGCGATACTTTGCTGAATTTGAGAAGAGGAAGTCTGTTTTATTAGGCTTGGACTTGAAGCATATTAAACTGATCGTAAATGTTTAGATCAACCCCCCCTAAGGATTTAGGTCTGTTGTTCAATACCCATGTGGTTAGGGTAAAACTAGATTATCAGCTGGTTAGTGGGCTGCAAGAGTCATTTGCTTGAAGTATGTTCTGGAAATACTGCAAACTGAATAAATAAAATAGTAACAAACCCAATCAACTTGCTCATGTTCACAGACAATTCAGTGAGATGCAATGTTCTCAAAAGCACAGCTCCACCTGATCTCAGACAGAAGCCGCACAGGTTGGAGGAAGAAAAAAGCCATTGGCAAAAGCAGACTTGGCACTTATAACTAAGTAATGAAATGCCTTTAAAGTACTGACATTAAAAGCAACCATACACTCAGCTGAGAATTAGTTTATTCTGTGCTCCTCTGACTTCTTTAGCCTTACTACTCTATAACCCAGCTGTCATGCAGCTGACAACAGGCCCATTAACTCTGCCAAATGATGGCTTTCCTATTTTCAAACACTGTAGGCTCCTAAGTATTCATTCTCTAGTACCAACAGCTGAATGTCAACTTTCATCACCAGCTTTAAGCCACTCAGTACCCAGTAATTTATCAGGTTAAATAAGTCACTGTTTTTCACTACACACCCTCCTTCTCCCCATCTCAACCCTCGCTGAGAGTTTTTCATCGATCTTTTATGTGCATGTTGGCAGAACAAAGCCTTGTTCAGGGGAGAATTTGCACACATATATGCTTAAATTATATTAGAACTCCCCAAACCAATGTAGTGCAAGTAATTGTCAGAATCAGGGCCAATCCATGGGAAATGTTGCTCTTCAAAATTTTCTTCCTCATACTTGTTTTAAATTCACTCATGCGTTCAACTGTATTCCAAATCATTTTTGCTGTTACTTTCCAATGTTTTATGATATATTTAATAGATCCCTACCTCTCTAGTTTAAAGGTGCATACACATTATTGCTCTGAAGATGGAGCTAAAGATTTTTGCAAAGTTAGAAGACACTGAACACAAATAAGAACAGATAATTTTTTTTTTTTAATTTTCCCTTGTAAAGGACTGATAAATAAGACATGTTTTCCTGACTTCAGCTTATGGAATTGGACATCTGTAGCTCATTAGTTGTTGACGACTGTCATTCAAATCAATTAATTGAAAGAATTAGGTGCTTTCAAAAAGAGGAACAGACCACAAATAAATTTACTTTTCTCCATTTCTTTTAAAAGTCTTTCTTGCATTATTATCTGCTAAGCACAGAATAGCGTATTGTTCCAAATCTTTTATCTTTCCTTTTCTCTCTTTTCCTTTGCATTATCTAGTGCTTTGTTTGCATTCAGAAATATCCAGCAGTTTCATTCATACCCAAAGCTTTCAGTTTTGGAGAGGGATGTTTTAGATCCCCACAGTTATGAAAAGGCCCTTTTGATACCCTGTTTATCGTAGTACAGTGACCTAATATTTGAGTATTACATCTTCTACATGGTAATTCTGGATCTGATTAAAATTATTTCAAGTATTCCTTTCATGCTTAGTGCCATGATTTTCAATGTCATTTTCCACTATTCTAGGTCTCCTAGTTTTCCTTTTGAAAGGTTATTGCAAATAATCTTGCCTATATTTGCTCCAAGAAATTTTCTCCAGATTGAATTACTTTACAGGTTGCTGGGAGTCTGTGTTATCCTCTTTTGCTGGATATCAGGAGAGGAAAACTTCTTCAATCTTCTGGAGTAGCAATAGGAGATAATGGATTTGGGTTTACATGAATGCAGCTAAAAACTCCATAGCCTGCTGGCACTACTGTCATGGCAAGGAGGACTGGACAAAACAAATTCAGTTTGCACGAGTGACTAGGAAGTGAGCATTATCCTTTGATCACCTAACTTTGTAATTGCATCTGATTTTCTTTTGTATAGTTGTCTGTAAGTAAGTATCAGTGCATTGAAAAATAGCTCAGATATCCTGCTGTGATGATGCTGTGCCTCTGCAGAGAAAGATACAGTCCCTTTCTACAATAAGGAATTAATTCCAAACACCATCCCTTTTGTATACTGCAACTCAGTCTACTCCTGCCAAAATCATGCAGCTCTTTTTATGGTTGCCATTAGCAAAGGCTTTCTGTTCCAGCCTAGGTCATGATAAAATTGTTATCAAACCCTCTCATGATCAGCACTCCTTGGGATCAGAACCAAAATAAAACGACTGAAACCATCAGATCACCTGACATAGGGCCCTTCAGTTTACACATCCTACCTCCACTTTGTCCATCCGGTTCTGTGAAAACCAGTTTAAGATCATAGCAAGGTTTTACTTATAATCAGGTTCTAAATGATCTTATAATCAGATATTCTAAAGTTAAGTAAACCTAAAGATTGCAAATTCCTCAAAGAAACAGAGAACTGTACTTTTGTGGTATCTCTCACACAGTATACTAAAAGTTCTGTTACTCAACAGAAGACCAGCTACTGGACACTGCACACAAAACATAAAAAACAAATCAAAACAAAACAAAAAAAAACCCACCAACCCATTGACTAAAAATTAACATAGCCTCTAATAAAGTAGCATACAGAAATAGAAAGAAAAAAACCACCACACACACAAAAAAAAAGTTTCTTTCCGGGATTCATGTGTGTTTGCACATGTTTAATGTTCAACCATATGCTATTCAAAATCTAAAAGCATTATTTATACTTGTTCCCATTCCAGAAACCTTTCTCACTCCCAGTGGATATTACTCACGTGCTGCATCTTTCTAGCTTAACAAACTGCCACAATTTGATGGTTCTGGTTGTGTGGAATCCACTCCAAAAGCCTTTCATTTCACTTAGTGACAGATACTACAGGTAAAAAAAGTACAGAAAAATAAAAGATTTCTGATGACACGTAGAGTGAGTACACAAAATTTTTACCGTTTTTTTTTCAGGTTTCTGTCTTCTGTCTTCTCCTTCTGCAGGCTATTTCAAAATGAAAAGTTAGGCTACAGCCTAGCTAGCCTTGAAATACTGAGACCTTCTAATTAAAATAGGAGAAAAAAAATGGAGAAAATGAAAAAATGTTCTAGAGAAGGACCAAATCTGAATGATAAAGACTAGTCTACGCTTCTATAGTATATAACCTGACAGCTCTGGTGGAATACAGCTCACCATACAACCTGCTGACAATAACTATCTCAATTATTCTTAATTACTCTTTATGAAAATTCCTCTGAGCCCAGGAACTTGTGAACCCCATGCTGGAAACCTCACTGTTAGGAGCTGGGCCTAGAATCAAGGATTCTTTGTTGTTTGCGAGTTACATGGCACAGAGATTTGCTTTAGTGGCTTCTGCAACACTCAGATTGGTGTATTTAGATGCTACTACAACACAGAATATTAAGCATTAATAAAAGTTATTGTTCCATCATCTCTCCCCTAAATATTTTGATTTTGATAAGGAATACAGCTGAAGCAGTCCTGCATAAAGTCAATGCAGACAAGGTCTAACTGAGAATAATAAAAAAGAATTTAATTTGACTAGGAGTTCTAAATTGTCAATGTGTTTGTCCGTCAGTCTCAAGATAAAATTTGATATTAATTAGAAAAATGGGGTCAGACAGCAACCTAGTTAGGAAATAAATGTGCATTTGGATTGAAATGCTCCTTCACGGGTGGGGATAGGTTGGCAAAATAGTTTAGATCACATGGGAAAATGGGAACATGAAACATTACCTATTAAACATTACCAAAGTTTAAACAGACCGGTTGAATCAATCTAGTTGATTAGGTCCTACAAGCAAACTGATTCCATTCAGGAGAACCATTTTTTCCTTTGTGAAAAATCTAAACATTTTTGCTAATTTTCCCTAGAAAAAAAAAAATGATTTTTTTTCTCCCAATATTTTTCAGAAACCGCATGTTCTATAAAATATATCTAATAGACACCTCCAAACTCATTGTGTAGGTAAAGATAAAACTATTTCCACACAGTCCCGAGAAAGGTGGCTTCCAATCCAATGATGACTGTCCTTGCCTTTTGACTCACTTTCTGCAGCTAAATGAAGACTACTTGCAACCCTGGCTGAAACCATTTGCAGGTGATGTTTGCACAGCAGACTGCAAATTGTAACATACTTTCCCTACTTACAAACTCTAATTATCTTTGTTATCTAATGCAGATGTTAAAGTCTTAAAGTTCTGCTTAACCTTTTGTGAGATACTCTGAGATCTTCAGAGGAAATGTGTGTTTTAGAATCAAGGCACTTTCACTGTTAATACTGCTCATTATACTTGACAGAATAATAGGAAAGAACTATTAGGGTCTTTCAGATTATGAACCTTTCTTTGAAGTACTGAGACCCTACATCAGTTTTGGTATTTTTTTCCCATTTCTTTAAAGCGAAATAGCATTTCTCAAACAGTTTTGCCTAATGCATCCTTGCAAAGAGGACAAAAGCATAATTAATATAATCAGAAACAACACAGCAGAATTCTCTGTCTATTCTCCGTAAAAGCATATCCTACAGTTTAGGTGAACAGTTACTGACACTGTCATGTGCCTCATGCTAGGAATGAGCCAAAGTGATTTTCTAGATTAAGGTCAAAGCTTTCAGCATCCTGCAGGTTTGACTCTGCTTCTGCCAGATTTTTAGTTTGTGATAGATGAAAAGTGTTTTAAGTGTTTTTATTTAATGTCATGTACCCAAAACAGCAACCACTTCTGGCCATTTGGCCCGGCACAACTTTAAACCACAGTGGAAGGAAATGTGTAACTGAACCAGGTCTGTCTCCTTTCTAAGCCAGATGGAGATCTTGACAGGATCTTTAGCTGAATGAAAAGAACATCCCTACTAAACACACATTGAGGATGTTGCCTAGGACTTCACGTCCCCAGAATCATAAATGTTGGAGCTTAGTAGCAGGGATTCTGAAAAACCTTGATAACTAGCTCGAAACTGTGCTAACCTTCAGTATTCAGGGATTGCTTTCCATTTTCTAGCCTATTATTTCAATGGAAAGAATTGAAAATGTTAAAATCAGCTAAATCTTATATGCTCAGCCTTGACAACCACACATGCCTCTGGCTGCAGGCTTCCTGCTTCCCAGGAAGAGCTAAGGGAGCTCTACGGGCTCGAGGTCTGTAGAGAGCCCTTCCTGCTCACTGCTATTTCTGTGATGGCTCCTAGAAATTCTAGTGGCGTCAGGAGTTTAACACTATTTTCTGCTTCCTAAATCTTTCTCTGCTTGTTATGAGGAATTATATTTGATCTGCTTAGTGGTTATACATTTTAGAAAAGAGGATCGTTCCTGAAGTTGTCAGCTTGTTTATTGAAAAATCATTTCTCAGCACGTCCTTGTCCAGAGGCTGATGGGAAGGACACAGGATCATGCTTGTCCAAATCAGCCTGCTCTCTGGCAGACACCCTTGCATAAAGGTCCACCATTTTTCTTTGCAGAATATATGACTAAAGCCTTGTTTTACACTGTGTGTGCTAAAAAAAACAGCCAACAAACCTCCATTGAAACATGGTGTTCAGCATTATGTTTTTAAAACAATTGAGATTTTTATTAATAGAGATGAGCTCCATAAAGACCTTTTAAAGAGCTTCACATTATAAACACACTTTATAAAAGAGCTTTCTCCACTTGCTGGGGCCAGTGGGAGGCAGCAGGGACAAGGAATATCAGGCTAAAAAGGCCACAGGACAAAATTAACTTGCAGTCCAATTTAAGATGGCTGCAGGTAAATACCACCTTTCTGAACTACAGGTGGCCCAACTGGCTGCACTGTGATAGCTTCAGCTCCAATGAGCCGCTTGAGGAAAGCAGGGATTTTCTACCAACTGCAAAGGTCTGTGATTGCTTAAGGTAATCTGATGTTGTGAATACTGAGATATGGTTTAAACATCCTTGGTAAGCTGTATGACAAAGTAGGAAATAGAAGGATATTCCTATGCTTAAGTATGCAAATATAAATACCACAGGGCTACCTTGGGATATAGATTTTCATAGAGAATGCTGCTGGGAGTATCTGGGTCTGAAAGATGTCCTGTCTTATTCATAGTCTCCTTGAGATGAAACATTTACATCCTGTGAACTGGTGTTGGTAGTTCATTGCCCTCACTATTTGTTACAAATTAAATATAAACCCTCACTACTTGTTGACTACATTTCCATGTTGTTGCTATGATTTTGCCTGTTAGCTGAAAGAATAACTCAGCATCAGATTTGGAGCCAAAAGGTGAAACTTGAGGTCACTCTGTTCTCTCTCCTCTCTGTGGAGCTTCCAGCCTACTCACCCAAGTGCAGCAGCATCCAGCATCTCTCCTCCTAGTTCACAACCCCTGAAAGGTTTGACCTCGCTACTGGCTAATCACAGTTTGCTCCTGACTTTTCCACTGCAAAATTGTCAAGTGGTTCACCCAAATATTGCAGAAAACCTGGCTCTTGGCAGAAGTTCTGCCTTGAAGCTGATTGCTGATTCTTATTATCAGGTTTGAACCTATCCTCCTCAAAGATGCTCCTCTTAACATTTGTAAGCAGGAAGAACTAGCGTACAGCATTACTTCAGCCTTGCAAACAATCCCTGCACTGGAATGCAAACAAATTTTATGGTAAAATGCAGCCATCATCCTTTTATATCTTCTTTTTTAGCTTGGAGACTGGAAGGCATTTTTATTGAATGCGGATCTTACAATGGTCAAAGGCTAATATTTCATAAAACACTCTTTTAAACTGAACATTTTAGATTATTTTTGTAGGCTTAACTCACTCATATTTCTGCCTCTTGCTGTAACTTCTCTATTTCCCTTCTGAAAGGGTATCCTGACATATGATTTGCAAGGTGCTCCTCAGCTTTCAAGAGGGATGTGCTGCTGTTCTTACTTCTGTGCCTGCCAGTTCAGAGTGTGTCTGTGGAGCATTTTCTTTTTCCACTGGAGAGAACTACCTAACTTCTCCCATCCTAAGGTGAGTTGATCATTTTAGACAATGCCAGTGCCAAAATTTTTGGACCATTTCAATTACTATCATTTTGATATTTATTTTTGAATGGAGAGATGAAAGCAATGACAGAGAAGAGCAACAGTTAACTACTACCGTGTTATTTGCAACCATGACAAACTTTCCAGAGATTTCACCAGGTCTTCGACATCTGTGAAATATTTTCTGTTGTAACCATGTGGTTCCCCCATATGCCTTGTTCATTTTTTCCATGATTAACTTTTCATGCTTTTCTATTCTGCTCCACTAGGAGACACTGTTTAGTAAGGAGCTCCAGTTAGTAAGGAAGTTGTACATGTCTTATGGTGAACATTTTTTTCAGAAGCCCCTTCCCTAGACTTAGCAGCTGTCAATGATATAGAGATTTGGAAGTTGCCTGCACATATGGGTACGATATAAAAGATATCCTGTAAAAGGAACAAAATAAGACAGAAAGCTGAATTTCCAGATGCTACTTTTAGATGAGATTCTGGTTGCAAGCACATACGCAGTCCATACAGAAATTTACTGTTCCAACATAGGAACCAGAAAAATAGTGCAAATGATGCTTCTTTTAAAATCAGCTAAAGGTTAAGACGGCAATCATTAAGCATTGAGAATTAGAAATACTCTGCAGATAGGCTGTATTCAAGATAGAATCATTTTTAGGTTCTTCTAAAAAGAATAAAAGCAGAGAGAAGCACGTCAGAACTGCTGAGAGTTACATTGGCTTTGCTCATAGAAAAATAAAAAGTAAATGCATGAAATTGTAATAGCACACTATACTATATAAAACAAATAAATTGATTTCAGCTAATCATCTGCTGAAGGACTTGGTAAAGTAACTGCAGAGAAGTCATAAATTCTGTGAGATGCAAGCAAAAACGAGTGCATCAGTGATCTTCACGCGTGGGAGAAACCAGTAACATTTGACACAGAGAGAGAAATTATAGTGCTCCTTTCTGGAAATGTTTCTCCTACAGTGACAGAGTTGACATTCTACAGAGAATAACTAAAGTTTCTATTTATGCAGTAGAAAGAATGGGTCCCATATTGCAAATCTCACTATATATATATATATTTTTTTTTTATCTTAGCTATTGACTTTTATGAGCTATATTTTTTATTTCCTGGCTGCTTTTGTTATCTCAGATTAAATGTCTCAGTTCCTTACCAGGATAGAAAGGAAAATATGGAGGGTCAATTTTTGTAATTTCCTTTGTTTTAACAGCAACGTATATGTGAATAAGAATGGGATGAACAAGAAAAGAACAAGAATAGAATTCCATTCGGGAGACTCTATTGCTTAAGGAAATCAAACACACTCGAATTAAAATTTCAGTTTAAATTAAAAGTATTCTATTTTTCCCATCTTCAAGTTCAAGAAAGAACTCTGTGTTGCTACCACATCTTCACTGATGAAACCTGCCAGAGCTATTCTGCGTGGACATCACTTTGGAGTGTTCTATGAAGTTATCACATTTGAATTTCTCCTGGTTATTATGTATTGTCATTCTCTTTTGGTTATTGTTTTCACACTCTGTAGTAATGGAAGGAGCTGTCATAGGAGAACTGTAGGAAACTAATTGGGAATCACTCAGAGTGTGATTAATTAACTGCAATTTACTTTCTGACATTTTTGAAAAGAACAAATGCTTTCCTACAAAAGTAAAGTTGCTGAATTTAATTTTATCAGAGTTGAGTTGTTTTCTTCTGAACATAAATTGTTTCAATTCCCTTATTTTTATCTAACATACAGCCACAATAAACTGTATAATCTCTGTACCACATCCACTGCTACATTATATCAGTTTAATACTGGTATAACTCAGTGAAATAAACAGAAAAAAATCTAATGACTTAAACATACAAAATGGTTATACACTGGTAAATTAATTGTATAATATATTCCCCATGTATTTTGATTCTAAGGCTTGCAAAAGTTGTGTAACATGAATTAAGAAAATAATAGAATTTGGCATCATTTTATAGGTTTAAAATATAAAAATGTCTTAAATTCTGTGCTTATTTTTAATAGGTTCATATATTTGGATGAAAATAAAGTATTGAAGCTATTGGAGTTAAAGGATAGGATGAGATATCTTTCTTCCAGTAAAGTTTTTTTTTCTTTTTTTTTTTAATGTTAGAGATGAATTGTTCCTGTGATTCTACATTATTGTCACATAACAACTACAGTAATATTAGTAAATGCTTGCCTTTTTTTTTTTTTTTTTCTCTAGCCAGCTTAGTACTGTTTACTTTCTGGTTGGCCTATTTTCACCATGTCATGATGTAATTGTCTGTGAATTGTGGGGTTTTGTATGTTCAGCATTTCTCGCTTTACCAGTCAACCATACATTACATTTTCTGAGTGCGCTAGGATGTCAAGTTTGTAGTTAATACTAGACTTGTCAAGTTCTCAGAGAGTATAAAACCTTGGACTTCAACTCATTTTTGACTTATAGATGTGTGCACTGACAATGAATGTTCAAAATGTATATGAGGAAGTGATTGTGAACTGATGCATTTCTTAAGAGAAGTGGAAATAGGTATTACTAAGATTTTTTCCAACTTATTCATCACAGGACTATATTGTCTTGCATTTAAGTTAATGCAATTAAAAGAAATGGAAGTGTCAGATATTTGTATGACTGGTATTTTAAGAACTAGTTTCTTCGATTTGTAATGTATGCATTTGGAGAAAATGCATATGAAAAAAACTGAACCTGGCTTAAAAAAGACATTTTTTTTTGAGTTTCGGAAATTCATTGTTTAAAAATGAAATGTAGAAGGTAAAGACCAAGGAATAGCAAATGCAGTAAACACAAAAAGTCAGGCACAACACTAATGGATGAAACAGCTGACTAAGAAACTGGCCTGCCCACCTGGTGCTGCATATGCCTCTTTTTTCAGGTGCTGCAAATAAACTGCTCACAGAAGCCCGTTTCTCAGATGGCAAATTGTTCCTAACAAAGGCAAAAGAGAGAAGAAAAATTTTAAGTCACAAAAGCTTGTTACAAAAATGCTTGTGCCTGGGTTATCGATTTATCACTGTAAACCTCAAAGCAGACACTCAAAATTTGAAACCCTGAAAACCAGCATCCCCTCTGCTTGCTGGTACAATTTACTGGGGAAATAAACAAGAACAAAAGCCTATGCATATCAGCTACTCTGCAGTGCCAGCTTGTATGCATGCATGCTCTTATAATGCACAAGGACCAAATAAATACTCCAGGGAAAACAGCAAAAGAGAGGTCAGTGGTCCTACTCATGGTGTTTGGTGTTACTTGAAGTCGGGAAGGGTAAGAAAATCTATTTCTACCTTGAAGAATAAAAAAGAAAAGCTAAAATATTACAAGTTATTTGATTGGAAACATTTTTATATTTGGCATATCAGTCTAATGAAGAGGGTTTTTTGTTTGTTTGCCTTTTTTTTTTTTTCATTGAAATACAGTAGCACAGTCTTGATTTAGGAAGGAAGCTTCAATATTTTAATATTTGATATATCGCAAGCAAGCCTCTCTCACAGGTAACACATTTTTCACAAAATTGCTGTATTTAGTCTATTTTCCTATGGGTAAATCTCAGAAAGATGGCAATTCTGAGAGAAAATAGATAAAAGAACATCAGAAAATGAAAGACCTGATATTTACCACTGTCTGTACTATACTAAACCAAGTATCCAAATATGGGCTCACCATACTTGTAACAAAATCTCTAATGTGCAAATGAAATTATACATGAACAACTCATCCTTGTTATAATCACAGAACACCATACATCTGAGGCATTTAATTCATATTGCTGTAGTTTGTCAGGAATGTTTTTGAGAAAGCTCTTAAGAACTTAGGGTAAAAATAAATAAATGTCATATGATCACTAAGTTATAAAAAACAACCCTATTTCTTCAGAACTGTACAACAAAAAAACACATAGATAATTATTTTTGTTGGAAAATAGAATAGGGAAACGTAATGTATAACCCTTCATCCTTGTTAAACTTGACAGTTACTGTCGCTGGGTCACATATGGTTCTTTCCCTTTTGTCAGCCCTACATTTTGCAGCTTTTTGATGCACCTCTCAGAAACATTTTAATAAAGTTTTGGTATGTGTGTGTTGAATTTTAAGGAAAATTATTGTTCATGAGAAATGGATAGATAGGTGAATCTTCCCTGAGAGAGGACTGCTGGAGAAGATCAAATCTCCAATATTTTATCTTCATCAGTGGCCTGTGCTCAAAGATCTGATGATAACGATGGTGCTGTAAAAAAGCAATTACTAAACATGCAGGTGCTCAGTTAGAAGAGGAGGAAAAGAGGAACACTGCCCTCTCTTTCAAAGTCAGTACTTCTTGGTGTTGTAATTTTGCTACTTAAATTGTTCTCTCAGTCTCTCTCAGCAGCTAACGATTTCTGGATGGCCTCTGCCTGCCATTGTTTTATCCCAGTTGTTACTAGTCAGCCAACTAACTCCACTAGGTGGGTAGTGGCTTTGTCATTTAAAGCTTTTGTGACTCTCCTCGGATGATTTCTTTCATTTCCTCTCACAAGTCTCCCTCTCTCAAAAGGCAATAGGAACATACTCTCTAAAAAGTCTCATGTGCAAGAATAAAGTCAGTGTTCCCACCATAACACCAGTTCTCTCTAAAGATAAGATCTGCTTGTTAGCCAGAATGCCATCATACCTTCTATCATACCTGGCCACTGTACGCATCCACTTCTGTTGGATTTAGACACTCTAGCAGGACACTGCCAGTCACCAGCAGTTACCTAGGCAGCGATATCTGAAATCCTACTGGCACGTAAGCACTCTCCCCAGGTAGGCTTCATAATTTATTTTCAAGTGTATATCACAGACCTGTATCTCTTTTTAATAATGCTGCTATAATCATCTCTGAAACAAAGGCTTGGAGTATGATTTGACATGAGAAACCAGGAATATCTGAAAACTAGCTAAATACACAGACCTCTTTGTTGTTTGTTGTCCTCCCTCTCCTCCACACCACAGATTACCAGATGCTTAGAGGACCACCACACATTCCAGTAGACAGAGGTTCCCACAATGTCTGTCAGGGATGCTGCTGTTATGCAGCTGTTATTTCATCTCCTGCTAATATTGTCATGCCGTGGACTGTGTCTTGTTCTGAAATCACTGCAGAAGCAGCATGTTCATAGCTGCAGTTGCTGCTGCTTTCTAACCGTCACTTGCTCCTCTAAGGCAATTGCTCGTGGTTAAAACATCTCCTGGATGCCCTGAGCTACCAGCTGAGTTTCTCAGCAAAAAGAACATCTCTCCTATTCAGTATAAGAGGCAGAAAATGGGATAGTCACACCCCATTCTTGCAATCCTCCTTTTTATTCCTTCTTAGAGTCATGATTTGGCAGCTCTCTACTAGTTTTTTACTGATGATGAATACCACCCAGGGCACCTCTCAGTTTCGCACCTACCATCCCTCTTCCAAGAGATATCCTTTTCTCTCAGATGTTGCCCATCTGTCAGCTAGCTGCAAGCATTAACATTGCTGCAGAAAGCTTAGTCTGTTGTAGGCTGAAACATAATGCCACCGTGAGACTGATCACAGTTTTGTCAAAAGATATTTTTCCTATTTAAGAATGGGAGATATGCCCCTTCAGACAGGTGCAAGCACTGCTTGTTTTTGTGGCTGTAGATTTTGAATGTACTAGTGGCCACTCAGAGCTGCTGACCATGAAAAATAACGCTACTGGCTGCTGGAGGCACTGTATGGGCTGACTTTGAAGCAATCTGATGCAGTACTTTACTGCAAATACTGACTCTCTGGTAAAATATAACTTTTCCTTAAAGACAAAATGAATGCTTCGAGAAATTCATCATCTTTGCTTTAGCTTCTTGAATGGGCAGCTTTTGACTACAATTTGTAACATTATCTCAAAATAGTTTGTGAGGGGCTGCCTCACTTTAGGAAGCGCTGAATTGCTCTCAACCTCCAAACAACTTCTGAGTTTTAATCTGGAGCTAAGCTCATAGATCACTATCCTTTTAACTTCAGAGATTGATTTTAATTTATTTTAAATTTTGACTTTCCACTGTCCAAAGTCTTGCTTCCCTTCCCAGAGAAATTCACTATTTTTCCTTGTAATTTTGAAGTCTGTCCTGAATATTAACAACTGTTATTATTTGTTTTGGATCTACGTTGCTGTCATACTTTCACTACCCATAGCTGTTAAGTTTTCATTTGCTTTATTTTCTTTTGCTGATGAAAAAAATAAGTTCCATACTCTGGCAAATTATTATAACTTCTTTCTATGCCACAGCAGTGTTACTGTGTTCAGGCATCTTGTTTGTCTTCCTTTCCTGAATCAGCCTCTGAATGTGGTCATTAGGAAGGGGAAATTTGACTGTTTCCATATTCTCCCTAAGGACAGTAGAATTGCAAATGCTTGTTGAAACATATAATTGTGCTCTGGGCTTGGGTAGATTTTTGTTGTTCCTTGATCCTCAGCAGTCTGCAGCAATTCCATCAGAGTAAGGAGGTACACAGTCAGAAGAGCCTGTTTTGCTAGGAATCCAAAGAAGACTGCATTCTTTAACAGCCAGCTTTCAACCTCCTTCATTTCTTTCTCCTGTTCAGTAGTACTTCTTACAAGCCCCGTTAATGATCCTGGAAAAATTGACAGATTTTGCTGCTCATTCGAGGGTGAGGCTTTGCTCCACTGAAACTCTTTTATTAAATCAAAATTTTATTTGCTACAGAAGCTAAATCAGCCTGAATGCTGTGCTTTGTAACTATTTGTTGTGTACACAGCTTGCTCTGAAGAAGCTCAACTGGCTCTTAGAGGAAAAGCTCTAATTTCCATGCTTGCATAATGAATAAATCTTATTAATGTAAACATACATTTAAAGTGACTACTAATACCATCATCTGACAGTATTAGGTGTGTCAGTATCAGTGTCTTTGCACAAAGGTGAATAAACCCCTGTGCTCACTCATTTCTTGCCTGTTCTTACAACCAATGAGTGATTTGATGTGGGTTTTGTGTCATTTTGGGAACTGATCTGAGCTAGTGGATTGATTTCAGTAGGTTAACAGCTATGTAGCTGTTAGCAGGTACTTCTATCACCCTGTGGTTGACTCTAATACTGGTTGATGTGCTGGTAAGATTAATATCTACTTTGACAAATTGTGAAAGAAATCTAGTGAATTTAATAGCTGACGGTTTTGGGGTATCCAGATGATATGTTACTGGGCACACAACATTGTTGTGTCAAAGAGGTATTTGTCCAAATTCAGCCAAATTGATGCCTGCCATGCCTCTGTGGCTTCTCCTAGGAAGACATCAGTACAAAGATGTAGGATACTTCCTACCAGTTATCCACATCAGGGATGAACTGGAAGTGTTCTCAGCCTTTTATATTAGACAACAAATAGAATTTGATCATGAAAAATATGAGATGCAGGAAACCTTATCTTCCTAAATTCAGCTACACAAAATCACACCATGTAGCCTCTCGCAGTCATCTCCTCAGTCATATGCTGGATTCTGGTACTTACCTTCCCTGTAGCAGACCATTTGGAGTGCTGAGGAGTATTTTAGCTGAACCAGACACTTATTTTATGCAATAGATATTATATCTATGCATGGCTTGTATTTGGGATTGTTTCAACAGGACTCCCATTTGGGCAGAAATGTGAAGGTCCTGGAGGGGTGTATGCTCACACTGCAAAATGGCACGTACAGATTTTAACTGTGCCTACACTGCGAAAGGCAAACAGACTAGCAAGTAGTTAGTCATGGAAAGTTAAAAAGATAGGATTTCATACTAAATATTAACTAAGATGAATTAATGTTTCTCCAAAAAGCTCTGGAGACAATGTGCTCTCTCTAAAGCGGTGAGTCAGACAATTAGGTTCACAATAAGTCTTTATTTAAAAAAAAAAACTTTTCTCTGTTAGATGTACATTCAAGGAACCTAAGTATGTAACTTGCTGGCTGCATCTAAGCAGTGCAAACACCTACCCTCTAGCAGCGGTAAAAGTTTTCTTACAATGCTTGTTATCATTCTCTTTTTGTCTCACTTGAATAATCACTTTATTAAACAGTGACTTCATCTTCACTTTCAAAATCCTCACCTATGAAAGGAAGAGAGTGTTTTAAAATTAAATTGAATGTCTTTGGGAGCTGGAATAACAAAGGTCTGGGGGGAGGGACACGTAGCTGCTGGGTAATTCTCCCTCCCTGCTGTCCACAGCTGACATTTATTAAAGCCTTCAAGCCACTTGCACAAAAAATCTGCAGAGATTCATATGTGCTTCTGGCTAACTTTCAAGCAGTCCTATAGGCTTTTATTCCCGAAGTGAATCAATACAGAAAGAGTTATTTTCAAAAGGCCCAAGTCATCTGTAGTCTATTTGTGTTTAGAACATTATTTCAGCTTCTTTCCCACAGAGCAAATATCACTGGCAGTAAGACCACATCTTTTCATATCTACACAGGGAAAAGGACAGCTTAGCACTTTTGGCAAAGATATAAAGATGTCATTGCTTTAACTATTAGATTTTTTTTTTAATCTGCCCCCCCCCCCAAAAAAAAAAAAAATACAAAAGAAAGAAGATGGACTACTGCTCTTTGAATTTTTTAATGTTATCCATTTCAGAAGAGACTGTATAGCAACCCTGCAGAAGGATGGATTCTGTGAAATAACATAAGAAATATACTGGCTTTCAAAAATGAACAAAAATCCCTTACTCTAAGATCAAATTAGCTTGATACAGAAACTGTTAATACAGCACAATGCCTAGCATATCACATTTTTGCCACTTGCCACTTCTAAGTATGTGGATGTCTAGGGATTAAGGAATGACATAACATATTTTCATTGAAACATTTGTTCAAATTTCAGAGATAACTTAAACTTGACAACTACTTTTTAATGACTACTTATGCAGCTAGGCATTATTAGTATGCATATACAACTAAGGTGGATTTTGAAACTGATAATAAACAGAAGATCACTTATATGAACATGCTTTTTACTGCATTGCTGAGAACCTGATCCCACTTAAACACAAAAGAAAACAAAACTGCAGGCAGATTTTACTGATTTTCATTGATAATCTAATCTCTGTGGATTATTTATTACATCAGACATAGCTCAGAAAAAGTAACATGTAACATGTAAATAGCTGACAAAGCATAGACTTTATATAAGCAAATAATTTTTTTCAGATGATACTGTTTTTGTTATTAAATTGGATGATTTTTCTAAGCTGTCATTGCAGCATTTATTCCAATTACCACATTTTCAGTGGTGTAAATGAGAACTCAATTGGTACAGTATTTTTTCTTTTGCCAGGATAGCTCCTAATGTGCTTTCTCAGTCCAAATAGCATTGATTTGGATTAGGGATGTCTGAAGACGAATGAAAATGAGATAAGTAGGAGAAGAATTGTAGGATTCAGCACTTTATATTAATGCATAAAGTTCACTTGAAAATTCCATTATGTGTGGTTTAATAATTGTTCAGAATGAGGTCCTTTGAAATGAGGATGAAAACTATAGAGATTTTCATAGCCACCATTGCCTGAGTTTTCAGAGTATCACATATATATCACAGAACTTATTTGAACTATCTTCTATCTTCTTTGAGATAAAGAAGTGAGTATATCTGGAGAGCAGAGGTGTAGTAGTCCTGTGCAGACGCTGCAGAAGTATGGGAGCTCCATCCTGCAGCTAACGCACACAGCAAGTGCCAGTGACATTTTGGGAAGTGCTGGAATGGTGTATGATCATTTTCTACTCAGTTTGACCAACGTACACGTTTATTTCTTGTAAGTCTGCTAAAGAAAGAAGAGCATTGTAAACTTTAAGATCAACAGAGCTGGGTTCCAGACAACACAGTGTTATGTTTTGAATTGCCCAGTCCGGCATTTTAATCTGACAACAGATCATCCTATACTACTGTTTAATTCCACACTAATATTTATTGTAACTGTAATTCTCCTAAGTTTACTTGTTGGCTTTCTTTATAAGATGAAATTTTCTGTGTTGACATTAAATTCTACAATACATCTTAAAGATAGAAAATAAGTGGAAGAAGTGGTGGAACTGTACATGTGTTCTGGCTGTGGCACTCAGAAGTGTTTAATACTTCTATTGTAGATACAGCAATAGGAAGATCTTCTACAGAGAGATATACAGTAGTCCTTGCTTATGATTGCTTATATTGCAAGGGCAAACTAGCATCTCCATTTTATAGTAAGTGTCAAGAACCAAAGGAATAATTACATCATTCTTACTGGATTAAGAATACAATATATAGCACACTTCAGAACTCAGCTTAGCTGCAAGCTAATTCTTCCAACAATTATTTTATTTGTGTATAATGCAAACAAACCCTAGATAAAAGTTAGGAAAAATAAATCTCTTGTTAAAATTTTTGTGGTCTACTGGCTTTTCAGAATCACAAGACTCACAATGTCAAATTAACCCTCTGAATTGCTTCATTCTGAGAATATAATTATTTTTTCTTTCATGTGTGGAATGTATGACTTGCTTGAGCTTGCAATGAATATATATTTCTTAATTGGTTTAGCATTGCCAAAACCTGAGAAAATATACAGCAGCCTGAAGAGTCATGCAACAGAAACCTTCCTGCTCCATTTGCTTTATCAGACATATATCAATTATTGATCAGGTAGAAGGTGCAATATCACTTATGGTTGTTGAATCTATGGAAAATTGTAGCTGGCATTTCTGGAACAGAACGGTATTGCAAGAACTTCCTGGTATTCATTTGTCAAAGGTGAGCTGCTGAGTAACCTCTAAACTAGCACAATCCTCACTTTGGACTAATGAGGTACACTACAAACCTGCCTGCAGAAAACGTGCCCTGAGACATAAATACTAGGGTAATGTTCAGAAATCCATAAAAAGTATCACATTAGTTCTAAAAACAAAAGAATACTGTTGCTGTAGTTATGGCTGTATGAAATTTTCTGTTTTCTTAACGATGAGCCTTTCACCTCCAAAATTTAACTTGAATCAGTTGGAGGCTAAGACAAATTGTGTTTATGTGAGGTGTTGTAGTCAGCCTCCCTCACTGCTGTGTGTGTTATTTCATGGGGCAGAAGTCTTTTGTGATGTTCACAGTGGTCTGAGAAATTTCTTGCACTTTCACTGAGAGGCAGAAATTGCATGGCAGGCCCAGACTTGGTTCAGTGGGCTTAGCTGGCTGGAGGCTGTGAAAGCTAGTCCAAAAACTCTCAGAACGAAGTTTGGCTATGCTAAGAGCACTCTCCCCATCCGTACTTTGCATTCTCTAGGCAGAGCGTAGGAAGACAGGTACCAGCAGTGCAAGGAGAAAGGTCACATTCTGCTCTCACTAGCTGTGATATCTGGTGGAACCACTTGCACTAGAAATGGTAATTTCCTTTTGGATTCAATGCCTGAAAACAGAATTTGTACACAATCACTTTATACACTTGCAATTACAGGCACGGTTTTTATATTAAGCAGCAAGATATGCTTCAGCGTATGAAAAACCCAGGACTAACAGTTCTGTTTGCCTGAGAATTCAGCTGGGCACAGGGAATGGCCAGAAACCAGAGGCTGTGCCAGCTTTCCATCAACTGCACTGACTTACAGAGGCAAACAACAAGTACGGTCCAGCTAAAATGTTCCTTCGTGACTGAATTTGCTTCTAACAGCATTAAGGCTAAGTATCCAAGGGGACTCAGTTTGGTGTTGTAGGGCTGTAGATGGAAGCTAAAGCCAAGTTTGGATACACGTCATCTTAAGTAAGCTAGGTGGGGTCCTACTTCTTCATCACTGATTGCTCAGGTAACCCCATCTGCCCCCAAGGATTCCTGCTGAAGATATGTCTATATTGTTCATACAACTGGGTAAATAAATAGGTACAGGAGAAGCATGCTGTTCAGTGCAGAAAAGTGAGGAACATTTTGGTCTCCATTACCTGGTTTCCTATCCAGCTGGTATAGTATTCCATGCCAAAGAAGAAACAGACACACAAGAAATAACGGTGGGCCTAACATGTTGGTCATTACACTGGAAAGTCTATCAAGTGGATGAGGTTTAAATTTGAGAGATTTTATATAATGTTAGGCTCCATCTGGTCTAGAAGAAAAGTCAACCCCTTGTCTTGATGAGTTTAATAAAATGGCACAGGACTAACTTCTGATGATATGAAGCTAGCCAAGCACACACTGCAGAGCTATGCAGAGAGTGCAGAAAAGCTCTGGTTGGCAGTCCTGGGAGAAGATTTAGATAAACCAGCAAAGGGCTGAGTATAATATGTAAAACCTGTTGCCATAAGTTATAAACAATTCAAGTCTGTATATATGGATGTAAGTGGAAACTTTGTTCAAGTTTCAATGCAGCGCATAGGGTGTATTAAAATGATGGAATTAATGTGTAGTCATGTTAGATATTATAGTTTATCTTTCCTGACAGCTGAGTACTATGGAGACAAAAGTACTTCGTTGCCAGGGTAGATTCAGAATGCTGCTACAGACTTTTGAGCCTTATATAAAAATAGGGATGTGTCAGAGCAACTAGCAAAAGAAAGAGTTGTTAGCAAGACACTGACTTACTGCACATACTGCATTACTGCTGTGATATGTGTTTCCACAACCAATGCCTGTTAGAGTACTTGCTGAGAACTGCCATGAGACAGTTTCATAATTTGTCCTGTTTGGGGTCTGATACCATGATGATTTTTTTTTTTTTGGGGGGTGGGTAGGGGAACATGCATGGTTCTAGACACATAGCCATAACTAGAAATCAAGACAGTCTAGACTATTCCTATAGTAACTGTCCCTATAAACACATTGTTCCTTTAAATACAAAATTATTTTCTATAGCTACTAATGCACTTCTATTCAGCTCAGTAGAGCAGTATAAATGCATGAGCTGATTTCAACCATTAGAGCTTGAAACTGCAAGTTATTTAAGAAGGTCACAGAAATTGTGGATTTTTTTAATGCATCTATATATACATAAACACTTTCGATAAAATTTGTCTCACTGCTGTTTTGCATAAAGAAATAAAGGAGTATGTGTACATGAATAAATATACACTCTTCTCAAACTCACTCCAACCAAACAGCAACAAAATCACTCTCCCATTACAACAGCACAGTTGGCTCCCTGCTAAGCTCCAGTACTATATGGAATAACTCCCTTATGTCATACGTGAAAGCAATAAACTAAAAATACTACTGCCAAATAGCAGCAAGGTACAGACCTCATGACTAGGGAACTGTCCCACCACCCCTGAGCCGGGTGAGCAAAATACATGGAAGCAGTAGCCAGGTCTAACCACAAGTTCAGATCAAAAGATGGTATCACAGCAGTGGAGCACACCAGAAGCCTAGCCACAGGTTAAGGTCAGATCCAACAACCACTGTGCAAGGCTACGATGAAAAACCAAGATCAACACTCAGATCACGATGCTTAACAACAGGAGATAGAAGCTATGCCTAAACCTAAGAGTAGCTCTTTTCCCACAAGATTCATGCAGGGAGTATTATGCCCTCCCTGGTGGAGCTTAAGTAGAGGTCCTGAGCCCATGGGTGTGGGGGAGGTCCCAGGTGAGGCTTTTCAGGGCTTATCTGTGGCACAGTTATCAGGCTGATTACCTGCAACAAAAGGAAGAGAAGAACTTCTATGTTGCAGTAGTTCAAGTTATTCTGTGTTGGCTGGAGAAGTTTTTGTTGGGAGGAGGGGGATGTTTTTCTCCCCTCTGCTCCTACTTCTTCTTCCTCTGCTCCTTTGTCATATGGCTGTAGGCAGCCTTTACCTTGTATCTGGAGCAAGTAGGGCCATGGCACTGGCTGGAGAAAGCATCTGTCAGACCGGCAGGTCCCTCTAGTACCTGTGTGTGTGTGATCACTAGCTAATTACAACTGTTTTTTTTTTTTTTTTAAATAATATTCTTATATCTTCAGGATAAAGGAAACTTAGAGCATATACAGTCCTGGCTGCCTGGCCTGCCCTGGGAGCTGCTTGTCTGTGTGGGGCCCATGAAAGAAAATGGGTCTCTGCTTGGCCTCCTGGCATGATTTAAAACATAATGCTCTCTCTTCTTTCCTTTTCTTTGTTTCCTGATTTCTGTAGGGTAAGTCCTTATAAGTTTTCATAGCAAATAAGTTTACATTGGAGCTGTTTGTTTTGACTGCTATGTTAGAATTGGAATATCCTGAGTTGGAAGTGACCCATGAGGACTACAGACCTACAGTTTTGTTCAAATAATATGAACCTGCTAAAACCAGATGATTGTCATAGTCTGCTCTTGCATGAAGTTGTTAATGAGATTTCAGTAAACTAGATCTAAAAAGAAATAATGGATTTATGAGAAATCTCAACTTGTTATGTATTGTTAATGAAAACATGATTTATTTAATTTTAATACATCCATACTCTTGTTATAAGAAGACAGAAACTTTCCCTGTATGTTATGAAGTGCTGGTTTTAAATCAGTTTTTTTTTTCTTAAACATAAAAAGAAAGCCAAAACTTGGAGTCCTCCTCCAAAGCAATTGACCATATTTTTTTTGCTTTTCAATGGTTGCCTGTGCTGTACAACTGGCTGCTAATATTTGTTTCTATCCTGCTAACCCTTTTGTGGGAGCAGATTTTCATGCAGCTGGGGATGGAAGCGAAATATTGTTGCTTTTCTTAATGCCAGCTGAGCAATCCTTGGTGGGCCTAGTGCCTTTAGCAACCACTTCTGTGGGCCATTGTTTATTGACACGGCCACGCTAAATCTTGAGTGATGAGCTTACCATTTGTGAGAACAGGGCTTGTCTATTGCTAATGGGCTTTGTGCATGCTGGTGATCAAGAAGATTGTAAACTAAAAACCTGCATCTGGTGAATTCCAGAAGCAATTTTTACAGCTGGCTGATAGCTTGCAAATTTGCAAGGCAAAAGCTGGGGGGGGGGGGGGCGGGAGCTAAAAACAAACCCCAACACAAAACCACCCAGCTGTAATGCAAACAAAGTAGTTTAGGGAATTTGTAATCTGAGATGTATAAAGGACCTGCTTCTCCATACTACCCGTAATAAGATAACATTAAATATGCTCTGGAAAATAGACATGGATGTGAAGAATAAAGCAAATGCTGTATTGCTACCATTTTCTCTTGTTTAATCAAATGCTTAACCCTCCTCCTTTCCCCACTGACCATGGAACTATCAAGTAGATTTCTCGTTAAAAGAACTCAGTTTATCAAGATTAACTGAGTTCTCTGTCAGCTTCAAGTATGCTGAGATATAGCCTGAGAAACGATAGGTGTTTGGCAATCCAAAAAATGGGAATAGTTTTCTTATGTAATAATAAACATCAGTAGAAATACAAAGCCTGAGAAGTGCCTGTGTGGTTTTAATTTCCTCTTACCTCAGGCTTGCCAGTGCTATCTTAAAGTATCAGATCTATCTACTGTACAATATCTCACCACTTGCAACACCAACTCAAGGCTATTTTTAAGGGAGAAGACTTTGGCTCCATTAGGCTAGTGTTACTCATCTGTGGTTGAACTTCTCTCATTAACCTTACTGGTATGTAAGAACAGATATAAGATTCAGAGCATACAAGAGGTGATATATGAATGAATATCCCAACACAAAGAATACCAGATTGAAAGAGGCTTTTAGTAGTAAAATGATTTGAATTTCAACAGTAAGATGTTTATAAAGAAGTAGATCTGAATATTGCTCTCCTAAACCCAATCACACACAAGGTATCTGTTGAGCGCAAGAGTTAATGCGTCCTGCGATAGTATTCTCATGCTCCTTCATTTTGCAAGCAGCAGTGCTGACACAGTAATACTGAGCAATGCCATTGGCTTTGTTTTCTGCAATTTAATTTCCTGTAGTTGATCATCAGATTTTGCGTTCCAAGTAGTACCCTGTGAACCATAAATTGGGAACTGCTACAATGAGATTGAGGCTTCATGATGTTCTTTACTAATCTATGGATGTTATAGATGGAAACACTGATATCAGCTTTCTTAGGTGGAAGTAGAGGGGAAACAAACTCTTGTAATAAAGTGGTACAGTCTGTTTACTGCAGTAGAAATACAGACCTCACCTTTAAAGAAGGTAACTCAGAAGTTGTTTTGTATTTATGTTGTAATTTTCACAGAATCACCTAGGTTGGAAGAGACCTCCAAGATCACCTTGTCCAACCTCTGACCTAACACTAACAAGTCCTCCACTAAACCATATCACTAAGCTCTAAATCTAAACATCTTTTAAAGACCTCCAGGGATGGTGACTCAACCACTTCCCTGGGCAGCCCATTCCACTGCCTAACAACCCTTTCAGTAAAGAAGTTCTTCCTAATATCCAACCTAAACCTCCCCTGGTGCAACTTTAGCCCATTCCCCCTCGTCCTGTCACCAGGCACATGAGAGAATAGACCAGCCCCCAACTCTCTCCAGCCTCCTTTAAGGTTAATTTTAAGGAATTCCTGAAGTGTTCTAACAGACAAAAATGTGCAAAGCCTAAATGCCTTTGATTACTCATATATTTACAACTTCTCTTGTGCACTACTTTATTCAAATACTGTCATTAGACACCTCTGAGAAGAGGCCTTGTTTTCTTGTGATTACTGCCAACAATAAAATAAACATACTTGGCTGTTTTGTAACATGCACAGTGGTCGTTCAGAAAGTCTTGGAGTATTTGACCAAACTACATTTGATAACAAACAAAGGTTGATCATTCATTCAATTAAAAAAAAAGTATAAATACATTTTTTCTTTGTGTGGTAGTCTAGTAGTCTAATGTGAAACTTAACCTACTTGAAATTAAGTGTGAAATGAAGTTCTACAAGAAAACCAGATTTCAATTATGCTTTAGAATTATTAAAATATACTCAGCAGATTTTGAAATGAAAGTTGGTCTTAATTTGAGTGTAACAACCTTTGTCCAAAATTGCTTAATATTTTTTTTTGTAACAAAAAGTGTGGAAAATAGATTTTTGAAGCGTGAGTGCTCAAAGCTAAAAGCAAATTTTTAATTACCTGCACACTGCAAAGCACAAACAGTTCTCTGGTGGCTAGTTTTGCAAATCACCTTCCTCTTAAATTGGTCAGAATCTTGAAACTCACTGCTTAATCTAAGTGTTAAGCAAAAGTCAGGTGTGTACTTTGATCTGTGTTAGACTACTTGATATGCAAGTCAGATGACGGTTTCATTACTCCCGTATGAATAAGCTGGGTGACTGAGTAATGCAGCATGAATTTCAAACTGTGTATTACAAATGCATTTGAATAATTTGCAAATGATTGTGTGCTAGTCAATTTAATTTGTATTTTTTTGGAAAAGTTGATATTGCTTTATTATATCCTTTAGAACCTCCCATAAAGAAGGGCAAGCTAAGACTTGAAAATGTAATATCAAAAAGATACTGTACTGTGTGACTCGTCTTTTGTGCCTCTGAATTTGTTTTAGTAACATTAAAATTCAGGGATGATAGCAAGCTGAGAGGTTATGTTATGAGAAAATACTTATATGTGGTTAATCATCTGACTTACTCTAGGAAATGTAGCAAATGAGAATGTGATGGCAGGTTGTGAAGTTGAGTTGGAGTTCACCCCACATGCAAGATGAGTTTGGATATGCAGGATTTTAATTTGAGACGCTATTTTCTCCCACTTCAAGTTGTCATGCTGTTAGGATCAAAACAGCAAGAGCACTCTTGAGACCCATAAAATAGCATTGCACAATGCATACAGGCACCTGACATGTTTTTAAAAATCTGTCATTTATGACTCATCAAGAAAGGATGGGGAGCCTGCACAGCACTATCCTTAGGATTATTTTATATATCCTGAGGCCATGTGATCGGCCTGTGTCACTGGTTAAAGGAAAAGTGCCTATAATCATATAGGCACTGAACACTGACCTGGGTCTGCAAATATGGCTTTGTGTCTTCTCAGACTGAAAGAAGAACATAGCGGAGGTAAAACAGAGACCAGCAACTAAACTGGTTAAGAGCTTGGAGCAGCTACACTATAAGGAGAGGAAAGGGGTGCTCAGTTTAGAGCAGAGGGTGCTAAGCAGGGGATCCTGAGGGCTGAGGCTCAAGGATCCTGAGGGCAGCGAAAAATAACGCAGGACTACTGTTGACCAAATTTTTGGGTGTGTTGTGGTTTAACCCGGCCGGCAGCTAAACACCACACAGCCGTTCGCTCACTCTCTCCCCTCCCTCTCTGGGATGGGGGAGAGAAACGGGAAAGTGAAGCTTGTGAGTTGAGATAAAGACAGTTTATTAAGACAGGAATATAATAATAACAATAATAATAATAATAGTGATAATGATAATAGTATTAATAATAATAATGTGTAAGAAAACAAGTGATGCACAATGCAATTGCTCACCACCTGCTGACCGATGCCCAGCCTATCCCCGAGCAGCCGGCCCCCCCACCCCGGCCAGCCACCCCTATATATTGTTTAGCATGACGTCAGATGGTATGGAATACCCCTTTGGCCAGTTTGGGTCAGCTGTCCTGGGTCTGTCCCCTCCCAGCTCCTCCTGCACCCCTAGCCTGCTCGCTGGCAGGACAGAGCGAGAAGCTGAAAAGTCCTTGGCTTGGTGTAAGCACTGCTCTGCAACAATTAAAACATCAGCATGTTATCAGCGCTCTTCTCATCCTAATCCAAAACATAGCACCCTACCAGCTACTATGAGGGAAAATTAACTCTGTCCTAACTGGAACCAGGACAGGTGAGAATTAAGGGGTGGGCTGGTATGGGAGACACTGTTGTGGGGGTGTACTGCAGGTCACCAGATCAGGAGGAGGAGGTCGATGAGGCCTTCTACAAGCAGCTGGTAGTAGCCTCATGATCACAGGTGCTGGTTCTCATGGGGAACTTCAATTATCCAGACATCTGTTGGGTAGGCAACTTGGCCAGGCACGAGCAGTCCAAACGGTTCCTACAATGCATTGAAGACACTTTTCTGATGCAGGTGGTGGAGGAGCCGATGAGGCAGGGGGTGCTTCTGGACCTTGTCCTTACCAACAGGGATGGGCTTGTTAGGGATGTGAAGGTTGGGGGCAGCTTGGGATGCAGCGACCATGATGTGGTGGAGTTCATGACGGAACTTGGTGGAAGACGTAAGGCTAAAAGCGGGATTGCTACCCTGGACTTTCAGAGAGCCAACTTTAACCTCTTCCGGGACCTGCTTGGGAGTATCTCATGGGCTAGGTTGCTAGAAGGCAAGGGTGCTTGTGAGAGCTGGGCTACATTTAAACAGCACTTCTTCCAAGCTCAGGATCGGTGCATCCCTAAGAGTAGGAAATCGGGGAAGGGGGGCAGGAAACCTGCGTGGATGAGCAAGGAGCTCATCAATAACATCAAAAGGAAGAGGAAGGTCTATGAAATGTGGAAAAAAGCCTGTCCTCTTGGGAGGAGTATAGAAGTGTTTTCAGGGCCTGCAGGGACATGACGAGGAAGGCTAAAGCCCACCTAGAGATGAGGCTTGCAAAAGAGATAAAAGATAAGATTTTTTTTTATTTATTTTTTTTTAAGTATGTAAACAGTAAAAGAAAGACTAGGGATAATGTAGGTCCCTTGCTGAATGAGGGGGGTGTCCTGGTAATGGGAGATGCCGAGAAGGCGGAGATACTGAATGCTTTCTTTGCTTCAAGGACTCCCCCCTGGGACTCCTCAACCCTGGTGGGAGGACAAAGGGTCTGGAAAATGGAGGGCTCCCCCCTGGTTGATGAGAGAGTGGCTCAGGAGTGTCTGAGTGGGCTCAATGCACACAAATCCATGGGTCCCAATGGGATGCATCCATGTGTGCTAAGGGAGTTGGCAGAGGTGATCGCCGAACCACTCTCTATCATCTTTGAAAGGACCTGGAGAAGAGGAGAGGTGCCTGAAGATTGGAGGATAGCCAATGTCACTCCGGTCTTCAAGAAGGGCAAGAAGGAGGATCTGAGAAACTACAGGCCAGTCAGTCTCATCTCTGTCCCTGGAAAGGTGTTGGAACAGCTTGTTCTGGATGCCATCTCCAAGCAATTGGAAGAGAAGAATGTTATGAGGAGTAGTCAGCATGGATTCACTGAGGGGAAGTCGTGCTCGACTAACCTTATTGCCTTCTATGATGGCATCGCCAGCTGGGTAGATAGGGGGAGAGCAGTGGATGTCATCTACCTTGACTTTAGCAAGGCTTTCGATACTGTCTCCCATGACATCCTGATAGCAAAGCTGAGAAAGTGTGGGATAGAAGAATGGACAGTAAGGTGGGTTGAGAACTGGCTGACTGGCCGAGCTCAGAGGGTGGTGATCAGTGGCACAGAGTCTGTCTGGAGACCTGTGACTAGCGGTGTTCCCTAGGGGTCGGTGCTGGGTCCGGTCTTGTTCAACATCTTCATCGATGACCTTGATGAGGGAATAGTGTATGCACTCAGCAAGTACGCCAATGACACAAAGCTGGGAGGAGTGGCTGACACGTCAGAAGGCTGTGCTGCCATTCAGCGAGACCTGGACCGGCTGGAGAGATGGGCAGGAAGAAACCAAATGAGGTTTAATAAGAGCAAGTATAGAGTTCTGCACCTGGGAAGGAACAACCACATGTATCAGTACAGGCTGGGGGACGACCTGCTGGAGAGGAGCTCTGAGGAGAGGGACCTGGGGGTCCTGGTGGACGACAGGTTGGCCATGAGCCGGCAGTGTGCCCTGGTGGCCAAGAGGGCCAATGGGATCCTGGCGTGCATTAAAAGGAGCGTGGCCAGCAGGTCAAGGGAGATTATCCTCCCCCTGTACTCTGCCCTGGTCAGGCCTCACCTGGAGTACTGTGTCCAGTTCTGGGCTCCCCGGTACAAAAAAGACAGGGATCTCCTGGAAAGAGTCCAGCAGAGGGCCACAAAGATGATACGGAGCCTGGAGCATCTTCCCTATGAAGAAAGGCTGAGAGACCTGGGTCTGTTCAGCCTGGAGAAGAGAAGACTGAGAGGGATCTTATCAATGTGTATAAATACCTGAGGTGTGGGAGACAGAGGGATTTGGCCAACCTCTTTTCAGTGGTTTGTGGGGACAGGACAAGGGGTAATGGCCATAAGATGGAGCACAGGAAGTTCTGCATCAACATGTGAAAGAACTTCTTCACGGTGAGGGTGACGTAGCACTGGAAAAGGCTGCCCAGGGAGGTTGTGGAGTCTCCTTCTCTGGAGATATTCAAGGCCCGTCCGGACGCCTACCTGGGCAGCCTGCTCTAAGGAACCTGCTTTGGCAGGGGGGTTGGACCCAATGATCTTTCGAGGTCCCTTCCAACCCCTGTGATTCTGTGAAATCCCACAGTACTGGAACCAGGGGACACTTGAGGAAATTAGCAGGTGGGTTTGGGGTGGATAAAAGGAAGTACTCTCCTTATTCAGGGAGCCTCTGTGATGGGAGGACTGGCAGGTTTGTGGTATCAGCAGTATCAGTGGGTATCAGTACCCACACATTTGGGTAGGCATTCGGATGCAATAGATTTACACACTAATGGGAGTAAGCAGGCATGGTACCCTTTAACTAGCCTCACTTAAAAAAATATCAAAAAAGGAAAAATAAATTAAAAAAAGGTAGATGCTAGGAAGGTGTATGGAGGATACACAGCAGAGAGGGGTGGGCTTGCATGCCTTCACTGAATAGCACCTGCAACTACTGGAGACCAAATACTGGGTAGGACAGACCATTGGCCTGATTCAGTGAGAGTTTTCTAATATTCTGCATCTTAAGTCTCACACATCCGTTTACTGGAATAATGAATGTTCATCCTTTAAAGATTTTTTTTCTCCTCCTCTGTCCAAAACTATTTCAGGGTCTTTTATAATGCTGAAGAGAGACTGATCAGCTTAAGATGAATCCTGCCTAAACCTGAAGGAGGTTAAATGGTTTACTTTTGTGTCTTTGAATCTGTTCAGAATCCTTCTCTCTCTTTCTTTTTTTTTTTTTTTTAAAAAAAGAGTTTTCCCCTTCTGGGATATATCTCAAGTTATATCTTTGTATCTTTCCCAATATTTGAAGTCACCAGAATAACAGTGACACATCTGGGTCATAAACTTCTGTAATCTTTGGGATTTTCTATTCTGGAGTGAATGTTTTATGAAATTATGGATTTGACAGATATTTAGACCAGGGAAAGAATAGGTATTCTTTCTACTGTGGATTCAAGCAGAGCAATTTCAACACATATATGGTTAGACAGCCATAGTTATCACATGGCTCCTTAGAAATCATGCCTTCTTTTGCCTCTTGTGTCTAATTTCAGATATCTCAAGAATATTTCTGTGCACAGAATATTAGAAAGTGATTAACAGCTCAATGTGCTTTCATCACAAGGTTATTATTTTCAGTTCTTTGCTTTCACAAAGCACGGGCAGCTGTGTCCTATTCTTCAGTGATGTAGCAATGCAGTGTCTGGTCATTATACTGTCTTAATATGTCAAATTATACCAATATCATAAAGCAATAGTAATTTAAAAAATAGAACTGCTCAGTAAAAATAAAAATAAAAAAAAATCCTCCTCAACAGCTCCCCAAGCTTTTCAAAGGAAGCAACAGATGTTAATGGAGACTGGGAGCCTAATATGGTCAAACACTCATTTTCCAAATCCTATTTTAAAATAGGATTTTCTTCAAAAGAAGAAGAGGGAAGGGTAGCAGACGACTTCGTGTCCTAGATCTTACTTTTTTTTTTCTTTCCTAAATATTTCTAAGCCTCCAATTTTAGGATGCTGTATTGCATTGTTGTCTGGAGTGACAGCCAATTCACATAGTTGTGCTTTCCATTTTGGGTTAGCTTATCTAAATTAAGAGAAGGAGATGGCTTCTGCTTTGACATGTCAGCTGGCTGCCCCAGGAGGTAAATTCAAGCCTGAATGGGAACAGATGTCTTGCAGTTAAGTCTTAGATCTTCTTCAGCATGCACAACAGTTCTGACCCCTGTGTCCTGCCATTTCTTCCAGGCCCCTGAGCTTCTGTGCCATGTTATCTAGAGCTCTTCAACTGATATTCCTCATGAGAAATGATCTGATGAGATAGATATGGCTGGATACCTAAATATAATTAGAAATGACTTTAAACTTGCACATTTGTGAGCCAACTGCATGTACTGTGTTCCTCCATGATGGAATGGCATTACATTTTTTTTTTTTTTCTGGTGTGGAACAGGAAAGGATGGAAGACTTCAGGAGGAGTTACTGCTTGTGCCTGTGAAGGTATCGCACCTTACTCAGTTGAGTTCTTTCATGCCAAATCCTACTGAAATGAAGGTCCCAGGGACTTGGCTGGTTGAAGCCATTGCACCCACGTGAATGCAAATTCAACATCTGTCACAAGGAGCTGTTCAGAGTTAGGTAGTATTAGGATGGTTGTTTTCAACCTTGTCTTCACTTCCCAACCAATTCTTCACTTTTAACATAACCAGACAAAAAGCCGAGCGATCAGGAAGATAAAAGCTTCAAATAACAGTCAACTGCTGTCAGATTATCAGGTATTAAGGGGAAGGGAAGGAAAAGTTAGTAGTATAAGCACAGCTGTGTGTGAAAGAATTCATATTGCTGTTCCCAATGCTGATTTTTTCCACTGTGTGGTTTGCTACTTAAAAATGTCTGAATGCTCCTTTTTGACGAAGTTACTAAACTTCAGTTGTAAATTTTATGTAAACCTTTGTCAGGTCCAAAATAATTACTAGTCATAATATAAACAGTGTTTTTTTGTTTTTTGTTTTTTTTCTAAGAAGGTTTCAGTTAGGTGCTTTAATCATAAATGTTGCTGAAAAGTTGACCCCCCAAAAAAGATACTGGAATGTATTACATGTAATAATTACTAATGTTGTTACTAGGCCAGACAAATGAATCACATGTTTTTCACTTCTATCAGTTTTCTATTTGATTTGGATTTGAGGAAATCAAAGTGAAAGCAAAAAGCCATAGCTGACTGCTCCTAGAAGTACTGAATGGCATGTGTAAAGAAAGTTTTTTTTTTTTTAATTATATAAATTATATATATATATATATATATATAAATATATATATATCAAATTATATATATATATATAAAGGGGTGGGATTCTGGTAACTTAGGTGAGTCAGCTCTGCAGGGTATTATAAGAGAAACATGCAAGAGAAAAGAGATGTTATTGGTTTCACAGTACTGGAGAATATTGATGTAAATGGAGAGTATGTGCCAGCGTATTTAATTTTAAAATCATTCTTAAGATCTTCCGTAATTAGGGTTAAAATTGTACCATGATTCTGAAATAGAAATAAATTTGAAACTGCATGTTTTCATTATTAAGTATTGATAAATACTGAAAGATTAAAGAGAAAATGATTTGTGAAAATTAGTTTCCTGAATCAATGCTTTGTTTCATGTGTAGTAATTCAATGGAATGAAACACTTGCCATTTTTTTTGAGTATTTTAAAGGACCACCTGGAACATCATGAACATGCAGTAACTATTCACTGCATGTCCTATTGAAGAACAGAATTAGTGAAGTAAGTAAAGCAAATAAGATTTGACTCAGCAAGCAGGAGCCAAGTATAACCTAGACCATTTGCAGTCTTCTAGACAACTATAAAGACATCTTGTCAGTGTAGTGGTATCAGTTTCCGTTGAGTTGGATGATCCAGAGCAGTAATGCTGTTCCTTCTTTCTCTAAAGTGTTTGCCAATGGAATGCCTCAGAAAGAATCAGAGTACTGATATTGCTTCAGTAGTTATTTAGAGGAGGTGACAAATGTATTCAAACTCAGGCTGCATATTGCTGAAATAAAAACTTTGTTTATTGTCCAACATTTTATGTAGGCTGTTTTCCTGCTTTTAATTGCTGTAAGAATATTAGAGTTCTGTTTTATGGCTGCCTGGAATGCTGAATTCCCCCTGAATACAAATTACAACAATTATTTACAGGTAGCCTTTAGTACCAACATTTAGCGATATTCCTCTTGCAATTATACTATGTCCGCAGACTCAGGCTTTCTGGATTGATGCACTCTACCAGACAGTTTCAATCTAGCAGTTGTCTCTTGGTGTGCTTTAAATACTAAGATCTTAGATCAGCTGAGGATTATCCTCTTCATGGATCTACCAATAAAGAGATTTTTATTTTTTTTTGCTATTGGGAAGTGTTGCTGTTGTTTCCCATCCATAGGAGGCTCATCTTGTTGTTAGTCCCCCTACCCCCTGAATATCTGCCTGGAATATCTTTTTAAGAGTGAAAACTGCCCCAGGAACCTAGAAAGGCACTTACTCCCCTTAGCAGCTTTTGCAACTCAACACTTTACATAGCAAAGGGACTACTGTGACTAGGAGGAGAGCTTAGAATTGTCATAATCCTATTTTTTTTTTTTTGTCAGCAACTGTCTGAAAATAGATATTTTGGATCTCTTTAAGGATTAAAAAAGTTTTTTTCACCTCACAGCATCAGTGAAATGCGTTCCTTGAAATGAAAAGTAGCATTGTACTTGGTACCAAAATGTGTCACTGCTCCTTTACCATTTCATTAACATCAAGTTACCATTATCTCCAGAAGTATCTCCATCAATGACTGTGTAAATAAGATGCAGGAGCACCAGAATCTAATCACACACTATGCGGAGCATTGTAATGAGTGAAGTCTTACAGGAACTTGTACAGTCACTTCGCAATTAGTGCTGTGTTTGGGAGGGACCTCCAAAAATTACTTCACTTGGCTCCTTCTTTAGCTTGTTTTATAAGTGCTTTTAAGCATACCTGCCACCTGCATTTGATTCACTAATGAATAATGCTCTTCATGGTGTTACTTTGATTTGCAGGTTCATAGTTCTGTAATCTTTTTGTAGGAAGGCAGAAAGAATTCTATTGCAAACCTTAAAAGAACAGAGAAAGTTTCTGCAGTCAATACATACTTAGATATCACTTTTAAGATGTGAAATTTAGCTCACAAATTTGCTTTTAAAACATTTACTAAGCTTAGTAAGAGGCAGATGAGAAATGGGAATTGGAATTTTTTTCAAAGATTATATGCTTGGGGGAAAAAAGTCTCTTTTTGATAGTCATCTTACCAGTCTAACATGCCTTTCAGACTTTGAAACTTTGGAAACAATATGGATGTTAGTACCATTCTCTGCGTCTGTGGATGAGGTGGCTGTTACCTTCCTGTTAAGAACTTAATGTTGTAACTGTTCTCATAGTGCAGGCTTCTCTAGTCAAAAGCTTTTGTGCTTATTATACAACTGTTGGGTGTTAGGGTGCTTCTGTCTGACTTTTCTTTGAAGATGATGATTCTCAGCTGGAGGAAGTGAAAGATTTTAGAAATTCTTATCACAGTCTTCATCTGAAGACAGATTGCTACAACATCTTCATGTGTATTCACAGTGAATTTTCACAGGTTCACAGGGAAGGACAAGTTAATCTCGAATCCATTTACATGAGTACTGAAGATTTCTGCATACTTGCAGAGGGCTGTCACGTCTGGTATCTCCTGGTAATTCACAGATATTCATAAGTGCGATTCAGTAATCCTGGTTTAGTCCCAAGAAATTCCCCTGTGGGTTTCTGAAGTACAGAAATATTCTTTCTGAATGAGCCCAACTGTGAAGGCTTGTGTCAGCATCTCGTATACACAGTTTGATGGGAGTGGCACCAGCAGTATGGTGACTGTGCCTAATGTGGCAGTGTTCACCAGCTAACTATCAGTAACTCGTTGTTCCTAGTCAGGGCTGTGAATGTTAGTAATGTCATTTGGAAAACCAGACTCAGTAGTGGGTAAAGATGGGGATGGGGGGGATGGGGGGTGGGGGTGGGGGTGGAATCAGCACCTGAAATTTTTTATTAGAGGGATCTGGTAACCAGAGAAATACTTTCAAGTTTAAAACTGGATTCGGACCACATTTTGAGCTGCTGCAGCTGTCAGGCTGCCTCTTTTCCTTATACAATGTTGGTGCTGAATTTAGTGCAAGCTGAGTCTGGGGCGTGCAGCCTAGGGTAACACAAGATAGCATCAGGATGAATATGTGTTTTCTTTCACTGTGCTATTAATCGCTTCTTTTCTACATGCCCCACTAAATTGTACACGGTTGCAAGTGCTGCGTTATGCTCAGAGCATTTGCTGTGTGGGATGGGGAATGTTTGTTCTGGTAGTGAACAGAGGAGAAAGCGTGTGAAAAGAGATGGGGGTTGTTAGCCAGTGATTATTTTGCCTGGAGTAGGAAAAAGTGAGAAGGCTGAACATGGCTGCTGGTCCTCAGTGTCCCTCAAAAAAGAAGGATCAGGCTATAGATACCCTCCTCAGCAGGCTTTTTGCTGAGCCTCAGCACAATGAAACACATCAAGTTACCCTGTAAGCAGGAAGGTGAGCCCACCACAGCACATTCATAAAATCAGCGAGGATAAATGAAGCATGGCTTCATGCAGTGCCCACTGAAGCAAAAATAAGAAACATACAGGATTTATTGGCTTTTCCTTGGGGTACGTGAATGTCTGTTTCCAGGGTAGGCAGCACAAAGCATTCAGAAGGGAACGTGGACTCCTGGGAAGCTCTTAAAAGCATGTCTCTGCCATCCAGTGTACTGCTGCATTACTCAGACTGATAAAACTCAGACTGGCCTCTGATTGAGGAGGTGAGTAGTAGTGATGCCCAGCAAATGGCATGGCTTGAATGTTGATATATGATCAGCACATCAGTGTTTGTCCTTTGTATCTCCAGTACCCAAGAAAGTGGGGCAAAACTGGACAGAACCAAAAAAGTCTCATGCAGATGGATGGGGTGCCTTCCAGATGCACACAGAGATTGTTTAGTGGTCCTGAGTATATATTAAAGCTTGGTTGCCTAAAGCAGCATGGTGGAAGAAGCAAGAGCTCTTTAGTTACTTACCTGAGCGGCTGCTGCCTCCATGCCTTGAAATACATGGCAGTTCTGCTGGCTGGATAACAGTGACTTGTGAGACCCTTGCTCCTGTGAGCAGAAAGATGTATCAAAAGTGACCAGTCTGTGCATAACCACATTTTTTATTAATTTCTCCAGGGAAAAAAAAAAAAAGTTTTTTATACTACTTAGAACTGCTGAGTTTTGTAGCAGTAAAGCCTTTGGTTCCTTTGTCAGAATCACTTTATTTCATATTCAGGGCACAAAACTTTTTCCTCAACTGTATTGGCATATTGATCAAGTCTGAAGGCAGGGTTCCCACTGGTACCTCTACGATGAATAAAACCCAAGGATGGCTCAGCAAAACAAATTCATACCAAAAATGCTATGTTTTTTCATTTGTGAATATAAGCGCATAGTTACTTTTAGTTACTTTTGTTGTATTTTGCACACTTCAAATTTGTGTTTTTGTTGTTGTTCCGCTGTAATGTGTTTTACTGTTGACCATGAAATCCTGTAATATACTTGTGTATCCTGGTACAACTGCATACAGGGACTATTACCAGTGACGCGTTTATATTTTAAAATTCACACTGCTTCAGACATTATTTCTCTATGCCTGCAGCTAAAGGTGCAGATTGGATTGTTTTGCTAGTTTAGGTGTATGTGCATGTCTACTCTGTACATAGCATACTGGAAAGCAGCAAAATGACTTTGCAGTCTGCAATTTTGTTGATTTTATGGCATTAATAATTTCTCAGAATGATCCATCAGTCTTGTATTTCATGTGTCTTATCTTTAAATGCTAACTAAAGCTTATGCAAAAATGAAGATTATTTCCCTATCTTGCTGCACCACTTATCCATACCCTCCTCCTCCTACTCATACTCACAGTGACATTCAGAAGCTTGCTAAACACTTTTAGCCTGACAAGGTATCCTAGAATAACATACATATATACTCGCCAGCATGACAAGCCTCCTTTCAAACTCTGTTCTAATCTGTAACAAACTAAAAATGCTGAAGCACAAAGTTATGTTTCCAACAGAAATTTCTAAAACAAATTTATAATCTTAAACTTCATTTGGAACCAAGTAATTTACTCTGCCTTAAATTAGTTGGATTGGAGTCCATGGCTTTTACTATTAGAAGAAAAATAAAAACCAACAATGAAAGATCAGCTGCATGGCTGATGAGATTAGTTTATCAGCCAACATTGTTACTCCTCTGCTAATGTAGATCACGTGCGTCTCCCAGGTACTGCTTCAAAGAGTTATCATATCTGGGAGTAAAAGCAATTGTTACAACACAATAGAAGGTTCTGCTCAACAAACAAATGACTTAGCTCATGGGGGCCTGCTAATGAGAAAGCTTTACTTCCCTTCCATTCACTTATCAGTGAGATACGGTTCACCATAATGTTCAAATTCGTATTGAGGAGAACGGCAATGAAACTGTGTTATTACCAACATAAATGCTAAATTTGCCTTTTCAATTACAGGCTCATTCTTTCCAGGTGGGAGCAATAGAGCAAAAATTATGATTAATGGGCTCACAACAATGCTGTACATAAAATATTCAGTCAAAACCCAAGAGGAGTATGTCTTAAAATGGTTCTGAGAAGCATGTGAATTGCTAAAAGAAACTTGGATATGTATTTAAGTCAATTAGAAGTCCAAGTCCTGTTTTCAAAGGCAGTAAGGTGTTTAAAAGTTTAAGCCTCTTTAAAAATAAATGGTAGTTTCTAGTAAAGGCCTACTACAGCTTTTTTCATGCTTTGACTCTCTTCCTGTAAAAAGCATAATTTCACCTCTACCAAGCTAGAACTAATGACTCACCTAATCTGGGATAAATTCATTGAATAGCAGAACTGAATACTGAAGTACTGAATACTTCAGCTGAGATGTTTGCCTTGCAAAATGGTGTAAAAACAAAGAAATAAAATTAGAGAACTCGAGGACCTTTTCCCTTTTTTTTTTTTCTTTTTTTGGAACAGCTGTTACATTTCCTGGATTCTAAGTTAGGAACGTGTATTTTGTCTCTTTGAACCAGGCGTTTTTAGTTTTTGACTGCAAATTATAGAAAGAGGCAGATTAAAGTTATAGGTGTGCGCTGAAGAGGGAGGTTATTTGGCTCTGTCTGTAAAACCAGAGCTGGGGGTTAAACTGTTATTGATATTGAAGAGACAGTATCCCTTTATCAACCCAACTTTCCAAATGGTGTAACAGTAAAGGTGGGTTATTTTGCCACATTCCTTAATATGCTGTCCTAAACAACTGCTACAGATACAAGAAAATTCAGTGTACACAAATGCAGTTGATCTTTCCATATAAAGCTTATTTTGGTAGATACAGTGGTTTCTGCTATTGTATACAGAAGCAAGTCCTTGCTAACCATATCCTGAAAATGAGCATGGGGCCTTTTATTTATTTATTTATTTTTAAGACAACAGTCAGTATCAAAAATAGGTACTACATTCCAGATAATACTACATTCCTTTTTTCCTTCAAGTCTCTCAGACTAAAGTGCAAAGTTCAATTAATCAGTTTTGCACCCATGTGAGATACAATGGTAAAGTATCTAAATTTGTTGGCCCTAACTCTGTTTAGGGAGATGCTGCAAAAAATGATTATTTCATCTAGTGTCTTAAAGAATCTTTCTGTTAGCATTAAGGAAACTTAATTCAGTTATTAATCTGGACTTACTGAATATGAATAAGTAACAGACATGGTGTAGGAAGGTGAAACAAGCAGCGTCAACCAGGAATCCTTTTCATATCCTATGACTACAATCTGAAAAACAGAACTGTTTAGCTAAATATGCTTTCTTCGCTCTCCTTTTTCCACATATATTTAAGCATGATTTATTACAAAAAACTACCACAAATGCACACCTTTTTTTTCCTCTCTGGCAGGTTCTGTCATGCAATTCTAAACTACACAGAGGCAGAGTATTTCATTTCTTATTGCTGTCCATGTTCCTTTGGGAAACAGCTTATTGTTGTACAGGAGCTTTCATTACACTTCCTTTTAAACATAGTCTTGAATTCTATAATTAGTGAGCTTGCCTATCACCTAATTTCTTTGCCTTTGAAGCACAGAATTTATCTGAAGTAAGTTCCCCTGCATCCCTTGGAGAATGTTGGAAAAAGTTGCATATAGAATACATGAAGTGTTTCCTTTTATCTCTAGAAAAAAAAAAAAAAAATTGCCTTATTTCAATTCTACAGCAATCCGAAGTAGACAAAAGGGTTTTCCACTATAAATTGATCTTCATATAGTTTCTATAGGCCTTCACCCTGTGGAAAAGACTGAACTTAGGTTTTAATGTTTTCTACGTTTTGCTTGGTTTTCTTCCAACTACACCTATTTTAAATCTCACGTCTTAGGTCTCACATTGTGGTTCAAGCAATTACTGTGGATATTTTGCATATCTGTTTCAGAGAACTTTGGAAGAAACATGAAACAACAAAATATATTGAGAGCAAAGGCTTGCAAGGAAAATACACTTCCCAGCAAAAGCTATTTTTCCTCTACAGAAGACAGAAGGTTTTGTTTTTTGAAAGCAGTATGCCTCTGTACTTGTTTGAGGCATTTGCAGAAAAAGACTTAAAACAAAAACAGATATAGAATATTTTCCTATGTAACGTTCCTTATACTTTGTAAATGCTTCATTGCCAGGTTTGACTGAAAAAAAATGAATATAATAGGAATAATTTATCATCTTGGATGCTTATCTGAATCCTTGATTTGTTATGTAATTGAAAAATTTTCATAAACCATATTATATTGACTGTGTGTGTATGTATATATGGTGGGTGAATGGATGGCAGTTTTGGTAATGCATTTTCTAAGCTTTATTAGAACTGTTACTGGAAGTGGGGAGAGCTGCTGGGATCACAGTGAATTTGTTGTCATTTATTAAAGGGTTTGGATCTTTTAATCATTTACTAGCCTTCAGTATAGAAACAGCAATGAATTGGACTGCTTTTTCCCTCCCTGCTTCTGATAACAAGACTGAGACCATTATATAACCAAATTAGTGTCACTGTTTTGATGGTGATTTATTTCCAGTTAGCGGATCTAGAAAATTTAGGTTTTTCCAAAAATATTCAATACAACCTTCTCCAAGGAAGTTTCTGTTGTTGTTCTTACTGATTGGAGTAGTAGTCCTGTGATCAGAACTGCAAAATTTAACAGCAGAATCATATTACATGCATGACTTTACTACAGTCTGCCTGGTCTCAAAGCTTTGTACATTCAAAATGATTTCTTAGTCTTCTAGTACAAATTTAATTCAGAACTAAGATAAATGGAACACTTTTTAAAATGGCTATTTCCCAGAAAAAAAAAAAAAAGGTATATGCCCTACATTACTGGAAGGTTTATTATGAATAACTGTTCTCCTGAAAGATTTCTGCTTTGTACTTGACCATTTCAGACCTTCTTCTGTAATATTGCAATAGCTCAAAACAATGTATGATGAAGTAGAAAGTTTAGATGAAGTCTTGTGCTTAAAAAGCAGAAAATACTGAGATTAAAAACTATCATCCTGCTTTAAAAATTAATGTCTGTAATATTACTCAAGCACACTTTAGAGAAGTGAACATCTGACAGGTGTCTGCTTCCCTGAAGAGACATCACAGTGATATGAAAATAATGAACTAAACAGCAATGATTAAACAGTTATTTTGATAAGATTCCAACCATTCCAGAGAAATAATGTCATTTAAGAAAAATTAAAGTTATATAAAACTGAATATAAGAAAGATGGCGTTAACATAACACTGAGGTACACCAGCTAAAATGCAATCTTTATGTAAGAAAAAAGCAATAAACTGAATATTCAGAACACACAGAAGTTTGATAAGGACTCTGAGCTTTTGTTTAAGATGAAAACTAGCATTTAACAACAGTGCAGTTAGATTTCCCTATGATATCTTTTACCTTCCTTACTCTTAGAAATACTTTGAGACAAATATTTAAAAAAAAATACATTAAATTAGTTTTTGAAACACTGACATTCTCTAGACAATCATCTGCTAAAATCCTCCTAAGCAGCTCCTGACATAAGGCATGATAATAAAGTATATTTAAATTACAGTTGGCAAAATACTGTAACCATACATGGTGGATATCATAGCTTACTGTCCTCACTCCATTGTATTTAGTTATTAGTTCACTATTTCTCAAATTGTAGCTATCTGTGATATGTTTTCTAACTAATCAGTGTGATTTAATGAAAATACATGACAATTTTCCCTCAATAAGTCAAGCCTCCCCCAACCCCCCAAAAAAACTATCTCACTGAAATGTGTGGATGACTTTGGGCACAGATTAGATAAGAAAAATGGATGCAAAATATCTGTGGAATGTTCTGTAAAATTATGAGCTCATAATAACAAATTTTTTTCAGCCTTCTAACATCATTGGTGATGCCTGTTTCACCTACAGTTTTAATCCTAAATCCTATATGGAAAAAACATTTTTTTTTGAAGCTGGCTGCATCCATTAATATTGTCAGAAACAGATCTGTCAGCTTTAGCTAATTACTTATCTATGTGTCTATTTTTAGCTAATTATGGATCAGGTATGAATATATATTTTTTTGCTATCATATCGTTGCTTTGCTACCTATAATATATAACAGTCAGTATGATTGTTAGTGTAGTTATAACTACTAAATTCTTACACCATACATTTTTTAAACTGAGGTTTAAGAGAAGCTCACTTTCATGGATTCCTGCCAAGTATAATAGAATCAATAAGTTGCTTCTATCCTGAAAGAAAGGGAAAAATAGAATCATTTTGTATTTTTTACATATATTCTGATGACCTGCAATAATATTCTCTTGCTTTATGTTTATTGATAGAATGCTTTTTCCCCACTAAAGCTTACAATATTTCCATGAGAATCTCTATGAGGTTCACATTCCTCACAAAACAGATTTCTAGCATTCTTGCAAAAAAGTATCTGAAAAGATACTGAATATCTCTGCTCTAAATCATTTATTCAGTCATCTTGAAGTCCTCAGGAAAATCTGTCAGAACAGATAAGGCCTGGCTGGCCTGCTGTGCAAGTTGGACTCTGTTGCATCTAAAGTGAGAAGCGTTCTTCTGCAGAGAAGACTCCCCTGGCAGCCATCCTTCCTTAAACTCAGACGGCTGTGCCAGAGGGATCAGTGAAAGACTGGTGATAGGCATAAACTGCAAAATATTAGCTATATCTCTTGGTCAGTCATGGATATCAGTTTAACTTATCATTTGTTCCACAGCATTCATTTTTCACAAGACTGACTTCCATTTTCTCTGTGCTGAGGTAGGTGGGAGAGCTTTCAGCCAAGCTTCTTTGAACTCAAAGGATGAATGCGTTTTTTCTCTACACTCTCCAGCATACTCAGAAGTAGAAAAGAGACGCATACTGAGAACATGTAGGGCATACCTGCCCTAGGCACCCAAAGACATCACAGCTTTGTGAAGTTACTGGAGCTCCTGGGGGGCCCTTGTTTTCTTTTTGGTGCAATTGCAGGCCTGACTTAAGCATCCTCATTGAACTTGGATTTTGTGAGTTCTCCCTCTTGCTCGAGACGCGATGATTAAAGAAGTAATGTCGTATCAGGACAGATCTGTTTCTGAGTTCTTAGCACTTGTGGGCCTGATTTTCTTCTCATTCTGACCTACATAATTCCACGCACCAAAGGGGGTGACTTTTGCTAGCTGAGGGAGAGCAGAATTAGTCTTAATGCATTTGTCTTACTGCATGGGAAGTGTTGACGAAATGGATGTTCCATAGCTAGTAGTGCACCTTCAAAGGCATGCTGCCTTAGAAATATAGCAAAGCTAGTTGTATCATTTTGCATACTCAATCAAATCCAAGCTATTAAATCTATCATCAAGCAGTTGCTCAGCTTGCCAAAGGACATCTTGAACCAAAGTCCAGAGAATGGAGCACATAATTGAATCAGTGCTGACCAGCTGTCACAACAGTCCCCTCCTCCCCCAAATACTAATGAAAGGAAGCAAATGAGACAGTGTGTTTCAAACTTTTATTCTGACGACATCCCATTGTTGTGCTCTAGCACTGAGCCAAGTGGAATTGAAGAGAAATCATCCTCATTACATTTTTCCAAAGATTATTAAAAGCACTTGTATGCTGCTGATATCACTGCAGGAGCTGACTGAAACTTCAAAGATGAAGTCAATGTGTTGTTTGAGATAATGATAATGTATGCAAAGCAGCAAGAAAAAGATATTGTCCTAGGAGCCTGAAAAAAAGAACGCAATTTTAGCACACCTGAAGAATCAGAGAGATCTGACTGTTGAGATATTTGTGATCATGTGTACATTGACCTTTATATTATGATACAGTGTATGACCTTTATATTATGGCCTCTCTATAGAAGATAACTAATTAATTAAATCTCTGCAAAGGCTTATTCTCTATCTACATACCCATATAGAATTAAATACCAGCCACAGCATAGATCTGCTAGAGAATATACATGGAACTCAGACCTACAGTTATGATGCTCTCCCCAGTTATGATGCTGTCCACATGGAAGGTAAGAAGCGTCCTTCCCAGATTAAATACCTTGTCTCATCTACATTGTTACTATACAATCCTATTGTATCTGTAATGTAAACTGGCTGGCTGTTGTCATCCTTACAGAAACATAGACTATTATTTTTTTTTTAATTTCCCAATGTAACTGGAATATAACAGATAAATATATATATATGTATTTTCCCAAATGCAATTGCACAACCAAGTAGAGAATCTAACAGCATCATTTTATAACAGGGCACATGAGGTATAGGCATGTCTTCAGAAGGGACAGTCTTTATTTTCTAGCTCTGTGGAAGTCTTGCCCTGCTGATAGAAGCTACATGGCCTTGGAATAGGCGAAGCCTTTGGAAGCCATAGCTCTGAAACAGGCTTGTAAGAACAACTAGTAGCTCATGGGGGAGAACTATACCTTTCAGGCTTTGAGAAAAAGGGGGAGAAGGGAAGGACATAGAGAATAAACCACAGGGATTTTTAGCGATTCATATAGTGCCTCCATCAAGTGCTACCTTATTTTTGAAAGGATTGATTAAAAATGGTAACTTCAACACTACTGAAGCTGAACAGATGAGAAAAAAACTGGCAAACTATGTGGCCATTGTTTCTGTTTCACAGAAGATTTAAAATATGAATCTATATCAAACTTAACAAAACAAAGAACTCTGATGTCATTCAACAAAAATGGTTTGAAAATACACATAAGAAAAACACATCCTTTCTGCTTACATTTTTTTTCTGAGACAGCATATTCTGAAGCAGATCCATTATTGAGTCTTCTGACAATGAAGGTAGATTGTTGTTAATGATTTATGTCAGTTGAATTAGAGGTGATTTATCACTGTTTTCTTTAAAACAACTGGCTCTAGAATAAGAAAAGGATTCTTTTTTTTTTTTTTTTTTTTTCCTCTGGTCAGAGAAAAATCATCGTGTTGGTGAATTCACAGTGCTGAGACCACCATAGTACTTGTGTGATTTCAGTCACTTCATTGGACTTTGATTTTACTGTGTGGAAACTCGGAGCACAGTTGATTCACTGCTTTTCTTCACAAGGATGCACGTAATACTTTATCAAAGCAAAATGTGACATTTAGCTGAACGCATGTGAAACACCTATGACATGCAAATGCAGGCAGAGCTATAAATGAGCCAGTTTTATTAGTGTGATTATTTCATCTGAATTTTGTCAGATTTTAGAACCTTACTCAAAATCTGCTAATAAATAATATTCAGATAACGTGAAAATCACTCCCCCCCCCAAAAAAAAAAAAAAAAAGTAAAAAAAAAAAAAGATAACCTGATTTCTTATGGAGTGTAAAAACATGCTTGGTTCCCCCCAGTTTTCAGATTACACTTTTCCACTAACACCCGGTTCCTTTTTTATATAACCTAAGCAGTGCTTACTGTTTAAGAAAATAATTGCAACCATCTTTATTTGTGAGGCGAGAATTCAATTTCTGCTGAGGAATTTAAATAGCAAGTAAGGATAGTTATCCTTCTGATATTTGATAAATGGAAAAAAGATTTAGTTATCTTGAGATGAGATTGCATTTCAGAGAGGATGACATTTATTACCTCAAGGACATATTTCAGAAAATCCCTATCCTTTATCCAGAGGTGATAGTTCTGTTCATCAGAGAGGAATGCAATTGGGAAAAGAAAAGATTCATTATATTTTTGTGTGCTTGAGCAGGGGCTGCAATTGGTTTATTTCTGTAAAGGACATCAGTGGAATAGCGAGTGTGTTCTGCAGTGAATGAAGAGTTTATCCAGTGAGTCTTTTCCCAACTTCTTTTCAGTTCTGTAGTAAACTTGCCATGCTATAATTCTCATCTGGTAATTCCTTAACAGAGAAACAACCCACATACTGGCTGGTTAGACAAGAATGAAATCACATCCCTTCCCCAGCTCATTACAGAAGCAGCATAATTAATGATTTTCTTTGGTTGTGTGTCCTGTCCACTGCCTCCCCCCTCTCCCCTAATAATTCCAGCCCCCTGTTGTGTCTGCCTTTGACCCTTGTCAGCATACCTACAGCTCCCCTTGACATCCCTCTGCTACCTTCTGCCATTTCTGTTATTATTTCTCCTCTGTGATTCTGTGATCTGCACCCCAAGTTGCCTTCCCCATCCAGCCAAGCCATCAGCCGCAGGTCCTGTGCCTGATCCTGCACTGCGAGAGTGCTTAGTGACTGGCGCTTGCTGCTTGCCCAGTCTACAGGGGAAGATTGCATCGTTGAGCTCATCTCTTGCCTTGCTTTGACCATGGAGCACTAATTCAGTTTTCCATCTTCTCTCAGTCATCTATTTCTCATCTCTGACACAGTTACCTCAGTCACATTAATTGAAATTGGCCAAGACAATAAAAAACATTGGGAGAAAACTGTCAAACGCATAAATAGTACTGTTATGTAACCCTCTCTGTTAGAAATTCAGCCTAAAAATACAGAAAGAAAAAAAATAATACCTTTCTTTGTGCAAGAAATTTATCAATTTCCATGTAGCACGAAATAAAATTGATATATTTTCAAGATGTGAGTAAATATAGCAGAGTAAGCTATCATTTTAGATGACTACTACCTGCATACGTGGTGGTGTTCTGCAGGCTAGTAATAAGCCTTTTGAATTTAGTCCTATTGACTTCATTATACTATGGGAGATGTGCCTCAGGGCTTTCTAGAATACAGCTTTCAGTTTCCCATGGAGCCCAGAGAAGCTGCAAGAGCAGTATACTACTGGCTCAGCAGATTTCTCCCTAACTCATCCTGCGTTATCCTACTTTCAAAGCCAGTGTCACTTAGTTTTTGGCCCTAGGTGTCCTCTCCATGATCTTCAGCCGGGGAGAGGTTGCTGTCCCTTTCTGTTGAATACCTTTTCTATAGCGAGATTTCCTGCCTTCAGCATGTATGATCTGTTAGCAGGCATCAGTTCAGGTTGCACAACCTACACGACTGCTCTGTTGACCCCAAGGCTTGCTGCTTTTTGACATGTGTCAAGGTCTTCTTGCTATGAAGAGTGAACGTGGCCCAGAACAAGCAAGAGCCATCTTCTGGCTTCTGTTTCTGCTGGGGATGAGCAGTAGTGAAGCTATCTCAGCAACCTCAGGTTGCAACCTCAGGTTGAGAAAGTAAAATAAATCAGATGCCTGCTAGTAAGGGAAGTTGGTTGTGAAGGGAGTAGCTAATCCAAGACACCTTTGTAAACAATCTCTAAGAGGGAAGAGAAAAGCTGAATAAAGTCAGACAGGTTGTTCAGTTCTTGATGGTGAATGTTCATAGGATAGATGTGTGAGTAAGGGCTGTTTCATTCCTCATTAAATTATAATCTTGTGTGGCTTGATAGAATCAAAGAAAGAAATAACGTGTGTTTTTTTTTTTTCAGTCCTCTCTTAGGAATGAAGGCCTCTTAAACCTGTCTGAGAACTAATAAAGAAGCTAACTGCTTCTCCAGAGGTTACTTAGAAATGACAAAGAAAATATCTGGGACTATTCCAGAGTCCAAAATTACATAGCCGATCTTTTTCTTTGCAAATATTTTGTCATTATAGTTTTAGTCATGTTACTATTTACTACTTTCTGATTCTAATTAGTTGAGTTTTAACATTGTGAAGGTTAATTTTATGCTGCAAACATCTGTCTTTGCAATATTATATCTATTACTTTTTTTTTTTTTAAAGTTTGTGTAGTATTTAATTTAATAAAATACTACCAAAAGGGACTTTGACATTTCAATAAGCTATTTCCTATTCCAAACAAAACAAAACAAAACCAATATGAACTTATGTTTATTTGGCACCTCTGAAAATATTGAGAGTCAACACACTGCTGCATGTGTTTAAAAGCCAGACTTTGTATTCTGGCCTACAATTCCACGTGAAGAACCTACTAAATATTCTCTCACTTTAAAAATTCCCACTTCAGGTTCTTGGCTGCTGAAGATCATTTCTTCTTAACAAAACTGAAACCAATTAGATCAGCTTTTGTACAGCAAAGAGAATTAACAGAAGACATTTACCGTATAGGAAGACATACTAATAGTGTAAATGAAAGAATTGTGTAATGTCACCTGCCCATTTTGGTATAACTGTCATTGCTCCACCTTTAGTTAGGACAAAATTTCTTCAGCATCTTCATCCTCTTTTCTTTTATTTTTTTTTTTTCAATATATATGTCTTATCTCCTTTTCTTACTCTGAACAGTTAATTTAACACAGTGCTTCTTCATTATTTTATATGATATTCAAAATATTTGGTGTTTGGTTTAAAAATAAAAGATTAAACTTTTGCTTGAAGAATAAAACGAACAAATCTTTTCTTATGCTATCACATATGTATTCTATCAATAAGAGTAATAGTAATATCCATTAAATCAATTTCTTCACTCAGAGGGTGGTGAGGCACTGGCAGAGGTTGCCCAGAGAGGCTGTGAATGCCCCACCCCTGGAGGTGTTCAAGGCCAGGCTGGATGCGGACTTTGGCAAACCTGATCTCGTGGGCAGCACCCCTGCCCATGGCGGGGGGCTTGGAACTGGGTGATCTTTAATGTCCTTTCCAACCCAAACCATTCTGTGATTTTATGAAATCGTCTTCCTTACTTTCTCTGTCTATACTTTTATATTGTTTCAAACTACTATACTATCAGAACGGGTTCTGTGTAAAAACTGTGTGCAAAAGTGGAATACCTTGTATAAATTCAATTGTGAGAGAGGGGTTAAAGTATGTTTGTGGAAGCGATTAATTGGGTCCTCTTTCTGATAAGCAGAGGAGCCTTGCTGTCTCCTGTGAAACTGCAAATGAACAATGCAGGACACTTTTGACCTTTCTCCACTGCCTCTACAGCCTCCCCTGGTCAAAGGGAGTCCCAGGTCAGTGTTTGCAGAGATCTGTGGGTATCGCAAAGGCAACTAGTTTAAAAGCCCTCTAGGTAGTGGGAACGTAAAATAAGTTCTCTGTTTTGGAAGACCATTTCAGGTCTACCATTTCAGGACAGCAACTGCAGGTGCAGCAGAGGCTGGAGGAGGAGGGAGAGTCTGAGAAAGGATGGATGGGATTCAGGGGAGAATCATCAGCTCTGAGATGTCTCACGTGAGGCACTGAAAGCAGAGCTAATCATTCCAGGCTCCCTTTACAGAACAGGGGCTGTTGCTTCCAGGTGATGTCATTTCTCCTCCAAAGACAGTTATTTTTAAATGTCTTTCCACTGACTCTCAAGAGAGCCTGAATTGACTAGCTTAGGCTTTGTCTGAATGTTCAGAGACTGAAATGAAAACAAGTGAATCTCTCCCAGTCCCAGCACTGCATGTTCTTCACCTTCACACTCGCTTTGGACTCATCTGCTTGCAAGTTTTTGGATGGTTGCTTCAGCACATTCTTTAGTAAGCACAGCCTTTGGTCATTACAGTAGCAATTATTCCCATAAAAGATTATGTGCTTAATGGGAGGAGAAAAGTAACAAGGCCATCCTTTCTCCATCAGGAAGGTGATGTCATAAAATCATGAAGTTGTGCTAATGCTTAGTTTCATGGGATAATGTTTTTTTTTTTTTTTTGTTTTCTTCAATATTTCTCTGTATTTGGATAACTAATTATTAATATATCAATGTTAGAAAGATGCAATTTATGCACCATAGGGCATGGGAAGAAGGCAGAAACTCTCCTTTCTTTTCTCCCTCTGAGAAGAAAGAAGATTTCAAAACAAATGTAGACTGCCACATCACAGGGAGAATTATTTCACCCTTGAATTTATAGAGTTACCTCTCCAGAAGTGATGAGAACTGCAAGCTGCTCTAGCCAGGGAAATTTAGCGCCTGTGTTTGGATTTACTAACTGTTTCAAGCTGACTTACTAAAAAAACCAAGGTGGGGTGAGAGAGAACAAGCATTTGTGATATAACCTTGTGCCTCCTATGCAGCTCTGTTCAGTGGCATACCTGGGTACTATTTTAGATGGCTAGTCCTGATGTATCTCTGTAAAATGCATTTTTTGCTCCATTGTGGCAGACCTCCACAGCCTTGGCGCAGTCTTTTTGGTTATATAATCACCTACATAACCTTGGATACATTAATAGCAAAAGCAGCCTTGAAGGGCTAGCAGTGTGCATCAGTGAAAGCCTCATCTTCTCCTTCAATATATATCTACATTTCTGAAATGGCTATAGTAAGATGGATAGGAAAAGACAACTTTGGCTTCCATTTCATTCTCCAGGTCTTCCGTGCATAGTGCTTCTGATGGAAGACTTTCAGCCAGAGTCAAGAATAATTTAATGTCCTTACAAAACCCAAGGTTAGAATTATACCTGGTGTGAGAATTTTTGTGTGGTTTTTCTAACCCACTGATTTTATGCAAATGTATCACACAAATGTGACAAGAATTGTATGGAAATTTTTCATTATGCTGTGATCCTCAACAGGAGTTATGAACTATTAAATTGCCTTGCACAAGAAGCCTATATAAAACATTGGACCCCCGTCATCGAATGCTTTAACACATTTATAGCAATTCCCTTGAAAAATCTTTCTTCACCTCATGTGAAGTAAGGACAGGGGAATAAACTGTGCACACACTGTTACGTGTGAAACCCAGACATATTATTTCAGAATACTTGATGATGTTGAGAACTCAGACTGCAGATGCATCTGGAGAGAGCCGAAGCACTGCTTATAACCTCAAAGAGGATACTTGCTACTGTTTATTTTATGAGTGCTATTTGTGGTTATTATAACTATTTTATCCATATTTTCTAAATTCTTAGATGTAAGAATACAAACATTTTGGAGCTTTTGGCCAGACTCTTCCAGTTAAAAAATACTCATTAAATATCTTCTTTTGTTGACATCTATTTCTCATCATCTTCAATAATTTTATTTACTTAATCTATTTTGTTATCATCTTCTTTTCTGCAGCATTCAGTGAAGTCTCATCTAAGACAGAAAATCAGGAATAGCTAAGCTTGGATAAGCTTTGAATATACCAGTTGCCTCTTACTTTAATTATATTATCAGTTTTCATAAAGAAATTATTATATTTACTTTTTAAAGAGAAAAGGAAGATATGACTACCGAGTTTATTTCAGCACACATCAATTTAGCAGGACATGCTAGTTACTAAACCTTTATCTGGGAACATCGCTCTGGCTTCCTGTCTTTTAAGATCTTGGTGTTTGTTGCTGAGATGACTGTGAAGTATCCTATTGATCTCCTTTAAGGTAAAAGTTGGTAAGATCAAAGATGAAAGTCATGGCATAACTCATTCTCCCATGTATGCCCCACAGGGCCCGCTGGCCAACTTCACAGCTGCTGCTGTTAGAGAAGGGAAAGCACTACCGGCAAGGGAAAAAAGGGTGCAGGAAAAAGGAGTGCCCTGAATTTACTCCTTATTGGCGGAGCACAGGGTTGATGGCAGCAGCACCAGTCTAGTTTCCAGGAAGGAATCAGAGGGAGGAGAAATGAGGCAGTGTTCTGGAAATGGAAACATGACTAGGCTGAAAGGTCAGCCCAGTGATCTGCACAAAAGTGGCATCGCAAATCCCCTGGTATTATAGTGAAGCCTGTGCCCGATCATTTTAATTGCCATTCATTAGTCTGTAATCCATGCTCTGTGTCTACCACAAGTAATAGGAATGACTTGTGCAGCTCTTTCCCCTGGTCAGGGTTACATCCATTTTGAAGGTGGCGTATATTTAAAACAAGATCGTAAAATTATAACTTGACAGAGGTAATGAGATTTACTGAGTGCCAAAAATACATGCACAACAATTTGCTGATGAAAAATCATGTGGGAAAATTGAAGGCTTTTATGGGTTAGTTGAAGTTGACTTTGCATAGCTTTGCTATGCAGGAAGATTTTTTTTTTTAATTATTTGCGTTATCGTAGAGGGTGAAACACTGTATTGCATAGTACTGTGCAGGAAGACACTGTCAGAGCAGAGACACAGTATGTACGTTTAAGGAAATGAGGCACTAATATCCTATTAACGACAGATGATTATGAACAAATGTATTCCCTGAGGCCATGAAGAAAGTCAAAAATGAAAATGAGCAATAATTCTCTAGTTAGTTATGGCTGCTTAAAGAGGGATCCTAAGAGGAATATCTCACTATTTCTTCAGCAATAGCTGTAGATATGGTTTTGTCATGAAGGGGCTTTTTGGTAAGAGCCAGAGATTTGTCATAATGTAATGAGCTAAAGTCATGTAAATAAAAATCTGCTTTCATGCAAAACAGAGTGATAATGGTATCATCAGATACAAATATTCTGCTAAAGAAACTGGTGGATGATAACTTCTCTTAAATACATTTTCTGGGAGTTTTAATTAGTTAACATTATGTTCCAGGCTTGGCTTGTCAAAGGTTGTAACTGAATGCTTCAAAACTGGCTAAAGGGAACTGGGGAGTTCACAACCATAAGTTTCTTAGAAAATCAGAAAAAATAATGGCAATATTAGTGAAACACTTTGCATTTGAAGAATTAAGGTATGAGGTTGAGAGGTTAAAATTAAGAAGGAAAACTGCTTTTCCAAAGATCAATGTAATAATCAGTATTTAAATCAGATGACACATTATTAAATTAAAGTGGCATAATAATATGAAATTTGTAATTAGGCTACTTGATTAGTGAAGATGTCATACTGTATTTCTAAACCTGATCAAGGTGCATATTATGATTAAACTGCTACAGGTGGCCTAAATTCCACTTAAGACCCTTGACTTAGAAAGGTGTGTGTTTCTGAGTATCTCTCGGGAGGGAGTCTCAAGGCCTAGATGAGATGATGACAGTCACCTGCTAAACAGGAGAACATAAGGGGCATGGGGGTTGTCTGGTCAGGATTTAGTTCTCCACTCCCATTCTTTACAATACAGCATTAAATACAGCAATGCCCCTTACAAAAATCTACATTACTATTAATATGCCAGACGTTGTTTTCCTAAATGTAATGTGTTAGACATATAACTTAGTCCTATCTGTTTTAATCAATTTAGTCTTTAGCATAACAGAATGTACAAATTTGTACATTATAATTATCAATGATCAAATAATAGTAAAGCGGGGTAAGCGTTACGCACTTGCAGATAATTTCTCTATTACCATTTGCCTGAATTAATCATTACTTCTGATTTTATATATATACACTTCTTTTATATTTGTTTTCATTTTCATTCTATATCCATGCAAAGATAATCGAAACGGATGATATGCCTCGCTATGGGACATGAATTTGCCATATCATCTCTATACTGTGTTGCATGATTGAGGTGTTAAATCACTGGAAAAAGTAGTTTCTTGAGGGGAGTTTCTATAAACTCTTACAATTTTCCCAATAATGGCAAGAGATTGACAAGTGCTGTAGTGATACAACGTCTTATAAGTGAGATGACCAGGGAACATCACTCTGGATTCCTGCTTTTTTAACAGCTTGGTGTTTGTTGCTCTGATGGCTTTGAAGGGTCTTGTTCATCTCCTTTGAGGTAAAATTGGATTGGAAGGCTAAAAGATACCAGCCATGCGTTGTTACCTAACTGTGAGTCATTTCACCATGTGAAAATCATTTTACTTGTCAATGATCTGCTAGTGCTGCTGTAACACTGGTGTTTTCTAGGAGAAGTATGCAGTTTATGGATAAGAAGGTGGAAGTGCAGGCCACAGCAAGAGGAGGGATCTGCATCTTGGGGAGATATAGAACTTGTATGTTTAACTCCATCATTTTCTTACATGACTTTCAACTCCTTCCCAAAAGGTGGTGGAGAGCTGTTCTTACAAAACGTGTTACTGATGGCTGTCATTCCAAGAGCCTATGGTTATGGTGTAGAAAGACTTCTGGAAGCTGGTGAAAATGGTACTCAGTCTATACTATGAAGCATGTGAGTCTCACTTACTCATCAAACTTCTGCAGCTGTTCTCAATAAATACCATAATTTAATGCCTGTGTCAGAAGGATTCAGGCATAATGATCCCTCTGCTTAAAGGCTCCTAGTGAAGATTTTCCTTGTCAAAAGGGCTCAGTCATGTTTTTTATAATGCATGTTGACTGAAATGGCAATTACACATTTTCTGCTGCTTCTTCCTTACAGTGGTTTCACTGATATGGAGCTATGGGAAGTTTGGAATAAAATGACAATCATTTTATCCTTTCTTCCAGAAAGTCATTGCTTTTTCTTCCACATGTAGTAGACTTCTCTGATGGTCTGTCTCCCTTTCTCCCTTTCATCTACCGCTGTCTGGAGCATTTCTATGTAATGTCATTCCTTTTTGGTGTCATAAGACCAAGGAAAGTCATCTTGTGGCTTATGGACGCATCAAGTTGTCATTTCTAAAGCTGTTAATGTGCACTCCCAGACAATATTTGACAGAAAAATTCTAAAAAATACTGTATATTTTCTTTAAAGTACTGGTGTATATACATATATATTATAAATAATGAATTATATACATATTTTTAAAGCATTGTATGCATAAATAAATATGATACAGCTGATAAGGAGAACTTGAATGGAAACTTCATCACAACCTGAAATGTAACGAACCGCTATGGCAAATAAGGACAAAGCTTCCCAAAATTAAAGTCTAGGCATAATGCAGGCAAAACCCTTGTTGCTCCATGTAGTCACCTGAACTGAATTTGACACCTTGTATGCTCAGTGGTAAGAAATGCGCAGCAGATTATCCATTATCTGTAATAAAAGTCGTTATCGTTAGAAAGGATTCCCTGCAATCATGAACTTTATCTAATACCTAACAGGATTCTTGATAGCTCCCATGTAGCTCTGAGCTCCATTAACATTTCTGTGGCCAATCAATGCCAATTTTTTCTTACTGCAGCAATCTTGGTTATCGTGTGGTGGTTTTACCCTGGTGGGTAGCTGAGCTCCAGCAGAACCTCTCTCTCACTCCCCCTCCTCAAAGGAGGACAGAGGAAGTATGACAAAAAGGGCTCAAGGATTGTGATAAGGAGAGGGAGATCACTTACTAATTATTGTCAAAGGCAAAACAGACTCAGCATAGGGGGTTTAATGTAATTTATTACCTACTTCTGACAGGCAAGAACAGTGAGAAACTAAAAGCAAACAAAGAACACCTTCCCTCCCTGTCCCCCCCATCCCCCTGCCTGTTGTCTCCTCCCCAGAGCAACGGAGGGGAAGGGGGACTGTGGCCAGTCCGTAACACTTTGTCATCTGCTGTTAGTTCACGTTCACTCTCTGCCCCCACAGGATGCTGTTTTTCCCAAACGGAGGCTGTGTAGGCTTCCCACAGGCTCTTCCAGAACTGCTCCCACATGGCTCCATGCCACAGGGTCCATTCCCCAGGAGCAAACTGCTCCAGCACGGGTCCCCCACGGGCAGCAGCTCCCCCCAGGCCCCCTGCTCCTGCGTGGGCTCCTCTCCACGGGCTGCAGCTCCGGCCCGGGGCCTGCTCCTGCGGGGGCTCTCCATGGGCCGCAGCCTCCTCCAGGCCACCTCCACCTGCTCCACCGGGGGCTCCTCCACGGGCTGCAGCGTGGAGATCTGCTCCGTGTGGGACCCGTGGGCTGCAGCGGGACAGCCTGCTCCACCAGGGGCCTCTGCACAGGCCGCAGGGGAACTGCTGCTGCGTGCCTGGAGCTCCTCCTGCCCTCCTGCTGCACTCACCTTGGGGGCTGCAGGGCTGCTTCTCACTCTTCTCTCCCAGGTGCTGCTGTCCAGTAGTTTTTTCCCTTTCTTAACTCTGCTGTCTCAGAGGCCCACCCACTGTCGCTCCCTGGCTCGGCTCTGGCCAGCAGCAGGTCCCTTTTGGAGCCGGCTGGCGCAGGCTCTGATCTGACATGGGGCAGCTGCTGGGCTCTGCTCACAGAGGGCGCCCCTGCTACCAAACCCTTATCGGGTAAACTCAGTACATATATAGTACCTTATATTTCACAACAGAATATATCCAGAATAAAGTGAACCGCTTAATGACATCCTACATTTCTTCAGTTAGACTGTAGACTGTCTTTATATATCCCTCAGTATAATCATGATTTCTTCAGTAAAAAAATGATTCAGATTATTGCTTTTATTGTGGACAGGGGAAAGAGTCAAATCTCATAGTTTGACACGCAGAATTTGAACACATACCAGTAATTATAGCCACTTCTGTTTGCTTTTCCTCTTAAATATCGTTGGTAAGGCAGCATGGCCTCTTTAGCGGAATGCTTTATGGAGACTAGAGAGATTCATTTGGATACCTAGGTCAACGTGTGGGTCAATTTTTGGAAGTTATTTTTCTTTTTGAACCACTTTATTCATCTGAAAAGCAGAGGTAGTGATACTGACTTCATTGTATAGTAGTTTGTGACCAAGTTGTTGAAAGGACTATGCAAGAGCTAGGTGTTAAAATTGTGACTGTTCTTCAAAGACTGCATTTTCTTTCTTTAACTAAAATAATGTCAGTAACTTCTAGTTTTAGTATTCTACCTTTTATATTTTATTGCCTTTTTTTTTGTCAGTTAAATATTCTGACATTATCTCTTAATTTAGAATTCTAGCAAATACATTTACTGTCTTAATAATGTGTTAGTCTTAGAAGAACTAAATGGAAGATTAAAATGCAGATGAGGTGAACTGCCTGAAGAAGTCATTTAATGAACTGTTTTATTATTATAATACAGTAGTTTAGAAACAATTTCTAAAAGTCTATTAATATACATAAAAGCATTGTTAATTCTGTGTTTAAAATAATTCTGAGACCTGTTTGGAAGTTGATGATTAACAGTTTAGGTGACCTGGCTGAAAATTCTTGGGTTTTATGATTGCCTATTTATTATCTGCTTCTTGTTTGTTTTTATCACACTTCTGGACATACTCATTATTTATACACATGGCTAACACTTGCAGAATCCTGCTAGGATCTTGGAATTATTCATATGTTGCAGTACTTAGTTTCAAAAGTTTACAAGCAAAATGTCAAAAACGCTTCCTTTGTGTATGCAATTTTTGACTTTATTGATCATTTGCTCATTATTTTTGAAGGCAGAGAACATAAATACAGCTCCTAATTTATGTTTTCTCTCTCACAACTACTTTGATGTGAAGTAAAATGCATACTTCCCTGATGATGGTCCTCACATGCCTGTAAACTAAAGGTGATACTGTTTCATGGAGTTTTATAATACCGTTCTCTAGAGAATTCTTTATACATCAGTGAGGACATGAGGTTATTAAAGAACTGGTTATATATGTCTGTTTTTATATATGTAATTCATACACACTACTCATACTGTGTAGGAAGCAAGGTAGGCACCATCAGAAAGCGGAAGATGTAATTCAGGTGTAATTTCCATATCAGAGAGGCAACAGGCTTGTGAACGGGGTCAATAGGAATACAGAAAGATGAACAAAAACACAAAGATGAAAACACAAATATGAAAACACAAAGATGAATAGACACAACCCCATCTATACATTACTCAGTCAGCAGCCTACTTGGTCACCTCTTTGTCTGTTTCTCATGTAGTACATCTTACGTGAAGATGTCCGATTCCAGACTTTGTAAACAAAGCTCGTAGCAAACCCTTGTGAATTCAGTTGAATGGTGTTAGGAGGAGAAAAGTGTATGAGTCGCGTCGTGAGGCATTAGCCTTGGATGATTTTTCTACTCTTTATATTACATGGAGGACAAGTTTTTCAGAAGTTTTCTGTAAGGCCCTGGTGCCTGGCCAGCCCTTCTGGGAGGCAGCCATGGGTCCTGGGCCCCATGGCTGGGAAGAATCTGGGGGGGAGAGGACTGTGAGGAGCCCCCTTGGGAGCTCCCCCCAGCTTGGGGGCTGCTCTAAGTTCAGTCCCCGGTCCTGGTGTGTGCTGGTCACCTGTCTGGGTGTCACAGAGCTGCAGTGAGTGCCCGCCCGGTGGCCTTGTGTCACCAGTGGCCCTTGCTCCCTTGCCCAAGGCCCAATCTGCTCCTCTGCTTTCTGACGTTTTCTAACTAAATATTTTCTTGATGACTTTGGATGCAGTAAGCTGGATGTTCTCTCCTGGTAGATATGCAGGACTTGATTAGATTACCTGATTCTACTGCGTTTGAAAAAGATGAGTTTGAAAAATTGGTCAAAGAGAGCAGATCATCAGGAAGGCACTATCTGTTGGAAGGCAAATTTGAAAAGAAACATTGGAAATATATTAAATTTACAGAGAAGAATTTCTCAGAATGTTTAGTTAACCTGTTTACCAAAAACCTCTTGCTCCAAGCTTCTTCATAAACTAATATTCTCAAATTTGCAATGAAGAGATCTGTTACCGAGCTCAAGCATCACGTTTTAGATTCAGTCTCTTAGGAATTGCAATAGGAGTGGACAATAACAGTGGAGTATAATTTAAATTATGAGAGATGCAGTCCCAGTAGGAAGCATGAGGTTATGTCTCCTACCTTACCAATGTCATGAATCCCAGGACAATTGTGAAAAGCCTTTTAAGTATTTTGCAGTCAGAGAAGATCAGAAAATAAGGTGAATTAAAATGCCTCCCATTTTCTGAGGAATCATTAATAGCTCTAGTGGACACATTTATCCCTCACACAGGAATAGAAAATAAAATGATTTAACTAGCTTTTCATTATTAGTAGTTGAAGGAAGGGAGGAATGAATGAAAGAATAACATTCCAAATTGGTAAAGGATTATCTCATCTGTTTTCTTTAATGTTTCTTTCCCCTTTCCCCTTTCCCTTTCCCTTTTTTCTTTCTTAGGTCTAACCTAATATCTAACAGATAGAAATGCTTAAACAATATGAAAATGTATGGTGGAATCCAGAGATTTTAAAGATATTCCAAACTAGAAGCTACCATAGGAGTTATTTCAAAGTGAAATGATTGTAGAGATGAAACCCCCCCCTGAGCAGCAGCAAGAAGCACAAGTAACCTGAGTGGGTCAGTGGACCTACAGTGAGCATTTTTCTTCACTAACATAAATGATGGATCCACATACAGGTTTTATGTATTTGTGTTAAAATACTAATCTTGGTTAGAACAGTTGTAGACATGAAACAAAATTGAAATTACAGATGTCTTCACTGTTTTAATGCATGTGAATATTTTCTAGAAAATAGTGACAAAAGGGATTATTTGCTCACAGATGTGTCCACTGGAAAAAATCAGTTTTGCATGTATCCACATTGCACGTGCAGTGTTCTCAGCATATATACACATTTGGGCCTCATACAAAAAGACCTTGTGGTAGATACTTGCAGTATATTTGCACTTGGGCACATAGCAGCAGAATACTCTTAATATTCTGAGATGAATAGTTTTGCCCTGAGATCAGTGTGGAAAAGATGAGATCTGCATCTACACCCTGCTATACCACACTGGTGGTATCGTCACCACAGCTGTGTTGTCCAGTCTGTACCAGTGCCTTTGGAGCAAGAAGGTTCTCAAAGCCTGTACCCAGCATCTCTGAGCCAGGGTGAGCCTCACCTCCAGCAAGATGCTAGCAATCCAGTGAGACACACCTGGTGTTTGGTGTGCTCCCGCGTCGTGGTTTCTGAGGTGTAACAGCCAGATGATCCCAAAGACCACATCCTGCTGCCCATGGCACCTCTGTATGCATGCCTATACGCTCTAGCTCCTCTTACCCTTCTCGAGTTCACGAGTGCTCAAGAGGACATGATGGGTTCAGGAGGCTTCAGCAGTGTGGGCAAGAGAGATAAATGAGGTGTGATATGGAGCACTTGATAAATTTTATTATAGCGTGCTGCAGGGTTGGGGGTTTAGGTGTCACACTTTGGTGTGATCCAGGGGGAACCAAGTGTGGAAGTGAGCAGGGTAGTCAGAAGGCAGCTTGGCCAACAGTCAGGGGGTTATAGGGTTCTTTTGGTTCTTAATTGTCTTCCCTCCTTCCCTCCTTCCTTCCCTCCTTCCTTCCCTCTTTCCTTTGAATAGAAGCTCTTGATTTTTTTAAAAAAAGAATAATTCATATCATTATTTAAGCCATTTCCTGTAGTCAATATTTAGACCCTTTGCCACATGGAGATAGGAAAAGATGGTTTAACCTGAAATTGATGGAGAGATTGCTGCTGATTTCCACTTATAATTGGAGAGTCATTTAAAGAGCTGAGATATAGTTGAGGTGCAGCCAATCTGTAATTATATTAATTAGAATAAAACCACTAACTCATTATTTATCATTTGGTTCTTTCTTGTCCTTTACATACTTTAGAACAGCTCAGAAATATAGGTAGGAACTGGGTCCAACAAGTACAGTTTAATTACTATAATACATCTTTTTTGACACACACAAAAGTAAAACGGTCAGCAGGCCATTACATTTCCTTTATTTAATAAAACTGCGTATAAATGACAAGATGAAAAATGCCTGCAGGTAGTTTCTTTAGGAGACTAGTAAAGGATGTCAGATGATGATCTCAGGTGCACATTTGGAAGCTATTAGGAGAAGACAGACATCAGAAATACACTGTATAAAACTATATTTCCTCCTTTTCCACTTGTGCTATATTCTTCCCAGCATTTACAGAATACAGTTAGACGGTTTAAGGTTCAGATGCCAGGGAAGTTAATTTTTATATTAATAAAACATAATTAGGATTCTAATTCCTCTATATACCACTCTATGAGTATGTTGAGTCTTTCAAAACTTCTTCAAAATTTCACTTCTGCAAAATGATTCTTTACTGACTATCATCTGGGCAATCAACTTTTTTTTGTTTTGTTTTGTTTTGATTTTTAAACTGACTTTTAGATTTTGCTGTACATCTGCATTTTCCCACACCGCAACGATAAGGAAAACAGTCCTTGATGAAGTGGCTGAAAGTTAGTGGGGTGAAGGTAAAACGCGTGTTTAGGTCTTCCCCATCAGCTGGGGTAGGTTTGAAACGTGCTTCTGCAAGGTATAATGCAAGCATAGTATTTCAGAGAGATTTGGGCTGTCTATCAGAGCAAACATAACTGATTTCTTTCCATTATATAAACCAGTCAGAGACCATACCATGCAGAGGAACAGACACCATACACAGAAGCTTTCATTTCGGAAGTCTTAAGCCCCAGGAGTAATTCATTCTCAGGAACTGATTTTAATCACAGTGGAAGACAGCTGTCCTGCTGCTCACAGATAGCCTCCCCTAAGCAACATTGTCTCTACACAGAGCCTTGCAAAACTCAGAATACAGAGTGCCTGATGCCAAATTATTATGTGATTGACTGCTAAATAATTCCTTGAATGTCATACACAGCAGCATGTTTACTACCAGTTTGTGCAATTCAAATTGTTTGTATTTGTCTGCGGAAAAGCAGAAATGAAACAGAATTTTGTATATTTTAAAAATATTTTTATCTACTCTATGAAATGCAGTAGTAAAAAATGAGCAACATAGCACATTATGTTATATATGTCAAGGAGGGTAGATGAGTTTTACCATACAGTGGTTGAAGTATGTGCCAGAATTAAGCACATAGCATAACTACAAGCATAGGTTGTTAGCTGGGACTGACTTAACCCATACAGCTAAGTGGGAGATGAAATGGTAACCATCTACTTTATCCACAGATTAATGAATGTGCACAAATTTTGATTCACATATCAACTTTTTAGTTTTTACTTTTTGCTTCCCCTCAGACAAAGGAAATGTTAGGGTTTATTGCTAAATTGATGAACAGCTACATGTAAAGTTTAAACAAATCTGATGCATTTTTTCTCCAAATATGTGCAGACATACCACACACAAGAATATATTTCATATTATAAATATGTCCTACTCCTTTTAAATTTTGTAAGTATTATCTAGTTCTTGTGTTGAATTAATTTAGGATAAAAATTAAAATTAAATGAAAAACATAAGCTACTATTTGATAAAAAGAAATATAATAATGGATATGTATATATAAAAAGAAGAGTTACTAATAAAGTGTTTGGCATTGCTTTTTTTTTAAACCACAAAACTGTGCACCTTTTGTGTGATTCAAGATTTTCAAACTAGTAGAATTCAGCTTTTCATATTTGCTTCATAACTCTCTTTTTAGTGAAAGAAAACACTTGCAATTTCTCAATTAAAAAATCATTTTCTAACTTTAAAGTATTAATGGATGCAAGTATTAAAAAAACACCTAAGCTAGAGAAAAAATAAAGAAATATATATATATATTCATCCTGAATCTTCTAAAGTTGCTGTATGTTCCTTTTAACAAATTCTCATATTTTATAATAAATATTCTTAATTTTGCTAGTTGATCATAAAAATGTAGGTAGTAAATACTTAAATGTCAAAGTAAGTTAAATAACGTTGTAGCTTATACTGACATTGAGCTTGAGATAGGTTACAATGATGTCAACTAATAATATAGTTATAATAACTATAATAAACATATAATAACAGAAAAATATAATTTAAAATATTAGGCTTTTTTGGGGTGGTGGTGGTGGTGGTAGTAAAGATCAGAGATCTGAAACATATTTTCATTTTGGTTTTGCTGAAATGTCAGCAAACTTCCCCTCACTGGTGACACAGACAAATGCAAAAGACCAAGCCTCATCTATTCCATAAGTCCATATCAAGTAAATTTAAATATAACAAACCATAGTTACCCGTGTAAATCTAGTTGCTTCATATTTATGAATCCTATTGTAGTGGGTTTACGTGGCAAGATTTTGGAAGCAGGGAGCCACAGGGGTGGCTTCTGTGAGAAGGATCTAGAAGCTGCCCCATGTTTGGTAAGGGCCCCACTGCTGACCAGAGCTGAGCCAATAAGCGATGTTGTTTTGCGCCTCTGTGAGAGCGTATTTAAGACAGGGGGAAAAAGAAACGCTGTGCCACACAGCAGCTGGGAGAGTGAGAGGAGTGAGGAACAGCCTTGCAGGCGCCAAGGTCAGTGAAGAAGGAGGGGGAGAGGTGCTCCAGGCGCTGGAGCAGAAGTCCCCTGCGGCCTGTGGTGAGGACCATGGTGGAGCAGGCTGTCCCCCTGCAGCCCATGGAGTACCACGGTGGAGCAGGGTTCCACGCTGCAGCCCGTGGAGGAGACCACGGTGGAGCAGGTGAACCTGCACCGATGGAGGCTGCGGCCTGTGGAAGACCCCTGCTGGAGCAGATTCCAGGCCGGACCTGTAGCCCGTGGAGAGGAGACCACGCAGGAGCAGGTGACCTGGCAGGAGCTGCTGCCTGTGGGGGATCCAGGTTGGAGCAGTTTGCTCCTGAGGGAGGGACCCCGTGGTACGGAGCCGTATCTGGAGCAGTTCTTGAAGAGCTGCTGCCTGTGGGCAGCCCACGCCGGATCAGTTCAGCAAGGACTGCATCCCGTGGGAGGGACCCCACAGCACAGGGGACGAGAGTGACCAAGAAGGAGCGCTGGAGACGAAGCGCTATAGACCGCTATATATATAATATATATATATATGATATATATATATATATATATATATATATGATATATGATATAATATATAATATATAATATATAATAAATATATAATATATAATATATAATATATAATATATAATATATAATATATAATATATAATATATAATATATAATATATAATATATAGAGAGAGTGCTATATAATCCCCATTCCCCCGTTCCCCTGCACCGCTCGGGGGGAGGAGGTGGAAGAGGGTGGATGGGTGGGAAGGTGCTTTGGGTTTCTTTCCTTTGTTTCTCGCTTTTCCAGCTTGTTAGTAATAGGCAATAAATCTTACTATCTCCCTGTGCTGAGTCTGTTTTGCCCATCACAATAATTACTGCGTGATCTCCCTGTCCTTATCTCAACCCTTGAGCTCTTTTCATCGTGTTTTCTCCCCGTTCCTCTTTGAGGAGGGCGAGTGAGAGAGCGGTTGTGGTGGAACTCGGCCACCCACCCGAGTAAAACCACCACACCTATCAAACAGAAGATGTGAAATATTACTGATGCTGTTTGTGTATAGACAACCTCTAAAGTACAGTCAGTTATGCAAAACCCTCTTGTTGCTAACACTCACAGAAAGAACTCAATATCCATTTTCTATTTAAGGGCAGGTTTTTAACCTCTGAGTCTCTTTACCAGCCTCTGTGTCCTACTATATAAGAAATTTTTGAGATATTTATGGCTTTCATTGCCCATGAACTTTGACAGTTATGTTTTAGCCAGTGAGTTATTAACAAAATACCCCTATATTAACATGACACCTTCTCAAAGACCAGTAAGAAGTTATATACAAATTTTATTCAGACATCTGTCATCATATCAAAAAATATAGGAAGGGTTTTTATTATAGCTGAAACAGTCACTTCAATTTCAACAGTGATCTCAAATATTACTAAATATTTGTGATTTCAGTTATAAAAATAAACAATTTTTGCTATCCTTTACCTTCATTTTAAAATCATCTATATACGTATCAATATATAAGAAAAAAAGGTGGGGTTTTTTTGTTTGTTTTGTTTTGTTTTCAGTGTCTGTTTCATGGGACCTCCAATCAAATATTTTCAAATGTATCTTTATTCTCTTTACCGATTTTTAGGGGTAGGATGACTATTTCTTACAAATGAACTGATGGTGACAGCTGCCAGTCAACTGGATCCCATTTAAGAGCTATTATGGAGGTACTGAATGTGTACACCTACAGTGTATATGTTCTCCACTGTGATTTGTGTTCCCTGCTGCGTGATCTGTGAAAAAATTTTTACAAAACTGTGACAATTTTAAGTCATTTTGACAATTCTTTGATGTAGGCATCTGCAAAAGGGCTATGAAATGCTGAAGTGGCATAGTCTTTTATTTTCGTGATTGTATAAATTTATCTAGTATATATTAAAGAGGTTGCTGTAAATGAGCACAGAGTGATTTCTTCCGGAGTTATTGTCTCCACTTTGTCATTTGAACTATGTAATTTGTCAAGCTTTGACTCTGTGCTATTGAAATTTTATTTTTTTTCAACCCCAGCAAAGGAACTCCTACAATTTAGACTTTCAGTGGCAACTGTGCAAACATTTGTTATTTCTCCACATGCCTGTCTCTTTATTCCGTGTTTTCTCTGTATTTTATGTTTTCTCATTTTACCTTGCATTTTTCAGACACAATATTGTTACCTAGAATAAGGGCAGTTTTAAATGACTGCAAAGGACCTGGTTTCTTCACTACAGCACTTTTTCAGTGCTCTGTGGAGATTGTAGAAGAAACCTGAGCCTGAAAACTACTCCGTAGGCTTATATTTTATCTGTAGTTTATTTCTGTAGCCAACTGTAACAAGAACCATTGTGTGAATAATGAAAGATTTTGAAATGCCTTTAAAGTCCCACAGAGGAGTATAAATAACTACTGTGGAAAAAGATTATTTTGGTAGTTAGATAAGCAAGTTGCTTACTAAAGACTGTTCTGGAAAACAATCTCTATTGTTATTACCTATTCTGTCTCATTTTTTTCTCAGCATGTCTGTGGGTATAGCACAGGCTGTTGAGAGTTCCTTGTATCCAATACAAGCTGGCAACAAGCAAGTACACCTCCGCTTGTGCTGCTCCTTGTAAATGCTTAGCAGAATTTTTTTCTGTAGACCTGTGGATATATTCTAGCAAAATGGGTTTCTTTCAATGCAAAATGGGTTTCTTTCAAAGCAAATATGAAATTCTTGGACAGGTTTTATATACATATGTGTTTAACATCCCATTGCTAGCTGAGCAGAGTTGGGTTGGGGAACAGAGTCTTATGATACATCTTTCTCTCTCTCACTCCTAAATGGCACTGTTAGTGGGCATGGACACCAGCCATGACTTTCAGAGACTTCTGTTAAGAAAGCCAGTACTAGCAGAGATATGACAGAAGCCTGGTCTGATAATCCTTGGGCTCTTGACAGAACTTAATGCCATCACTCACCCAAATGTTGCCCTGTCAGTGAGCATGTGGCCTGTGCTCAGGTCACCCTCATCAAACAAATTAGCACTGTGAGGGTGAAAACTGCAGCCTTTAATTGCTAGGTATATGAGGTAGAAACTAAAGTCACGTTACCCATTCTATGAGGGGTCACTTCCTTAGTTGGGACCAAAAGCTGGGGATGCACAGCTGTGTTTTGAGAAACAGCAGCAGGTTTTCCTGTGCTGCTTTCGGTTTTTAACAGGCATTTCAGTCATAATCTGAAAATGCTTACCAGGGCTTTTATGCACCAGAGCACTTAAGGTAAAAAAACAGAAAATGGTTTTAGATCTCAGTCAAACTTGGATGCAAACTGCACCCTGGGTGATTCAACTGAGATGCATAGGAGCAAGTAAAGAAGAGGAATTTGAAGTGGCCAGGAACAATGAGGTTAATAAGTGAAGATGCTAAAATTCTGCCTAGATTGCCTCAAAATTTGTTTTGCAATGAAAGGGTTTTATTTTTACTTTGAAGAATGAAACAAATGTCCCTTTGCACTGTGGGGATTTGGGAATAAAGAAAGTTAGGATAGAAGTTGATTGGCAGCAAAAATGCCCAATTGTAATTTTATGGATCACTGATAAATGCCTGCTTCAGCCTTACCCAGAAGCTAGGAGAAATTAAATAGGGCTGTCTGGGGCTCAGTAAGCTCCATTTTTTCACTTTCAGATAAGAATCAGTTGATTTGATGAAAAGTAATATACTGGGGGCTAAGGGGAAGGGCCACAGGATACTTTTAAAATGCAATGAGATGATTTGCCATCCCTAAAATTGCTTTCCTGAAATATGAAACTACGTACAGTCCTCTTGTTGGTAAAGCTATTTTAGTGGGGGCTGGTCTTTGCTTTCCTTTGCTTTGACCACACAGCCTTCTTCCAGTACACACATGCCAGATCTCCATCATGTCTCCTACCCTGCTTTGCCAGATCTGGATCCCAGCAGCAGCTGGCTGTGTAGTTCAAACCACTTGGCCACTGGTCCCCCACACTGTGCCAGTGCTCCATCACCTGTGCAATAAAGAAGCGCTTCATGACATTTAGACAGGCGGTTCCCAATGTGGGGCTCCTTTTTGTTGACAAAAATACCTCTGTTGAAACACCACTTTTAAGTATTTTAGGCATGTCTGTTTTTATCGTTTCACAAATCTCCTCTGTATGTCTGATGACAGATGAATACTATTTCTTTTCTCCGGAAGAAGATAGTTTTTTAAAGCTTGAGACACGGAACTTACCCCTGTGGAGGAAATAATGCTGTTTTCAGTCATTACTCCATTTTGATGCTTGAGCTGTTCACTGAAAATGGCCTTTAACTACTATTTAGAAAACACCCAAGATTCCCAGCTTTTAACTGTGGTTAAATTATCTTAACACGGTTGTTTTTACAGCTTGCTTTCAGTTGTTCCTTTTTATTACATTCGTCCAGACTTAATGTTCTTGAACCCATTAATTAAATGTATCTGTAAGAGTTTGCTTATTTTAAGCCTAAGAACTAGAAAAGATCCTAGGGCTCTTTCTGAACCATGTCTCCCATACGTCGTGAAAAAAATCCTCAAAACACTGGTACAGAAAGCCCTGATGTGTCCTTTAGGCAAACAGTTCAGCTCCTTGAATTTTAACTGATAACACAAAATTCCGTACCAAGTTGCTGAGTGCATTTAAAATTTTTATTGCTTTATTCTGCTATATACAAAAAGTAATATTCCCTTCCCAGCCTAAATGAGAATATAACTGTTTTCAGAGCTTTTCTGTGGACAGAATTAATTTAGCAAGATTTCTCTCTCATTTTTTCTCTTATTCCCTGCCTGACTACCTTTTGTCCCCCTCTGCCACTACTATCTCAAGAGATATTTTAAATTGTATTCAGCCTGGGTGAGAGAAATAAACGGGGAAAATGAAGAGCAATGCAGTTCGCCTTAATGGAGATGAGCTGAGAATTTCCTTGGAAATTGTGGTTTGAGGGTTGAGTAAAGGATAAATTGAAGTTGTTACAATTTCAGGGAACAATCAGCATATTCCATAACTGAGATCAAAACATTTGTACTGCAATACACATCTTCTTAAACAGAAGTGGTTGCATTTCTGTTTTTTGGAAACTAATTAACTCCACTGCTTCATGACAGAAAATTAAAGCCAGATTTTTTTTCCAATGCTGGAACAAAAACAGAATCTCAGAACAGTTCTTTCCTCTGTAATATTTACTTATGCCCTTAAGGACAGGAATAGGAGATGTAAACAAGTTCACTTTTTTTCTTTCTCTGTATCTCCAATTTTCATAGAGACCTCTTATTTAGGCCTTGTTTTTATATTTATTCTTCCTTTTCTTTCAGCAATCATTCCAATTTTTATGTATATCTGCTCTTCTTTCTTTTGTGTAATTTCCCTTTGCTTACAAAAAAGATAATTCTCTTTTTAAAAGTTTTTCAAGTATTTTGAGTTCTGATAGATCTTTTGATGAAAGTTTTTCATCTTTTTTTTTTTTTCTAATTTTCTTTTATTAAACTTACTACTTCAGCAGTATTAAATGCAACAAGAATGCTTTTTTTACATTTCATACTGTCTCCTGAACGTATTATTTTGGGTAGGAAGAATGGAACAGAGAATTAGGAGTTTTGGTGTGACAGTCTTAGGAATTTATGTGTAAAAACAGAGAACAGAATTGGACAGGGGCAGCATTTTAAGTTATCTTTTGTGATACGATATTATAATAGTAGGAAGTGCAATCAATGCCAAAATGCAGACAAAAATAGTCATTGATTAGGTATGTAACATCAATCTCTGTGTATAGTCTTTGATACTAAAAATCACTCTAATTAAACTGCTAGGGGGTTCCAAAATTCAGCAAGTGTAATATCTACATCTAACAGAGCTACTTTAAAAAAAAAATAAAATAAACACACACATACCTATTCTATGTAATAAAGAATATATATGGCAGTGAAATCTCAGCATTCATCCTTCTACCAGCATGTCCAAAATAGACATGTTTCCGGGCAGGTAGGAGAACTTAATGTGTTATGTGAATACTTTAGCTTTGCAAGTAACATTACTGATTCAAGAATTTCTAAATTACAAATAAATAAAGTAATTGGAGGCTACCAGAATCAGTGAAATGACTCAGAGAATCACTCTATCTCTAGTTAAAGCCATTGCCATTCCTTCTTCTCTTCAGAAAAGAAAAAGAGAGCACAATATTTTAAAACTTTTTAAACAGGAAATGTTAACATACTCTTTTTTCTCTCTCTTTTTTTTTTATTTTTTTTGTGTGTGTGATGAACTATAGTGGCATTGTGTCATTCAGTTAACAGTATTACTTCTTTTTCTATTGATATTGCTACAAAATTTACAAAGTACTCAAAACAAACCAAAAAATTAACCCTGATGAGACAATGAAAGAAATACATTTGTATTTCCTTGCTGAAGGAATTATATAGCCCTTTTAAAGAAAAAGAAAACATTGGTGAATAAGCATGTTCAGAATATTTTGGGGTGTAAGAATTGCTTCTTTTCTCTGGACTCTTGCTGGGACACTGGTCACTTCAATGCTTCACAAAAGATCTTGTTGATTACACCATTTCTTTCTTTTGGAGACTGGCGATTTATCATTGGGGCAGTGACATTAACTTGTTGGGTAGGAGCATCTTTCTTCCACATTGAATACTCTTTGTATCTGTGGCAAATCTGCAATATCAGATGCTCAAAATCTTGGCCATTCTGGCTTCAATTAATGCCTCACCCATGTGTATTTATAAGCCACAAACATTTCCTATTCATTATTTAATACATAGAATCTGACCCAAAAGACCCAGAAGACCTTGGTGAGTATGAGGCCTCCCTGGGACACTGGTAGATACAGGGAAAGTCTGATCTCAGGAGAGCTTCCAGAAAGGTAAATCAAGAGAGCAAACAAAAGAAAATCGAGGTTTGGTGTGATGTGCCCTAGTCTGCAGGGAAGGTCACTGAAGGAATGCGGAATAAAACGCAACTGTCTTGACTCACAGTTTGCAACCCTTATAACTAGAATGTGTTAGGTTTTGTAGATACCTCATAATATCCTTTTCATTGTCAGCAAAACAGCAGAGAAAAAATATTACTAAAAAGGATAAGGTAGATTATCGTACAAAAGCTAGAAAAGATTCAGCCAGTTTTATGAAAGTTTTGTAGTGCAATATAGCCAATTTCAATATGCAATATTCCCTTTGAAGGGAATTTTATGAATTGGAAGAAGATTTAAGTGTGACACAGTTGTATAAGTTTGATGTGCTTTGAGTTGTATATGAGGATAATCACGGTCTTTCAAAGGAAATATCTCCTGAAATGTCTGGCAAATAAAAGCATCTTTCAGGTTTCAGTGGTGCTAATGAGCGCCTCTTGTAAGTTAAGGACATGTTTACAGGCTGCTGAAATTAACATCTGATATATTGAAGGGCCTAGAAGTTCTGGTACAAAAAAGTTCAAAAATACTGAGTATATTGGGGTAGAGATTATTGAGGAAAGGGAGTTTTGGAAAAAACACACACACAGGTTTTATTTTTGTTTGATTCAGAAGCAGAAAAATCTACTTTTGCCTTGAGAACAGGAATCTTTACTGTTTTTTGCCATTCAGGGTCTTGTGTTCCTTTCTCTTGTTAATTTTTAATAATTTATTTTGCTGTTATAAAAATCATTGCTTTAATATAATCAAGGTGTAATTGAATTGTGATATAATCTCCTGAAATCTCCAGGAAAGTTCAGTAATTTTTCTATTCCTTTCGTCTGCTTTTCTGGTCTTACTGTCAATACAATGAGCTGATATTGAAGTGAACAGGATTAGTCTTCCTGTTCTTCCTGTTCTTAGGCATTTTACAGGAAACCGCACTTGAAGAATATGATAGACGTTGGTGATTAAATATTAATCTGGGTGAAGAAAGCCAGCGAAAATTATGAAACAGCTCAACTATTTTGGTAATACATATCTTAATGTTTAACACAAAAAGTTCTCTTTGGTGGTCGTGTTAATTGGTATATTGATAGACATACTTTCACATGTATTTTACAGAATATATTCTAATATTTTCATAAAGTGAACATTGGAAAGAACGCTGGGTCTCCCTACCCTCATAGCTTTTGATTAACTCTAAGGCCAGACCTTCAGAAATTGTCGATGCTCTAAAAGTACTGTTGTTATATTGCATTCGTTTCTGATGTTGGTTTAGGGACCAGTCTCACAAACAGTGTACGTAAGGAACACTCCTTGAAACTGCTGAGTCATTTCAGATTGAATAATATTTTAAATGAATTGTGAAAATGTAGTCTCTGTATACTTCATATTGAAATTATGGTATGAGGATGTTGTGATACTGTAAGTCTTCCAGGTTCTGTATAGTACCTTTGTCTATTTTATCTGTCTTTGAATTGATGGATATTCACCCCTCCAAGAGGGACTACAAAGGGCCAACTGTCATGACTGTATCATGTTTTTAGCTTACTTGGATTTTTTTGCAAGAGTAATTCAGAACTTCTAGCTCCATTTGCATGAACTAGAGCTACTAATATGTGTTTTTTCTGTACAGGTATCCCTGCTGCGAGTGAATTAGCTCGAATTAGCTGAAGCAGATGTGTTCTTGGTTTTGGCAAAATTAACCTATGGAAAATGAAAATAAGTCAATTAGTAGTCAGCTAACTCAATCTATAGAATAATCTTAAATTTGTCTCTAGAGTGATCTAACGAAAGCTCTGGATGCAGGGTTGGGTTGTATGTTTTAGCAGCTAATTTGCTTCTTAGCTGGTATTTTCCTTGCTTCGGTGGAGGAATAATTGGAAATGTATGCACTGTATTAAATGTGTCGACTGAAGCTGTAAATTGGAAGAGATTGTGTTTGGTATATAAATCTAGAGAGTACTGCCAGGTTTGGTCATAAATATGTAACTTCCAGAATTCTATGACATACAATAAGAAACATGTCAATAAGTGATGAAATGAAGGTTTCCAATTATTTTAACAGAAATAAACTGGCTTTTGGGGATGTATTTATTACAAAAGTTTCATCATTTCTAGTTGAAAGAATAGGATGGAGAGTGCATAACTGGAGGGGTTTCCTGGGTGAATAGCAAACTAATGTGTTTAAAATTCCAGTGGGAAAAGGAAGACTTACGTTTGTCTTTTGCAATAAGAATTAATTCACTCTTTTGTTGTTTTGTTTCTACTGCTGTTCTGAGGGGAGAAAACATGTTTTTTAGTATTCCGATGGAAGGAATTTATGAATCTGGTCTGTCTGAGACACTGCAATAAAAACATTTTAAATTATAAATAATTCTCTTTCTGATATGTTTAAAATTGTACCAAAAGATTGAAAAGAGCTAAGGCTATGTTTCAGGGAGGACGCAAGAAGGATAGCAGCCTGTCATCATCAAAGCTAGACACTGACAGCTTTGTTATGAGACTATCTAGTTTAACTTTCACGAATTCTCTAGGAAGTTGTAGAAATTTAATGTTGGAGAAAACAGCCACCTCTTAGAGGAGAAAAGAGTTTTATCTTAATGATCAGCCATGTGAACATATACCTATGTTAAGTTATATTGTGGTGTCTCATAAAAACAATTTCTGCCTTATTACCCAGAATTCAGGTTGGTGCATTAGAGGTGTGAGGAGTGCCTAGAAGCTGTCCTCAGGAGCTGCCTACTTGTTCTGCTGGGATTCCTCTCCTAAAGGTTGTACCATTTTCTTCATACAGTGTCTGTAAAAATCCTGAGCTAATTAAGTGTCCCAAACAAGCATCACTGATTCCTGGCTTTGGTGAGGGTTGGGAGCATGAGATCTTGCTAGTTTTACATCTACTAAGGGGGGAAAAAAAAGAGCTCTTTGCATTCTGCTGTTTTTATTCAGGTACTTTCAGAAGCTGGATACAACCCAGATTTGCATGGATTACACTATGATGATAGTATCTTTCCCTAAGTACTTTGGTGTTATAACAAACTTCAGCTAATGAATGAAAAGGAGTGCTATTCTATCTGGGGAGACTAGGGGAACTGTTATTACTTTATATTGTCACTATAGTAGGAACACTGCTCTGGAGTAAGGGATACCTGACTGGCATGGGAGAGAATTCATCAACATTTAAAAGCTTGATTTAGATTCCTTTTTAAGTCAGCAGCAATAACGACCAAACCTAATGAGACATGGCACCCTGTCTTTATGCTTAGGAATGTGTTACAGCTCCACGTATCCTTACTAAAACTCATTTCAAATATGAATACCTGGTTTTATACTCAGGGCTAATAAATATAAAACATTTTTTTTTAAAATATGTACTACACACAAAACCTTTGCCTTTCCTAGCAGTTTTATTCTACTGTTTTGTCTGTAACTGCCTCTCTGTAACCAAAGCCTTATGTTGAAGAACACGAACAATTGCGCTTTATTGAGCAATTACTTTTTATTGACTCTTTGTAGGAGGCCCCTGTATCAAACACATGCATGAGATAGGAAGGCAGTTGTGTAGGTGAAGACCAATATGAAACGTAAAGATTATGCAGATCACATAAAAAGGTCCTACTTTTACATATATCACAGTGCAATGCCTTTTCTAAATATGTTATTTTGGGTGATGCTGGGCTACTATACCATTAACCTTTATTATACTTGCTATTACAGTGACCTACATACTGTGAGTTATTTTACTCAAGCATAAATGTGCTTTGGAACACAGTCTTGTAGCATATGCTATTAAAATTTTGTTTTATTTTTTCTTCAGTTAAAATATATGCCAAAATGTGTTTTGTTTTGAAAGTTATATAGAGATTTTTATACTTAATTCTCTATTTTGGCTATAATTACATTCACCTGAAAAGTAGGTAAACCTAAATATTTTTTTTTTCCCAACTTTCTTTTGTCTGTGGTATATTTTTAAGATTCCCCATTTTGGAGGGCACCTCTCTTTCAAATGGCCATTCTTAAAAAAAATACACAGAATTAATTTTTACCAAAACAAGATATATCTACAGGTCACTCGCAGTAGGGATACCTGTACAGAAAAAACATGTATTAGTAGCTCTAGTTCATGCAAATGGAGTTAGAAGTTCTGAATTACTCTTGCAAAAAAATCCAAGTAAGCTAAAAACATGATACAGTCATGACAGTTGGCCCTTTGTAGTCCCTCTTGGAGGGGTGAATATCCATCAATTCAAAGACAGATAAAATAGACAAAGGTACTATACAGAACCTGGAAGACTTACAGTATCACAACATCCTCATACCATAATTTCAATATGAAGTATACAGAGACTACATTTTCACAACTTTACTGGTTACAAGTTCACCTCTTAACTGTGGCTTTTTCTTCTTTATTTGAAAATACTCATATTTAAAAGTTACTACACAAGATATGACAGCATATTCATCTTGTACAAGCAGATGGGTGGGGTAACCTTTCCCTGATTCAGTAATTATAGTCTAAATCAAATGCCATTTTGATTTGAACTACCTAACAAAACCAAAGGAACAAGCAAACAAAGGAACAAAAAAACCCCACCTTTTTAATTTGCATGTCACATCATTTGAATATTATATTACAACAGAGGAAAGGGAAACAGCAACATTTTCAAAGCTCAAGTGACTTTTTACTAACTGTTGTCATGAAGAATAGCAAGGTTGCTATTCATAAGCACTCATTGGTCAGGAACCAGCAGAAGAATGAGCTCAGTCGTGGTTCTCAGACTAACCAAAAAGCTCATCTAGCTTTGATTCCTTGCTGCCTGCTCCTCTTTTTTTTCATTGGAAAATGCCTACCGAGGGACAGGCAGGTGTCTGCAGTGACTTTGGAATGCAGGGAGGAACAGCCGATCCATCCACAAGTTGAACAAGTTCATCCTCAGCTCTGAGCCATCTATTTTCAGTAGAGGCTCATTTAAGAAAGAGGTGGAGAGCTCTACTGGACCTGGACTAAATGAAAGAAAATGCAATTAAAATTATGAAAAATGATTTTAATGACCAGAGTTGCTTTGTGCGTTACCCGAAATTCATTACACTGTGTCATTACATTATAACTGCTGCAGTGAATTTAGTTTTTGTGTTAGTTACTTTTTTTTCTCTTTTTGTAAAGCAATAAGGTTTCTATTATTCTGTCCACGATAAAGATATAGTACTTTTTTTTTTTTTTTTGTCTGATAAAAGGAAGAGAAATTCCTTTCTGCCCTTGAACCACGATAGGAAATCCTAAGCAAAATCCTTTGATGAAAAGAAAACCCTGAAGTATGCTTTATAAAAGCCCTTTGGTAAAGAAGCTACATGAATGATAGATACACAGCTGGACATCAGTGCCCTGAGAATACTGACTGGCATTAATGGTCCTGAGCAGACTCACCTGGGACTCTCTACCCACCCATGAGCCTGGGGGCCTTATTGCAGCTCTGGATGGGACATCTGCCTGGGCCTGACCAATGTTGTATGTCCTATGCCTTTGTAGTTGTGCACCTGCAAAAATAAATAGTTTTGTCTCTACTGTGTATATTAATTCATGGAACTGTGAGACAATGCAGGAAAGAGAGGGGTAATCCTTAGACATGTGCTGTTGTACAAGGGACTAGGAGTAGATTCAGCTGCACCTAGTCTCCTTACCTCTTTGGTTCAAAGGGGTCCACTCTGAACCTCGTGACTCAGTGGGAGGGTCTCCCTGATGTGTATGACATACCCTGTCCTCTAGGCTGTAAATAATTAAGTTTACCTTGCCATCTTGTATCTTAAGTTGCTGTCTTATTTATGATTAAGCTTTGTTAGATCACTACATTATATCAATAAATATATTTATTTATTCTGCTTCTCTCTTATGAGGGAAGTCTATAATTTAATCCGCAAAACACGTCAATTAAATTATCTAGTCAAAATACTCACACCTAGGTATCTACAGACAGACATTAAGTGCCTAAAGAAAAAGACTGAATTATTCAATAAATGAAGGAAATTAAGTCTTGTTGAGATCAGTGGAAGTACTGCCAGTATTCAGATCTGTTAGGGGCAGTAAGAAGGAAATAAGGACTTCTTGCACTGAGATCTGAGAAATTTATTCTAAGTAGTTAACTTTAATTTCCTATGAAACATCCACCTGCAGAAGTGAAGGACAGGCTTTCATATTTCAATCATTAAGTGATGTGGGTGAGGTCCTGAATCTTACCCCCAGAAGTATTTCCAGTGAAGGCTATGTTCCAAGAGAGCTTTCTGCTGGTTGCTTTGCATCTCTGCAGGGTTGGGATTTGCTCTTGGTTTTTATGTTGGGCTGCTTTTGGTGGGCTAGGTGACCTTTCAGGGAGAATGGGAAGCGATGTTGCATGCTCTGGGAGAGCTTGTTGATGCTGGCAGGGAACAGGCGAGATACTTGAAAGATCTGGGAGCTCAAGGTCCAAAGGGAGAGGAACAGAGCTAGCCAATTTGGAGGCTGGGAATAAGCAAGGGACCCTCAGGGGTGATAAAAGCAGAGGGACCTTGTGAGGACTTGTTGCAACTCAATCATTGGGAGGAAGGCTGTATGTACAGTGCAAAAAGGGAAGACTTGCATATAAACCTTGCTATTATTGCCTTAGCTGCCTAGATTATTTTGCAAAGTTATTTAATCAAGTGTATTCTAGTGAAATCTAGCTTTTTTATTTTAAAGGCTTTTGGTGTTTTTACAGTAAGGGTAAAGGTCTAGGCAGACATAGTTCATAGTTCAGACATAGGCAGACCCTTGACTTGGTATTCTGCTGCAGAACAAATAAAATCCTAGATGCATGAAATGCATAGATTTTGTGTGATATTTGCAAATTATTGGAAAATATGTATTGTATTCTGTGATCAGATCTCAGAAAATGAGAATCTGTTATGGCTAGACTGAGAGACTCTTACACTTTAAATCCAAGCTGGGCCTATTGGAAAGGTCCTTTTTAGCCCTGGCTAAAGGGGTGGCTGGTGTATATTTAAGCTTCTCTTGTTTTGTAGAATATACTATAGAATGGATGAATCACCAGTGCTAACTCAGGGATGAAACTAAAATTTTTGATTCATCAGCTCATTTCGCTTGCAAGAAGAAGTAAATTTAGCTAGTATAGTATTTTCCAAGACCTTAAGTGTTCCATGTCTTAATCCAGTAGAAGGTTGTTTTTTTTTTTTTTTTTTTATTACTTTAGAATTTGGTAGCTTATTGTTAATAGCATTAAGAGAAGTAATTACACTTGAAAGCTGAGGACACCTGATGTGGAAATCATCTGTAGACAATAAATATGGAATGTGACAACTGTTTTTAGAATGAAATCATCTTTAAAGGTCGTCATTAAGTATGTCATTGATCATTTTGTAGAATCATCTTACCAATGTGACTTATTTGGCATGATGGATTTAATTAAAATGTATTCTGAAAGAATAATGCTGTGGCTCTTGCAGCTGCAAGCCAATAACTGTGTTAACTGTTTAAGGAATTTTGTATCTTTATTAGAAAGCTTTGTCAGTGAAAAGGGAATGGAATATGTTTAAGGGGTAACACAGAAAAACTGAGGTATAACATGGGTTGTAACACAACCCATTGCAGTAAACTTGGCCTGAGTTCTGACTTTTGGGCAAAGCCAAACAAATCTTTAGTGTGTTCAAGTATTTTTAGTGCCATTAAAAATGTCTTGCAGTTGAGAGACATTGTTTCTACTTAAAACCATGAGGATTATTTTCTGCTACAGATCTCCTTTTCATCCATGCTTTTGCCAAATCAATGTTTCCACAATTTACTTTTTTTTTTTTTTTTTTTTAAAGTGGAGATGTTTGGTGTCTGGAGGAGCTGTCCTAATATGGACTTTTTTTTTTATTATTATTTAATGTATTACCAATCTTTAAAACTTGTAAACTACCCCACTTTTAAGAAGGAAAAAAAAAAAAAAAGCACGAAATTGCTGCAAAAGATAGGCAATGCTTAGCATAAAGCTTTCCTCTGTCAACTTTGCATCAATTTTTTGCCTCTTGTAGAAATAATGTTGCTCTTGTTGTGATTGCTTATGCTTTATAGAAGAATATTGATTGTGTTTTGTAATAATTTTTCTATAAGATGTTAAAAGAATTAAATTAGAATTGGATTGTGACAGCCTTACTTTTCTTTGTTGTAACACTGCAAAAACAATTTGGTTGTAGAAATGCTGTAGTTTACTACTTTTGATATATTCTGTTCTTTTGCAGTTTCTAGTTGCTATTATTATCTTGTGTGTATGGGATGGTTTCTTACTTAATGTCTGCTCTTCCCCTCCCCTAACTAGCTCTTATGACTACCTTCCAACTCTGACTTTAATTTGTATTTAAGTAGTGTTGAAGCTTGCTATCTTTGTTTCCTTAACTAAACTGCTGAGCATTCAGCAGCTGTCACTGAAGAGTATGGGTAATCACATATTCGGAAATATCACTTATATCCCGTAAACACAGATTTAAGAAGTGGAATTCTGAAAACCTTCATTGTGAGTACAAGGTCTCATGCAGACACATTGAAGACTTTTTTGGGGGACAGAAGGAACTTTTCTGAGAGAATCTGCAATGTGTCTTAGAATATTCACTTAAACATTTAAGCAATTAAGACAGTCCCTTTTCTGGGATGTGTTTAAGAGGTTCTCACCTGCCCCACCACTGTTCGTATATGCTTCAGTTGCTGCAAATACCATGTGAAGTTTCTTCAGGAGCATAATCTTTTGCTGTATACAGAAACAAGCAGAGGCAAATTTATGGAAAATGCCATAAAACTTTTATGTAAGAGGAAAAAGTAGACTGCCAGTACAACGACATGGTCTTCGAGGTGAGCACTGGATGTTTGAAGCTATGCAAGATGCATGTGGTCTGTTGTAATGAGTTCGCCAAATCCTGAGCTAGTGCTGCTCCTGCCAGGACATCTGTTCTGGCTGGAGCATCCAATAAGAAATGTTGCTACTCTGCTCATCCCAAGGTCAGCCTTGCTTTCTTAAACTAAAATGTTTTTCGACAAGATGAAACATAATTTGGCCAATTGTTGTACATTAAAATTGTAAATTATGCAAATACATTCTGTATATGACAGCTGTATTTGAAAGCTGCTTTTGTTTTTTTTCATCTTCCTTCAGTTAATTATACAAGTCTGGCAGCAAAAGGCCTTTCTTAGTGACATGTGTATCTAGTGGATGTTCATACCTGGTGATGTTGTACCTAAGAAGAAAATCAGTCATGTTCACCAGAAATGCTCATTAAACAAGCTTAAATTGGTTCCATTGTCTGAAACTTGACTGTCCCCACTGGACTGTGATGAATGCTGCTCATTAGTCAGATTAAGCTTTCAGCTTTGGGAAGACTACCATGTTGTGAATTGTTTCACATTATTAGGCAAAGAAAAGGTAGTCATGTAGACAAATGATAATGTTTTAATCAATTAACTTGAAAAGTCTAGATGTACTACATAATGCCAGATTTATAATAGTTTACAATTAACACTGGGCATGGATGTGTTTTCCTTTCCACAGGGGAGAAAAAGTTGTCACTAGGGATGTTCCCTGCTGGCTGAAAAAGATCCTGAAATTACAACTGTCCTTTTTGGGGACAACAAAGCAGATGTCCTTGGCCATGCAGTTGCCCAAGTGACATTTTCAGTACCGAATCCAATGTGAAACAGTCTATTGTTCACTGTAGATCAGGTAATACTGTGAGCTTTTAATTGGGCAATGAATATGAGAATGTCAGCTATAACTTAAAATTTTTATATGTATCAATACAGCATACAAGTTGCCTGTTATGGTTTATAAATAAAAGAACAAATAACACAAAAGCCTTCTTATGATTGCACACACACTAGTAATACTGAATGATTACTCTATAACAGCATCTTTCTTTGCACAGTTTTCATTTCTTATGTTTTAATTGTTAGGAGTACTTAGTGAACTGGTTCTGGAACTTGTAAGACTTATGCAGCAGCAAAATAAGTAAGAAAACAGGAAGAAAAGCAATGCTTTTGTTGAGATTTCCACTATGCCATTGAAGTTGTAATTAAAAGGAGAAAGAGAAAACAATGGCATTAAGTTGTAATTAAAGATGCAGATTGTGGGTGTATGGTGTTTTTTTTTTTTTTTTTTTTCTTTCTGGACCTAGGCACCCTGAATAGAAAAACATTTAGAAATCTTAATATTACCTTCTAATGCTTGCAAAACATGTTTTGGTCCAACAAGAGACAGCAGATTAGAGTAAGTGTCATATACAAGTATGTTACAGTTGAATGTATCTTTGCTTCAAAATCAGGATTAAAAGAAAGGTTTTTTAAAGCAATCATCCCCTGGTGGATGTTCTTGGTTACCCATACATGTTTAAAATATTTTTACACTTTTTTGTTGTTGTTTTGTTGTTGTTGTTTGATTTTGTTTTCTTTTTAAATAAAAATTAGGAAAAAATTGTGAGGCTAATGGTAATATTGTAAGTAGTAGCTATATGATCTTATGGAAAGACATTAATACGAAAAGGCATTATTTTATGTAGTTATCTTAATCAGTGGCATGTTGCACAAGTATAGTAATTTGTGTTGGTGGTTTTCAGCCTTATTAGTATTCATTCTGAACAGAAGCCTTGGCTTTTTTTTTCTTTTTTTTTTTTTTTTTTAAACTCCCACTGCCTGATAATTCATCATAATTTGGCTCCAGGTCACTTTGGCATAATGGACCAGAGTTATCTTTGTTGTACCTCTGCTGAAGTCAGTAGAGTAAGCCTGGTCAGTAATACTACCATTTATTTAAAAATAAAATGTCTTGCCATGTTATTAAGCAGACAGAAAGGAATATACTTTTTTTTTTCTTTTTTTATTTTTTCAATAAGATAAATACAGTTTTGGTGGACATTTCCAGTAGTGTAAGTACTGAGAATGTATTTGAGCAAATAACAGCCCTTTGAAAGGAAAACAATTGTTTCTCAGGAATAGTAGACTAGTGCTAGCTATTTTGTTACATGTTTTAATTCAGATTAAAAGCTCCTAAATTATCATTTTTCCCATAAGAAAACATGTTACACATCATTGTGTGATGAGACATTAATTTATTAAACATAGATATGAGTAAAATAAATGATAATTTTTTACAGGCTCTACTTTCTTTTGAAAATGGAGTGGTCACCCATGTCTTTGCGACATAGCTGATTACTTTCTGGTCTCAGTAGGTGATGGAGCCTGTAATGTTTTCGTCTCTCTGGGCATGAATCTGGAACTATGTATTAATAAAACTGGATGTAGTGTTTATTTTTATTTGCTATGTAAACGGGATCCCCAGATGAAGAGACTTGTATCTAGTTTGCAGAAGACTTATATAGTCTTCACACCATAGATTAGTGGTTTCCTCAGAAAAGGAGGGTAGCCTATGGTTGAATATTGTACATCTTTGTTCAGGTTTATTCGACTTATTCTAGTACAAAATCTGGTTTTTATATACAAAAGTTGTATGATCTGTCAAGCATCACAGATGAACTACACAGCTTTATGAATTATTGTTCCTCATCTGAGCCAGAGTAACTGTTCATGAATGCATCCTTAACGGCACTTACCACTGCAGATACACTGTAAAACACATTAGATTAAACCTTTCATTAGCATGATTGAGTTGTAATGGCTTAACAAGTTTCCTCCCTTCAGCTAACCTTTGCTATCCATTAGTTGGGTGCATGCTTTGCCTGTCAAATTGAGAGATAATGCAGTTTAGTTTCAGATTTAAGAGAAGTCATGTTATCTCACATTTAGCTCTTACGCTGAAGATTAAGCTAAATTGTGTTACTCATAATTGAAGTGGGCTAAAAACGTGCAGGCAGATGGCTACTTCAGCTTGGCAGCATAACCCATTAAGATCATGATAACTTGCTTGTGCCTGAGCCAGCAGTGCTCTCTCCATTAGTTCTGCTGGAAAAGGTAGGGGAAAGATGAGCGGGATATAGAATTGCAGCAGCAGGTAGGACAGTGGTGTGGCAGCAATCTGCAGGCAGCTAGTGTATGTGGCTTTCCTGAATTGGCTTCTTTGTACAAAGATCCAAGGCTACCCCTTGGCTTAAAGTTGTGCTCTTTACACTTCAGAGTGTTTTTGTATGTTTCTTCTTCTTTTTTATTTTTTTTATTTTTTATTGTGTTCTTTTAAAGACTGGGGTGGATAGGGCAGTTACAGTAATAACTGTGCTGTTCTAGGGTATCCTGACAAAGGAGCATATCAAAATGTTGTGCAGAAAACTGTTTAAAAGCCTGAAGGGAAAGGAGCTGGAGAGTTTAGTAATGAAAGAACTGGAGGAGAATGATAGTCTTTATTCAGCTTTATCTTAGGTCTGCCAATTTCTGTAGCAGCAGTAAGCTTGAAATATATGCATATATGTGCCTGAGCCTCAGGACACATTTTTATCACTAATAACATTAGTACCTGGCCAAGAGTATTTTGTCAATACTTGCTAGATTTGAAAGGCCAACTAAAGATGTTTTCATGTTATAAAGGAGCAATAAGAGTATCAACCAGCTGACCTGCCTTTAGAGTTTATCAGAGAATTTTTCATTTTGTACTCTATTGTCCATGTTTCTCAGTTTTTGACTTTTTTTTTTTTTAGGTGTACTCTTTTACTCTGCAAAAGAGTAAAACAAGTATCAACAAGTATCGCCCAAACAAACTTTTCATTTTTGGGAAGTGTTTCATCTTGTCATGAAGGCTTTCTGATTCAGGTGCTTCTTATTCTTTTTCACCTCCTTGGGTGTTCTGCATCTCCCATGAGAAGATCCATAGTATCTCCTCTCAAGCTGGAGTTGCTATGATGGAGCAGGGGACAGATATTCCAGGTGGGAAGCCTAGCATATGATGAAAACAAGATCACAGGTGCATGTGTCAAATACAAAAATACAAGCCCCACTCCCCAAAAAAGATGCCATTGAATACACAAAGTCATCAATGCTTTTGAAAATAGAAAGCCTTACGAGGTAAGAAATTGGAGTTTGTTGGGGTAAAATAAGAAAACAGAATGCAAGTGACATCTTTGAGAGCTGAGCCCAAGCTCAACTTTAGCATCTTCTTTTCAGGTACCGAAGGCATCATCTAATAGCTAGAGCAGGGGTTCAGTGTGTCTCTGTGATCTTGCCCTGTATTTGGGATCAGCACTGACTTGGTAGCATTAGGTAAGTTGGTCTCTTTCTGACACTTACAAAAAGGACATATCAAAACCCCATGGAAGTACTTTTTTATTTTATTTTTTTTTTTAATTCATATTAACTGAAGTAATTTGAAGTAGTGATATTAAAAAGTGGTAGAGCAAGCCAAGTATTTCCTATAAACTTAATCAATTTTGGAAGGTAATGCTTGCTGTGGATGAAATTCAAGAACTTCGAGATTTCCTTTTATGTTATGAAATTTTCTTAGTACAAATGAGAATAAGTTTCTGCTGTCCATAGAAGCTGTTATGTAGTTATTGTACATGGAAAGTATGTGCCAGGATAGCTCCTAAATGAATAGGATTAGAACATACACTTTTAAAGAGAAGGTATGGGATAATGTACATAAGCATATTTTAAATTCAAGTAATCTGTAAGCTTCTAGGAGACCCAAGAGTGGGATGGAAATCGATTTCTCTGCACAAAATAGGCAACCCCATGAATGATAGCATATGAACTGTGGTAGTATGAATATTTCTTTCTCCACCCTCTCCCTTTTGGTTCATAACAGCCTAACTTTTTGTGATGCGGTAGAGCACTTGCAAGACCTTATAAACCTATGAGAATGTCACAGATGTGTACAATGCTTTATATAAATCTTTATATGAAATTTCATAGCGGTGTTTCTTTCGGAAGTAATGAGTTATTTTATATAAAGATAACATGAAGGATGGCTGAAAATGTTCAGTTTATTGTGATGTATTTACCACTGTGGCCTGTTTTAGTGTCTAAAATCTTCATTGGATAGAGTTCGAGGCTGGTCCCACATTTATTTCTGCTGTGTGACTTCCACAAATAATTCTGATGGCAGAATCTTTGTGGATATTTCAGTTATTTCCATGATTAAAAAACTAAACAAAACAAACAAACAAAACACCAACAACGTTGAAGCTGATGTATTTCTTTAGTATTAAAGGACTGCGAAGTAATCAGTCAACCACAACTGTACAGTAACTGAGATAAATAATCCATTAATCCATTAAGCATTGCTGAGAATCTAGTCAGTTTTTAGAAGTGACTTCTGAAACCAAAAAGCAAATACTATGAAAAATATTAATCACTGTAGAGATACAAAACTTTCAGAGTAGTAAATATGAATAAACTGTTAATTGTAAATACGCTGAATATCATACAACTGATTCCATCCTCATGAAAGAGGCAAAAGATATCCTTAGATAAACAATTTCTATTTACTCCTAACCTTAGGCCTTTCTGTGAATTGCCTACATATGTACTCTGACTTCTTCTGCAACTTCACATATCAAAGAAGTAAAATCATTTTGTGCTTCTTTTCTCCAGTCAACATGTATAAAGAAAAGATTAATGCTATCCTGTTGAAAATATTTGAAAAGGTAGTATGATTTACTCATTGTAGAGTACTTAAAGCAGTGCAAATTACTTATGTTGGGTTAAGAGATGTAGGCCTGGCATGGGGCTGCCTTTTTTTCATACTTATCACATCCTTTTATTCCTAAATTAAACTTCAATTCTTATGAAATGTAAGCTGAAAATTCTGACGGGGTCTTATACACCATGTTTTTTCTGTGTAATCTACTAATCACCAGCTTTACCAACAGCCCAACAGTTTGTTTTGAAGCCAGTAGCCATTTAAGACATCTTTGCTTTTTTTGTGCACGTGTATATGCGTATACACACACAGGCATGCACACACTTGTGAGAAGAATTATATCTGTTATAATGATGCACGCATTTCTTCTAAACAAACCATAATTGATGTATAAGTTATGCTACATACGCTAAAGGTAACAGTTTGAGTATCTTTTGTTGAACTAATTTATTAGAATGTAATTAAGAAGTAAAAAAAATTTTGGTGATTTTGGTTATCTGTTTAAATTCTGAATAGATTATTTGCATTTGGAATAATTTAAATGGGAACAGGTATTCAAGGAAGAAGGATAGTTCTGAACAATTTATTGGTGGTTTGAATCCATGAATAATTCAGGACCTACGTATCTTTAAATGACATGCTATGAACTAGATTGCTGCAAATTACAGGAGTATGAGAATGATATAATATCACGTAAATTTGATATTCATCTATAAAGGTTGGTTGTTTGTCAAGCTGTTTGTGGGTTTGCAGCTGACCTTTAAAAACTTGAGGATGAATCAAACTAATAGCCTGAACAATGAAAGTCTTTCAACAAGTGAGCATAATAAATCTTTCCACTTTGAGAGGGAGGCAAGTATAATATATAAAACTAAAGACAAGCTTTAATAGACACACAGAATACAAGGAATTAATTCTGAATATAGAAAGATTAATTATAGCTATGGTCACATTGAGGGTACAAAATGTACGAATACATTTGAGGATTCAGGATTACGTACCCTACTTCTAAGTGTATCTTCGAAACAAATCATTCTAAAAGTTGCCGTTGTGAAGCAGGGAACTTCATTGCCTTTACCTTTCAAAGCCATGTCTTAGACAAGATAATTATGCTGTGAAGTAGGAAACTGTAAATTTGTGTAGTTCTGGTTGAATTGTGAGAGTGTGGGGAATAAAGGCCTGATTAAAAATAAAAATAAAAAAAAAAAAAAGCAATGCCAATTGTAAATTTCTCACAGCTGTTTTTTAGGACCTTGTCAATGAGGATGAAATGCAGGTAATGAGATCATAGGACAAAGATTCACTGTGCAAAGCAAACCTTGGGTCATGATTGGGGCTCTTCAGTACAAAGATTAGGAAACTCTAATCTTCACACTAATGTCTGGATTTCTGATGATGAAGCATTTCTGTGCTTGAAATATCAGTTTAAAGGGGATGGGTTCTAATTGCCATGGTCTGGAACCTCAGTAAACACATATACAACTCTTCAGCATTTCTGTTTGGTAGGGTAGAGTGGTATAATTTCAAGTATGTACACAATGTCTAGGACAATATGGCAAAAGCAATGTTAAGTTCCTCTTAGGAGCAGTAAGCATTAAAAAAGGGGGGAAAAAACACCATTAAGAATGAGTAAACAAATAGGATTATTAAAAATGAGAATTAAAAATTTAGAAGGTAGTCCTCCACTTCTAGTGCAAATTGTAACATTTATTTCATTATAGTTGCCAACTGCAGAATATGTACTCTGTGTGCAGCTTACATGTGATAACAAATGTATTACATAAGCGTATATATCTTAAAAGATATGCTTACATATCTTTTCTGAACAAGTTGCTTATTTTTCTGCAGAAGTTCAGAATTGATTTAGATGGCAAGAAAAAGTCAAAAGGTAGTTATATAAGTGTGAATTTCTGTGCATGGAGAGATGAATGTGTTTAAAGTATCAACATGGGAAGTTAAATTTAGATTTAACATCACGTTTGCTAGCTGATGTGGTATCACACAATCCATCTGTGTCTGAACTGCAGGTTGTGTTTAGTGTTGTGCTTAGTTAAAATGATTGTACTAAATCAAAACTCAATTTTCAGTGAGGTACATGCAGCCAAACACCAAATATAATCATGTTTAAGTTGGGGCTATAAACCATGGTTCCTATGAAATGTGAAGCTGGGCAGAAGTTATTTGGCTCTGTCCTTCATGAACTCTGGCTACGAGAACTGAGCTGTATGAACATTTTGAGCAAATACCAGTGACTGAAGTTCTCCCTAGGCATTCCAAGGTGATTTTATTCTGCTCAGAATTGTGGAGAGTTTGGTAATGTTTATGAACTTGGTGTTTTTCAGGCTTACTTGGACACCAAATATGAAATGAAACCACCCGAGCATCTCGAAGAATCAAACGATTTTTAAGTGTACATGATGCTCTGTAGCATATTTGACTGTACCTGCAGCGTCCCAACCGTTAACACTAACACCCCCTACCCCTACATGTAATAGGGGCATACATTTATATGGCTTGCTGTAGCTTAAATGTTAGTCAAATTATAAGAAGTGCTAAATGTAATTCCTACCTATAATATTGGAAAGGGATTTTCCTGTCACTATGGAGATCTCTATATCACATATGATAGTTCAGTAACTGTCATGCTTTAATTTTAGACTCTTTCATGCAATATATGACTATGTTAATCTATGGTTACGAATGGGTATTGGGTTTGTTCACTTAAAATGAGAATTCACATAAAAGGTGCATGCTGTGCTTACACGTTGTTTAGCACAACAAGCTTATGAACGTAGAGTTATGGAACAGATTATTATTTGATGCTTATTTACTTGGAATGGTAAAGCAGTAAAAATGCAGTGAATGCAGTGAACATGTGTGCAAGGCACAACATGAACATTGGAGAGAATGACAAAATGTTGTTACATTTAGTCATAACAGTGAAATATTTGCACAGACTGTTTTTTCCAACCTAAATGTAAAGACTTCTTCTCCTTTGAAAGCTGTTCTTGTCACCGTAGTCAGGGTTGTGCTAGATGATGATGCTTAGGTACAGTACTACAGTCTGACTACAGTCGTGCCTTGATCTTTATCTAGCTTCCCTTTCAGTCTTGCAGAGCTGTGCTGTCAAAAGTACTTAATGGGTTAGAATGAGTGTAACTCTAAGCTGTTCTAGTTACCTAAGCAGGCTATCATGGCTTGCACAAAGCAAGATACAGGACAAAGTTTTGTACCAACCTTATGGTTTTACCCTGCTGGGCAGCTGAGCTTCACCACAACCTCTCTCTCACCCTCTGTCCTCAAAGGAAAAGGAGGAGAAAATACGATGAAAAAGGCTCAAGGGTTGAGATGAGGACAGGGAGATCACTCACCAATTATAGTCATGGGCAAAACAGAGTCAGCATAGGGATATTAATGTAATTTATTGCCTGCCACTAGCAATAAATTCTCACAGAATAGAACGGTGAGAAACTAAGAGCACCTCCCCCCCCCCCCCATCCACTCTGTGGTGTCTCCTGCCCCGAGTGGCACAGGGGAACTGGGAATGAGGACTGTGGTCAGTCCATGATGCTTTGCCTCCAATGTCTCCACCACTCCTTCACAGTCACTCTCTGCCCCTGCTCCACGTGAGGTCCCTCCCACGGGAACTGATCCTGCGTGGGATTCCCACAGGCAGCAGCTCTTCCAGAACTGCTCCCACACGGCTCCGTACCACGGGGTCCATCCATCCCCCAGGAGCAAACTGCTCCAGCACGGGTCCCCCACGGGTGGGCGGCAGCTCCCCCCAGACCCCCTGCTCCTGCGTGGGCTCCTCTCCACGGGCTGCAGCTCCGGCCCGGGGCCTGCTCCTGCGGGGGCTCTCCATGGGCCGCAGCCTCCTCCAGGCCACATCCACCTGCTCCACCGGGGGCTCCTCCACGGGCTGCAGCGTGGAGATCTGCTCCGTGTGGGACCCGTGGGCTGCAGGGGGACAGCCTGCTCCACCAGGGGCCTCTCCACAGGCCGCAGGGGAACTGCTGCTGCGTGCCTGGAGCACCTCCTGCCCTCCTGCTGAGCTCACCTTGGAGGCTGCAGGGCTGTTCCTCACTCCTCTCTCCCCTCTCCCAACTGCTGTAGCACAGCATTTTTTTTTTCCCCTTTCTCAACTCTGCCCTCCCAGAGGCCCAACCAGCATCATTCCCTGTCTCGGCTCTGGCCAGCAGCAGGTCCCTTTTGGAGCCGGCTGGAGCTGGCTCTGATCTGACATGGGGCAGCTGCTGGGCTCCGCTCACAGAGGCCACCCCTACAGCCCCCCTGCTACCAAAACCTTACCAGGTAAACCCAATACAACTAGTTATGCCATTAGCTACTTTTGGCCACACTATCCAATTGACACTGACTGTACTAGAAGGTCTTCCCAGGATTCTTCAAAAGACAATGAGCATTTTGGGAGGTGAAAACTCCCAAATTATGCAGACAGGACTGCTATTCACAGTGTTGGCATTTGAGCTTGCAGGAAGTTAAAAAGTAGCTCACCTTTTATTCCGAAGTGTAGGAATGCTACTATGAATGCTTTGTGTATGGACATGTGCTTGAGAAACCAGTTGTTGCTAGTGTAGAGCCTCCACATTGTTCTAAGGAGCTGAAATTTTAGAGTCCTTCCTTTCAATTATAAACCAACACTGTCCTTTTTTTTTTTTTTCTTTTTTTTTTTTTTTTCAACTGTTGATTCATTTAAAAAACTTCAGTTAAAAATCTTTTGTTTTCATCGCTTGAGTGCCACAACTTAATACCATGAGAAGATGGAAGCACAATAAAAAAGATTGTACTTAAAGGTAATTCACAGCAAGGTCACTATGGTTTTTTTGTTTTTTTTTTTTAGTTTAGTTTTTTTTTTTATTTCCTGTTAAATTAGGCTTTAACCAACATTTAGGAGGTATGAATATTCCAGAAAAGATGGTATTTCCATCTCTATCACGGAGTATTGGGTAGTTGTTGCTGTTTGGAACAACAAAAAAGAAATAGGCTTTAACAGTCGCTTGTATATCAAACTTCTTCAAAGTCCTATCTGAATAGCATTACAAGTTTTGGAGAGCTTCTATAACAGCAAGGAAGCAGTGTCTCTAAAGTATGCTAATAACGTTTGCTCTTGACTTTCTGATGAATGACAATGTGCTTGTTTGGGAAAGCATCCTAAAATAGCTTTGCAGGATAATACTAATGCTAATCAATCACTATATTGCTGTCTTTCAGAAATAAGCTGTAAGATGTCAGAATGCAGTTTGGGTTCTAAAGGTGGAATAACTGGAAGGAAATGCTCGCACTTGCTCAAATACCTGACCAGACCTGATCATATCTGAGTGACAGGCTATCCAGGCCTTCTTGTTTAAGATGTCATTAGCATTTCTGCAGATAACTAATTTAAATCGTTTCTGGAACTGTTATAATTTGATGTGGAGTTCCACTAAAATTATGGAAAGATGAGCTGTGCTGAAACTCTACTGGAGGGTTAGACCAGAGACCTTCTTTTTAAATAGTTTCACTTTGTAATATCTTGATATATTTTCTTTAACTCATGCCTCATAGTAATGAGAGAACATTATTAAGCTTTGATTAGTTTTCTGAATTTTCTTAAAAAAGCAAAAGCTAAGGATGAAGGAAAAGGCTTTTATAGAATGAAAATGTAACTTTATTAGGCTCATCTATGTAATAGTTAGAAAACTCTTTTTCCCTGTGGCTAGCAAAAATAATTAGTTCAGAGTCTTAAACCTGAAGTTTCTAAGTAGCAGGGCTCAGAGATGGGAGAGCACTGGAAGCAGCTGTGTAGTACATGGAGTTAGGTGAGAGTGACACCTACAGCTGTCCCAGTGACATGTTCTGCCTTGGAAATGGAGAACTGCTGGGTGGTAGCCAGACTGCTAAAGATCAGCTGGACAAAGATAGATACTATTACTCTAATTTTAAATGTGTGTGAAGATGATTTTGCTGTCCTGGATAGGCTCTAAACAAATGGACAGGCTTAAAGAGCATATTTTAAACAGGGGAAAGATTTGAAGCTCAGTCTCATTTCTAAATATGGTAGTTGTGTAATAAAACAGATGACTTGGCTGAGAATTTTTTTTTTGGTCACTTTGATTATTTCTGCCTGTGCCACCCCCAACCCTGATGGCAATAGCGTCTGGGTTTTCCCTCTGCTCCCCCCTGCCACAGTCTTTTCTACACTTTGTATGAGCATCCTGGAAAGTATATAAATACTCTGTCCCATCAAAGTCAAAATTCCTTATGCTATCACTCTGTGCCTGGCAGTCTTCCCACTGAAGAGTGGGTTGTATGTGAGTGTGTCTAAGTGCTCATTTTGTGAACAGAATCAATAGTTCTCTTTATTTCCATTATCATTTTATCTTATGAACTTCAGATTGACATATTCAGTCTATTACATATGGGATTACCTTCCAGAAGATTTAAATGCCTTATATTCAGGGCTTCTTTTGTTTCAAACTGCTGTGCCTTCATCAGTAATCTCATCCCCTCTGCATTCTTCTCTATAATAGATATAAAAATTGCTTATCTAAAGACTGTAGGGTGCATAGTGACATTAGTAATTATCAAGGCAATGTTACTAGTGACTAATGAGATGAAAGGGAAGAACAAATGCTTTAGAATTGTTGAGGTTTTTCTTACTTTTAGATACATTTGTTTTTCGTGTGGTAGTCCACTGATATTAAGAATTTAGGATTTCCGAAAAACATTTTAACAGGTTTGTGCTCAAAACAGGAAGTGATATTTTGTCTCAGCCTTGCCTTCCAAGATGGATGAATCCATATTTTGGAAATAAAACACCAAAATTGAGCAAGCATGCTCAGTGAATGACTTGGTCATAGTGCTAGGTTTCTTGATTAATATGCCTGTACATGGATTTCTATGAGTACGATTTAATAGCATGGTACAAAATTGAATTCTAAGATCCTAATTTGATCCCTATAATAGGTCAAAAAGATTAAATATGAATAAAAAAAGAATGCACAGAACCTACCTGTATTAGATCAGTGTTCCTAATGTGTCATTTAGTGAGTGCCTAATGTCTCAGATCTATAACTTCTAGGAATAAATTTTCAATTTATGTTCTTATTTCTGACAAACTAACACTTTTTTAAAAAAACAAATAAAGAAACAAACTTCTGAGATTATAAAGGCTTCACCTCAAGTATATCCTGCAGAGATACAGCTCCATAAGAAGCATTTGAACTCACAGAGAGTAATTATTCCAGAAAGCAATCCACTGCATTCCAGAAGGATGCCTTCTTGGTGTTAAGGACGAGTGGCTATTCTGTTATGTTACTCTAATGTTACTGTTAACTTCCAAAGTAAATAATGTGTTTATCTTTCCCTGTGTATTCATCAAGGCACTGTTCAGTGTGTCTAGTTTATAGAATTTAGTTTTACTACTTCCATTCATCTTCTACTTGTCATGCAATGTCTAGTACAAGGGTAATTGATAAAGAAGTGTGAACTCAACTGAGTAAGATATATAGAGAGACCATGCTTTGAAAAATGTGTACAATGTTACTTGCTGATAATAAATATACTTAAGGAATGGTTTGTCATTTCTGGATGACAGATGACGCTTCTGGGTTGGTGCTGTGAGGAAGGTTACTACAGCTATGAGATACAAATGACTGGGCTGAACTGTATTGGGATTGTAAGAAGACAAAGGTTTTTTTTATTTGTTTTACATATTAGCTCTCAATTTCAGAGGAAAATAACACTTGTAGATTATTGCATCAGATGTCAGCCAGGAGAAAACCTGTCTCTTAAAACAATAGAAATTGTGCGGTGTCTGGAATAAGCATGCCTTTCCCTAAATGGTAAGCTATTTACCTCAGAAAGGACTTTCAAAGACAGAACATGATTACTATCCCCTTTTGAGGATTTGTTGCTCATAAGCAAGCTGGGTTGTCAAAAGAGCCTTTGAAAATAGTTTTCTGATAGTATGTGAAAATGTTAAAATATGGAAGTGCTTGTCCTGTTAGTGTCAGGTTTTTGTTTGTGCTGCTCCACACTCCCTCCTGAATAGGAGGCCACATGGCAGAGTATCTGAGGGGACAGTTCAGCTCTGTAGTTAGTGTTGAAAAAGTTGTGTGTTGTGCCACTTTAATAAATATGTTCATCGTTTGATTTAATTCACTTTTTGTTATTTTCTTATTTAGGAATGAAAGAACTTTCACTGCATAAAATAATGTATTCTGTAGTGGTTTTATGTTGCATATAAGGCATCAGCTTTTATTTTAATATAGATGTAAGACAGGATTGTGTGTATACCAGCTATAATTAAATTGTATCAAACTTCTTATATAAGATACCGTGCCTTGAAAATTTTGTAAAGTTGCATAACATTTTATAAACTTGTTTGCATAATATCACAATTCTTCTAAATATTACACTGGCATGTATTAAAATGTTTGAGAAGAGCTAAGTTGCTGCAAGTTTTGGAATAGATACATCATGTGGAATCCAAAGTATCTTTCATCCTCCATACTGCCTACTCACTTCACTTTTCTTTCTTTATTACTAATCCATGTTTTTGTAGCCATTCACTTGTTAAAAAGCATACATACTGACTGGGAATTTAAATCTTATTCTTTATTTAATATTTCATTTAATTCCTAAAAGTTTTGATTTAAATTGCTCTGCTTAATAAGGTACAGTGGTCTATTAGTATGGGACACAATTGATGAGCTTTTTGCTGGTGGATATTTCAATTCAAATAAGATTCTCCATGGTATGAATAAAACATCAGTCTTTTATGCTAAATCTCAGCTTACTGCTTAACTTTCAAAGGTCTTTAAGCTATTTGGTAGATGGAGGCTAAAATATGCATTTGATAACACCCCATTTTCTTGAATTGGCTATGAGTTTCCACTTTCTTTTTCAATTCTCAAGATAACTTTATTGTCATTAAATTATCACTGGAATAGCTGGGGACAAAGTTCCCAAGAAAATGGTCACAGAGTATTAAAACTCTGAAGTTTAATACAAGCCATAAAATTGTGAGAAGCAAAACTCTTATTTAAAATAAAGCCAAAGCGAGACTCTCCCAGATTCTTGGTAGAAAACTACTATCAGAATGCATTCATCTTTTAACAACAGAGAAAACTAAATTTTTGTATTTATCGTATTTGTTTCTAATGGATTTTTGCAATAGGCAGAGTTGATGCTGGGTGTAAAAGTATCTAATGGAGAAGTACATAGATACGAACAACCAAAGTATGCAGTCTGAACAAGAAATCAGGAAGAACAAATATTATTGTTCTTAATGATACAGTTTGACTTTGTGAAATAGCATTTATGCTTTACACCTATTTATGTATTTATTTAGTAGTATAGTTGAAACCCTTGTTTTCTTTACTTCTCCCTAGGATTTCTGTGGTGTGCCTTTTGCCTACCTGTTTCTGAGTTGCTACTGTTACAGTTCTGAATAAGTTCTGGAGTTCTTGCTTTAGATGTTAATTTTTTTTTGAGCATTTTATTTGTTCAGTGTTGGGTGTGTTGTGTTTTTTTTTTTTTTAACCCCTAGATCTTGACCATACCCTGTACACACAAGCAGGTGAGTAGAAATAAAAAGAAATCCGTGTTTATTAAAAAAATATAGTTCTAAACACAAGCAGTTGTATTTCAAATATAAAATAATGAGGTGCCTAATGTAGCTTCATATTCTTTTTGTCCCTGCCCTACCATTTGTAGGCTCCTTTGCATTTTAAATTCAGTATGCTTTAAAGCAAACATTCTTCACTTACTGATGACATGTCAGTCCTATAAAACTCTTCGATGCAAAACAATGATAGTAGTATTTGCTTTGTTTCCAAATGATAGCTTTAAAACCTATAATTTTAAACCACCTGCAGTTACAGTAAATACCAGTTTCACAGACTGATCTACTGCTAGATTTTACTTTCATGTGCGTGTTTGGATGCACATCTATTTCCTTCTCCGTAGAAGTGTCACAGTTTTCTGTAGTGACTTCCTGTTTAATTGGCTTCACTACAAGTAAATATGAAGCATAAGATTATGGCTTGTTGCTTGGTCTTCTCTTTTAGTGTCATCTTTTGCTGAGATGCCAGGCTGACCCCTGACAGAGGTAAATTAGAAATGTAAAGTGACAACAGGAGTTTTAACTGAAAAAAATGTGTTAAGGAGTGGGGAACTTGTTGTTGTCACTTATTCAGACCTTAAACAGCACCTGCTACTTTTGAATGGGTTTGTTTGGATTTTTGTAGCCCAGATCGACAGATTTCTCTTCTGGAAACTTTCTTTTCATATGAAGTAGGTATTATTAATTCAGCCTAAAAATGTATTACAGTCTGAGAAAATGGAGACAAGAAGATAGAAAGCTGTCTCTTTGATGTCCCCTGTGCTTAGGAGTAAGAATGATTCACTTTCCTCCTGGTTGAAATGCTAGTCTAAACTTTCATGTTGGCCTTCATGTCAAGAGAAGGAGCTGATAGTTTTGCACCCTGGGATGATCTACTGAAGCTGGTAACAATATCGATGCAGGCACCCATCAGTACCCATGGAATACTAATGGCAGAGGCTGTGAAACTAAATTGGAGAAGAAGGGAAGGGATTGTTAAAGGAGGAAGTCAACTTTGAATTTTATGATTTCGCTTGCTAACATAACTTTGACGCTTGCTAACATGACTTTGACCTTGAGACAGAGCTGTGTCTAATTCTTAGGTGTTTTCTTTTGCACTGGATGTTCAGTAGTGTAGCACTTAAATGGTATCACTGGCAGCCTTTAGTGAGGGGTAACAATCTTCCTCTTCAAGATGAAGTTTTATTTCACAGAATCATCAAATCTTTGGGCCTGGCCACCCAGCCAGATTTTAACCCAACGAAGTGTACACCCATCCAGGCCTAAGTTTCTTCAGGAGAATGCTGTGGGGAATGGTGTCAAAAGCCTTACTGAAGTCTAGGTAGACCACATCCACAGCCTGTCCCTAGTCCACTGAGTGTGTCACCTTGTCATAGAAGGAGATCAAGCTTGTCAAGCAGGATCTGCCTTTGATAAAGCCACACTGACTGGGTCTGATCTCATGATTGTCCTGTATGTGCCACATGATGACACTCAAAATAATCTGCTCCATGAGCTTCCCCAGCACCAAGGTCAGACTGACAGGCCTCTAGTTTCCTGGATCCTCCTTCTGGCCCTTCTTGTAGATGAGCGTCCCATTTGCTAGCCACCAGTTGACTGGACCTCCCCTGATAGCCAGGACTGCTGATATATGATGGAAAGCAGCTTGGCAAGCACTTCCACCAGCTCCCTCAGTACCCTCAGGTGGATCCCATCTGGCACCATGGACTTGCATACATCTAAGTGCTATATCAGGTCGCTAACCGCTTCCTCGTGGATTACGAGAGCTTCATTCTGCTCCCTGTCCCTATCTACCAGCTCAGGGGGCTGGGCACCTGGAGAACAACTGGTCTTGCTGCTGCTAAAGACTGAGGCAAAGAAGGCATTAAGTACCTCAGCCTTTTCCTCATCTTTTGTCACTATGCAATAATGGATGGAGATTCTCCTTAGTCCTCCTTTTCTTGTTTATGTATTTATAAAAACGTTTTTTGTTATCTTTAAGAATAGTAGCAAGATTGAACTCCAGCTGGGCTTTGGCCCTTCTAATTTTCTCCCTGCACAGCTTCACGACATCTCTACTGTCCTCCTGAGTGGCCTACCCCTTCTTCCAAATGTCATAAACCCTCTTTTTCTTCCTGAGCAATAGCTGCAGCTCTCTGTTCAACCAGCTTGGTGTTCTGCACCGGCTCATCTTTCGACATATTTTGTGCTTGTTCTGAAGGGGGTGAAATAAAAATAGATAAATAAAATAATAATAATAATAATAATAATAATAATAAAAAGTTTGCTGCTTCTGCAAGTATATAAAAGCAAAATTAAAATGTCCATCCAACCTAATCAAGTGCAGTCTTGGATCAGACAGATTATAGATCTGTCTAATTCTGCAATTGTTCTACCCTGTTCTGAGAAGGCTTGATTTGCCTCTGAAAACAAAACAAGCCTACAAAACCACCATGTTTCAAATAGACTATATTCTTCCTACTGCTCAAAAAATGAGGGAAACAGCAGTACCTGTTGTGCAGTCAAATCAATCATTTTTGATTATAAAGGAATATTTTGCTGGCAAATGTTTTCTTTTAAATTCCACACTACTGAAATCCAAAGCTTTTTTTTTTTTTTTTTTTTAAATCAGCAAAAGACGTATTGCTCTGTCTTTTTCAAGGTATAATATTTCAAGCTATGATACTATGTCTTGTGTCTATTTGCTTGCTTGTGGACACGTCAAGGTGTATTTATGATCATCTTATAGATCACTAAAGGAAGTGCTAATTGTTCTTGGAAAAGCTAATAAAATTTCTTCAGAAATAAACAAAGAATTGCAGATTTCCTCATGCTGATACTGAATTTAGAGATTTTGTTAGTTTTATGCCCATACTTGGTGAAAATGACTGCTTCCTGTATATTTGAGTAGAGCAAGTTACGGAAAGATGTTTATTTGCTTTTCTGGTAAGAAAGTGTCAGAACCAACACCCAAGCTACAAAGTTATAAACAAATTGAGGACTGCTAGACTGGGCTGCCTACTGCAGGAGTGTGCATCAGTGTTGGCCCCTGTAGCCTCCTGGAGTGCTTGCCAGTTACTGCTTAATGGAAATGAGCAAAGAAATCCCTACAGAGAGGGTGCACACTGGGTTCTCAGCTCTGACTTTATTATCAAAGCCTGTAGGATACACAAGATAGTCTTTGCATCTATGAAAGATAAGTGAATTCTAATGAAAGTGAAGCCTTATCCTTTTGTGGCTCCCCAGCTCCTTGTGATATTTCTTGGTGTTAAGTTAAGACCATCTTTCTTCTGGTTTCTTTTCTCCAGTCCTCACCACTTGCTTTTCATAGGTTCCTAATTGTTTTGTGCACCCAGTTCTTTGTCCTGTAAGGTGCTTTGACAAGCCCCCACCCTGCTGATCCTTATTTCTATTTCTTTCTCGGTTTTGACCAGGATAGCAGGAAAAGGGAGGAGATAATTTTCAGTGGTTTTCAAATTGACCTGCTGGTCTGTGGTAATACTGTGTTAGGCTACATACAGTTTGAGCACTCTTTTACTACAAAGTTTCCTATTTGAGGGCCTATATTTAGCCTCCAATTGGTTTCTATAAATGATCTTAAATATCATAACATCAAATATATTTGGGTCAAATAAAAGGTCCAGTAGACAGCTAAGACTGGATCAAGATTCTTCCATCATAACCTTTCAGTACTCAGCAGTAAGACAGCAGTCTTCTGTGATTTAAGTTTCTGCAGAGCCAGTGTTTTTATCTGTATCTGCACTAACTCCAGGTTCAAATTTGCTCAAGTTCTATCATGTTTTTCCAGATATGAATAAGCTTCAGATACTGTGGCTTTCTGCAAATAAAATGTGAAGGCAGCTTCACTTTAATTTAGAAGTAAAATTATTAGAAGGTAGTTTGTTACAAAGGGCAGTATGATGGGCTATGATCTTTGCTCAAAACACACATGAAAATAAAAATCTATTTCATCTTCTTTTCTGTCAAAATAGGAAAATGTGAACTTTTGATTCTGTTTAAGAAAAATGTGGCTAGACTTTTTTTGAAGGAAGATTTTGCTGATTAAACTGCAGAGTGAAATATTTTGTTCAGTTGAAATAGCAGAGGTATATATTCATAAATATGCTTTATGGCATACACTGACTACTTGACACCATTTTATGAATCACAAGGTACTTTTCTGTATAGAGAACAAAGAAATTTGTAATTAAATGCTGAAACTAACTAGGAAATTAATTACTTAGTGATGATTAAGCAACTCTTCACCAAATCAGGAAGATAAGAGCTATCTCTTTAGATTAAGAAAAAGAATACCGTCTTGAGCATTTTAAGTGTGAAGGCTTAATAGCAGTCATTTCATTTTTAAAAGACTACTTAAAGAGTAAGGAGACTTAGTTTGTTGGGGGAAAAAAGAAAGAGAATGTATGCACTCATTTGATTCAGAATTATAACTATTAAAACCTGGTTGAAATAGCAGTATTGAAGGAAAAAGACTAAATCTCTTTGAAAATATCATAAAACCAGTGTATTACAGCCCTGCTATAATGTATTAATAGGCTGAATATTCATGCACCAGGATTACAGTTTAATTGCAAGAAGTATTGAGCTAAAGAAACCCAAAACTTGGAATGAAACATTGGCAAGTAAATTCCCTTTATGACACCTGTTGTCCCTTGGAAAAGTAGAATACGGAGAGTAAAGATTGCTTGTGAAGCATCTTGCTCTTATTCCTTTGTTTCTCTTTGCATGCTTCCAATTTTTTTTCTTTTGTACACTACTTTGCTCTTACTATTTTCATTTTGGTCTATCCTTCTCATCTTTCCAGGCAACAAAGATCAGCAACAAAAAGATGGTTAAAAGAAAACCCCAAAGAAACATTTGGGCCATCCAGAACTGTCTCTTGAATCTAAAGAGAGGTTCCTACACAAAGTCATGGTAATTTTGCTGTACCAATGAACACGAACTCATTTTAAGGCTTCTCTCCCTTAGCGAGGTAGTCCGCATGCAAAAACATGAAGGTCCTATGTGAGAGTCTGCTGGGTTTGTTTTGGTGTTGTTGTTTTGTTCTTTTTTTTTTTTTTTTTTTTTTTTTGCTTCTAATATGAAGTTGCAGAAGATAAATAGCCAGTATCTTAATCTGATCCTTATATTTCATTGTGTGTGTGCATATGTGTGTGTGTATGTAAACACACCAAAAAGTTAGTGGCTATTTCAGGAGCAAGATATTTCTACCCTTTAGACGTGTAAGAATTTTACTTTATTTTCTCTGAACAGAAAACAATTATATGGTGAATTTCCATTCACTTGGCAAGGGATACTTCTGCATATAAACTGTAATATCTCCAATATATATTACAGACATTTTGTATAACTTGCTCCAGTGCTATTGCATTTAAGCTACCTGATAACCCTAGGTAACAGCGTCTTTCATAAGGCTGTTATTAATTTAAATATAGTTAGAAATTGCTCCTGGATGTCCAAATGGCAGCATGCAGTGGATGCAGGTTTTACAATATCAGTGATGAGTTTGTGCTGGGAAGATGTTATTCTTTTAGTTACTCTCCTGTGCTTTAAATTTCCAGTCTCTGTTGGAGTTTTGTAACTTCCAAATGCAATGCAGTCTTTCCAATTAAAATGGAATATTCAGTGTTTGTCCTCCCTTTCCACCTACAAATAAGGAAAATGAAAGAGAATTGCTTCTCTGTATTTCACACCTTGGGGAGTGATACCTAGGGTCCTCCTGATGCCTTGGGGGGAATCCAAGAAGTGATATGAAGTTGTATTTGAGTGTGTAGCTGATTACATGAAGCAGAAGGGGGCAAAGGAAAAGAATATGACTATGAAACCGTATTTTTGCTATATTTCTGGTGGGGTTATTATGGTGAACTCTAAAATGCTGAATGACTTGGGTAATTGTGAGAAAATAATATATTAAGAGTAAATAATTGCTGTAGGCTATTATATTGTTCAGAAGGGATATTAGAGGCACTGGGAATTATCCAAGCACCTCAGGTGCTGGGCATCACTGTAGAGTTAGGTAATATTCATGCAGGAAGTTCATATGAAAGGTTGAGCTTGCAACTACTGCTAACACAATAATTAGTAACAGCAAAAAAAAAAAAAAAAAAAAGAAAAGAAAAGAAAAAAAGGACTAGTCAGTTGTATATGCTGACTTAAAATTTCCTGAATAAGGAAAAAAAAAAGGAGTAAAGAATAATGTTCTTGTCTGAAATATGAATTGTTGAGAGCAACTGAAGGCTATTGAGGCCAGTTCTGAAATAAAATGTCAAAATAAAGCATAATCTTTGAGATTTCCCCTGCCCACCCTCATTTTTAAGTAGAACTGCAATTCTGGTGAGTTTAGTATTGCTTGTTTCCCTTTTCTCTTATGCTTTCAGAGCTTCCCTATCTGCAAGCTGTATACTCCCAGCTGGTCTGGAGACAACAACTACTCTAAAGTCTAAGCCATATCAGTGGAAAACAGTAATTGGGCAACTATATATATTCACAAATAATATCAAGTGTTTAGCCTGCATCTCATTAACCTGAAATGATTGCTTGGGGTAGCACAAAGGTTGTCAAACGTCGGCACAGTTGCATGGGCATGACAGATGAAAGACACAGGAGGAACAAGGAGAGATAGGTATAGCCTTGTGTGAGAGCACAGAACCCTGATGTCAGGGCTGTGACCGGGAAATCAAAACTATTGATAGAGCTAAATGTGTTTCAACACAGCTGAGCTATTTTGGCAGTCATGCCACTTCCCTGCCTTGTGTGCGTAATGCTGGGTGATGTGGAGTTGCATTGCAGGCACATACAGAGGGGTATCTTCTCTGTTATCTTTTGAAAGATGTTTGGTAAAACACTTGGGGAACCAATGGAGCAAATTGTGTGATGGCTGAAACAATTCCTACCCATCAAATGCCCAGAGGGAATGCAAACACTGCTGTGAAATTGTAGCTTTTATAGGGGATTGCAGCAATCCTTTCATTTCTAAGAGGAAGGAGTGTGTATCCCTAGCTTATCTTTCTTCTTTCTTATGCACTGGTCTACATAGCAATATACAGTTTTGGTGCTATATTAAGATTCTCTTATTAGCAGTAGCAGTAGTAGTAGTTTGTCAATGTGGGAATGAGGACCAATCGCAACTCTTCTCAGTTGGCCTCATAATGCTGATAATGATCATGTGGATAATTTTAAATGAACTCAAGCAGATTTTGGGTGTTTAAATCCCAAACTGATCCAGAAAGACCCTGTTTTGCAGCTTGTTAGTCTCTCGGGAGGTGAACCTACATGGCCACTTATTAAGTACTTATTAACAATTAAGTACCTATGAAGAACACAGGAACAGGCAATTCTAAAATGTTGGAATTCAAGTAGGTGGGGCAGAAAGTCAGCTTGTCAGAGCAGAGATCTTATTCCAGAGCTTATTTAGAAAAGGAATGTATGAAATTGGGAAGTTAGTTAAGGTAACATGGGAGGATTATAGACATGCTGTTCACCATTGTAGGGAGATAATTTGTATGGCCTGAGCTCAATTAGAATTGAAGTTGGCCAATAATGTGGGCGACATTAAAAAGGCCTTTTAAAAATATGTTAACAGCAAAAGGAGAACCAGAGATAATATTGTCCTTTACTTGATGCGAATCGTCACCTCACAAAAAGGGATGTAGACAAAGCAGAGACATTAACACTTTCTTCACCTCTGTCCTCAACACCAGTGATGGACCCTGGGACCCCCAGAGCCCTGAGCTGGTTGATGGTGACTGTGGTAACAATAAACTTCTGGCCAACCCCAAATCTGTGTGGGATTTGCTGCTCCACCTGGATGTATATAATTCTACTTATATACTGGGGCCTACTAGGTCCCAAGGTACTCAGAGACATGTCATTGCAAGACCTATCTCAATTACTTTTTAATGGTTTTGGGAATCTGGAGAGACCCCAGTCAACTGGAAGCTGGCAAGCATTGTCCCAGTTTTCAAGAGGGACTATAAAGATGACCCTGGTAATTACAGGCCTGTCAGTCTCACTTCCAGTGTCTAGTAAAAGTTATGGAGAAGATTATTTTGGAAGTTATTTAAAAACACCTGAAGTTAAATGCACTCATTGGTCACAGCCAACATGAGCTCATGATGGGAAGGTCCTGCTTAACAAACTTCCTTTTATGACAAGGTCACCCATGTAGTTGACCAAGGGAAGCCAGTTTATGTAATCATTTGGATTTAAGCAAAGCTTTTGATACTGTTTCTCACAGTATCCTTCTGGACAAAATATACAGCATACAACTGGATAAAATCATAATACAATGGGTGAACAACTGACTGATGGGTTGGGCTCAAAGGGTTATAATAAATGGATGCAGTAAATACATGAGGCTGCTGGCTAGGTGGGTTTCCAAGGGGCTCCATTTTAGGGAAAGTTCTCTTTAATATTTTTATAAATGATCTGGATGCAGGAAGTGAATGTATACTAAGTAAGTTTTAAAATGGCACTAAATTAGGAGGAGCTGTTGACTCTCTGAAGGGTAGAGAAGCCTTGCAAAGAGATCATGACAAATGAGAAGGCAGGGGAATCACCAACCACATGAAACTGAACTAGAGCAAGTGCCAAATTCTGCATTTGGGAAGGGGCAACCCTAGATAAACATACAGACTGGGGGATGAGAGGCTGGAGAGCCCCCACAGAAAGGGGAGGGAGTTCTTGTCGGTGGCCAGTTGAATGTGAGTCAACGGTGTGCCCTGGATGCTAAAAGGGCCAGCTGTACCCTGGGGTGCACCAGACACGACATTGCTAGCTGGTCGAGGGATGGGATTGTCCTGCTCTGCTCTGCTCTCTGGTGCGGCCTCACCCAATGTACTGTGTGTGGTTTGGGACACCACAGTATGAGAAGGACATAAAGTTATTAGAGAGTGTCCAAAGGAGAGCTACAAAGATGGGGAAGACATGTGAGCAGCAGCTGAGATCACCTGGTTTGTTCAGCCCAGAGCAGAGCAGGCTGAGGGGAGGCCTCATGGCGGCCTGCAGCTCCCTCACGAGGGGAGCGGAGGGGCAGGCGCTGAGCTCTGCTCTCTGGGGACAGCGACAGGACCCGAGGGAACGGCATGGAGCTGGGACAGGGGAGGGTCAGGCTGGGTGTTAGGGAAAGGGTTCTGCACCCAGAGGGGGTCGGGCACTGGGACAGGCCCCCAGGGCAGTGGTCACGGCACCGAACTGCTGGAGTTCAAGAAGCATTTGGGCAATGCTCTCAGGCACATGGTCTGATTTTTGGGGTGATCCTGTGTGGAGCCAGGAGCTGACTCATTAATCCCTGTGGGTCCCTTCCAACTTAGGATATTCTATGATTCTATGGTTTCAGTGTTTTGGTCCCTAAGCTCAGATACTGAACCGATTGATAGTATTTGGGATAAGGACTGCGAGTATATATGTATGTATATAATCTAGAAACTGATTTCCAGCATCTCAAAAATCCTCTTTTTTTTTTTTTCACAGTAGGAAGAGATGAATATTTTGGCGGTGTAAAATGAGGCACCAAGTTCAGTAACATTACCATACAGGCAGGCTAGCACACTTCCCCAAGATCACAAGCTGCAATAGCCTATCAACACAAAAACGTAAGTGAAACAAAGTCTAATAGTTTGTGTCTTCTTACTGTGCTGATTTTCTAGGTTTGGTCATTGACCAGTGAGGTTTATTTTCTTGAGTTTTGCTCTGTGCCAGTGTCCACAGGTACTTGTCATGGTGGAGACAGATAAATCTCTGGGAGGACTGGGCTCTGTTACTGAGTGGAGTTTTGGAAAGGGGGAAAAAAAAAAGTCCCTAAAGATAACTAACTTGCAGAACAATAGAACCTTAGATATCACTTTCAGATGCCTAACAAATCTGATAGAATTTAGACAGTTTCTTCTTAGATTTGTTATCCAAATTCTCTTTTATTTTTTAACCGATACGGATATAACAATTACAGAAGGAGGGAGGTAACATACATTGCAGAGAGGTGTTGCGAAATATTTTTCTGTATAGGCATGTTTTGGCAGCCACTTTTATGATGAACTGACAATTTTCTGGCAGAGGGAGGGGTGTTAAACTGATCAAAACATTTCATTATTACTTTCTAAAAATACAGAACCTTAATAAAATAAGGGGCATTGCTTTGTATAAATCTCTGTAAATCTGAGTCCTTCATAGCCTAATAGTGCTGTATATCCTATGGAATCAGTTGCTTTTTCTCCTACCCTTCTGCAGCAAAAATGTGAGGATGCCAGGATGATGTAATCTTTAATGCTTCAAATCATTTTACCAAGGGCAATGTTTTTGTTTTTGTTTGTTTGTTTGTTTTTAAATTTTTCTTTCTTGAACAACTATATGAGCAATTATCTCTTTATCCACCTGACTGGGTTTGCAGTGAAACTGGAAGGGAATGCAATACAGTTAATAAGGGACACACATTCCTTTATAGGAAGGAAATAATAGAGCCTTCTGTATCACACTGGTACCAATCTGCCAATTAAATTTTAGTGATGATTTTTTGCATTTTATATCTTGACTCCATCTCTTGTTTTATATATACTGTGCAGCTGAGACTATAAGATAGGTGTCAGCTTTTGGATGACTTCTGAGGCTTTGCTTCATGTTTATCTACCACTACATTAGCTGTATGGCTCACTACACTTCTGTGAGCCTTGTCTGACTAAAGGTGTGTGACTGATCCAGTTGATCAGCCAGGTAGGCGACAGGGTGATAAGTGGTAGCAGAGCAGCGGTGCAGTGATGGTCTTTCCTGTTCTGGAGCTGAGCAGAGCTGTGCTTGCTTTTGCAGAGGAGGCATGTGCAGACCTGTGTAGTGAGAACACGGTCAGCAGCTTGATTCTAGAGCTTTTCAGCATCTGGAGCCAGAGTTAGCCATAGCCATAAGCTGACCCACACAGTTAGCTGCAGAGGCAGTAGTACGTGATTTTTATTTTCTTGCTGCTCTTCCCTTCTTTCTCTCATCTGCCCTACTGTCCCCTTAAAATCCCTTTTGACATGGATCCCTAGGTGCCTGACAGACTTGTATCCATTCCCATCCTTCCCTGCGTGTAAGTTCATGCTATGAAGCTGCTGCTTCTGCACTGCTTGAGCTCGTGCAAGAGGCAGTATTGATTGTTCAGGGCAGACCATCTCTCTGCTTGCCATTTCTTTATCTGAGGTACAGAATGGAGATGAGAACACAAGGAACTGAAACCTAAAGTGCACTTTTTTTTTTTTTTTTAATTTTTCTGTATGTATGGGTCAGATGCAGTTGTCATGAGATGCTACAGTTCTCAAAGGTATCTAGTGTAACACAGTCTTTGAACAAATGCAGCTGTATAGTTAACAAACGTCTAAATCCTTGTAAAACTGAAGTGTAAGATGTATAACTTGCCCAAACTGGAGAAAAAATTTCCACAGGATGAAGAAAAACTGAATTTTCTACCATGAAGACAAACCCTCATTATCTTAAGCCCCTGTTGAAAATAATTGGGCTATTTTATTTTACTTTTTAAATTATTTTTTTTTAAAAGTAGTTTAGTTTAAAAATCCCATCTGTGGAAATTTCAGTAAAACATATCCAAATAGCTACACTTGGCTAAGTCATAAGTGGCTGAAAATAAGGCTGTGAAAGGAAACAGAAGATATTACTGACTATGCTTTCTCTAAGTTTTGTGTTCTATGCTGTAGTTGCAATGAAAGCATATGTAGAGTTATGTGTTTTAAAACAGAATGCAAGTGGAGCTATATCACATAGCCTCCCATAAGCTTTAGCAAAAATAATGCTTTATTTTTATAACTATTAATCGGGATGTATTTATAGACATCTCTATTCAGCATAAAATAATAAAAGTTTTTATGTCTTTGAAAACTGTTATCATTAGCCATTTTTTGTTGTAAATGTCATAGTGCATTAGAAGAAGTTGTAACAAGTAGCTTTATTTTACAAATAGTGGTGTAAATATAGCTTTCTTTACCATATTGGCTCATTATCATTATGAAATGCAAAAATGATGCAGCTGTCCACGTTATCTTCAAAGAATCTAGCTCATTTATATATTTATCAGACTTTAGACATCAGTTACTTTTTCTGCAAACATAATGCATTTTTTTACTGTGTATTCAGTCAGCACAGTTGACTGAAAAAGCAACCCTTCTCCCCCTTACGGTGATTCACTTATTCAGGGTAAAAGGAAGCCATTATACAAGAAAAACAATTTTCCAAAATGTGTTTTCCAAAATCCTTGCAAGAAATATGGCCTTTGTTCTTCCTCTTACTGAGGGGTTTTACTAGCCTCCTCAGCCTAGCTTTAAAATTGGAGTATGCCATGCTTTGTGCTATCTTCACATAATATACTGTAATCGGTACAAACTAATAAAATTTATCATCCTCAGGAGAACTACATGTGCTTGATACATGTCTGTTAGTTGTCTGTTTCAAATGTGGACTTGTTATGGATCCAGGAAGGCTCACAACTTTTTGAGAAACAGACTTCCTCTTTGGAGTTATTTTTGCTCTCAAATTTACCATTTGTCTTTGGAGCACCTTTTAACCATAAATGCAAGCCTCCTTCTTTATGTGAATTTTGAAATACCTCATTTGTGCCTGTACAATCAAAGTACTTGGATAACCATTCATAATTCATTTTCTAGGCATAAAAATATGTATGACAGGTGCAGTTTTTGCTTGTGCAGTCTGGAACCAAATATTGGACTTCATTCAAATGCAAACCTTGAATTTCATGGCATGAATTGTTGTATCTTAATGGTGAATCTCTCCTTTTATAAAACACAACATTAACATATTACTGGGTAGTAAAAAAGAGGCTAGTGGAATCTAAATGTTGCTGATAGATTTTTCTGTGTGGAGAAACACCATAAGGTAATCAGTTTAATTGCATGTACTGCTCCCTTTTCTCATGTTCAGGAAGTAAAGAAGGAAGAGAACTTAATCTTACCATCTAATGAGTAAGGTAAATCAGAAGTAAAACTAAGAGGCTTGAGCAGAATGTTTAAAGAATGTCAAGCTTGGTAGAATAAAGGTGATACCACTAACATTGATCTCTCTCTAACTTCTTATTGCTTAACACCCTTGTGAGTGTGAGCTACCCAGCCACTCACTCACCCCAGGAGGGTAGGGGGAAGAATCATAGAATAATAAGAGCAAAAGCAAAGAAACTCGTTGAGACAAAGACAGTTTAATGAGTGAATGGAAGAGGAATGATGCAAAGGCAATTGCTCATCATCTCCCACAAGAAGGCCAATACCCAGCCAGTCTACACTCAGTGGCTACCTTGTAAGACTTAAAAGACCCAAAGACCCCCCCCCCTTTTTTTTTTTTTTTTTTTGGTAGTCCTAAGCATGATGTTATATGGAATATCCCTTTGGCCAATTCAGGTCAGCTGTCTCCTTGTTGGGGGCTAGAAAGGAAGGCAGATTGAGAAAAAGAAGAAGCCTTGATGCTGTACAAGTGATGTTCAGCAGTAGCCAAAACAGTGATGTGTTATCAGTGCTGTTTTAGTCATATATCCAAAATGCAGAACCATAGGCATAGCTATGAAGAAAGTTAACTCCATCGCAGTCAGTCAGAGACAATACAAGAGTACAGTTAAAGAACAGATTCTTTCCTGTTTTAAATACATCTTCTTTGTTGTTTTCCCTTCCTCTTCACAAGAATTGTTTTTTTCTGCTTTGATTAACTACCTGCATCACCCTGCTATCATTAAGGATTCCATCATCCTTTTTTCTCCATAAAAAGAAGAATTGAGATACAAGTTCCTTTTCCAGAGCTATGGGTAGATAGTTTTGCATGTTATGGTTATTTTTCTTGTAGTACATAATCATCTTTTGGCCCCTGTCGAAACACTGTGTAAATCTGCTGTGTCTAATGGCTCTTTGACAGACTCAAGAGGTTCATGGTAACAATCTAATTTTCCCACAGGACATCTGTCAATGCTAAGGCACTACATTTGAAGAAGGAATCCTGAAATTGAGAAAAAGTTCTGTGAATGTGCAGCAGTCTTGACAGTTGGGAATTATGGGCCAAGAAGGGGAAAATAGTAAGAAAAATATTTTATTTTAGTCTTACGAATGAATATAGTTCTACCTGAGCTTGTTTTAATTGCCCACTGCTTTTATTCTTTTTTAATACTGAAAGTGAAGTTGCATTGGCAACTGTTTTGTTTTGTAGCACTAGCCTTAGAATAATGCCTGTCAGTTAAACCTCACCCATGCCAATACTTCTTTCTGTGTACACCCAGAAGCATGGTACCCTGTTGAGCAGAGAATAAAACATTGTCTTGCATGCATTTTCCTCACATCTACTGATATGGATGGACATGAAAAGACCTGTGCATTTATTTTCTATCTTCTCACTTTGAGGATGTTTGCAAAATCTGCAAATGGCAGAGAGCAGTAACCTGCAGATAGAATGGTAGTTCAGGCTTTTCAGAACAGAGCTAAAGCACCTGGTGTTGTGGAAAGCAGGAGTACATTTTAAAGGCTACAATATTTAGTGCTTCCAGCAATCACTTAATTTATAGTAGCAGTCAAGTACCAATGATACACTCTTTCTTCCTCCTTCAATTTTCAGAAAACTTAAGTTTATAGTGTAGAGAAAAAAAAAGGAACAAAATAATCAAATTGTTGTTTGCACTTGAAAATATTTCAGATGGTTTGATCTGACAATTATGTCTATCACTTCTAAAGGTAGGTATGTTTTTAGCAGTTGAACTGCATATTTTGATCATAATTGTATGCTAGTATCTTTTGATTTTGTGTAATTCATTAAATACTTGGTTTTGTAATCAGCTAGTCCACATATGTACGTTTTGTGTTCAAGTACAGAATTTGAGGAGGCTTAAGGCTATTGCTGTTCTTTTTCTAATAATAAGCAAATGTATCTCTTAAGAAAAGTGGTCACATTTGGTCACAGCTAGATGCGTAAAATCTTAGTCGTGTAAATAGATGTGTATGATAGGACTTTGTAGATCTATTTATAGAGAAATAAATTCTTTTCCAAATATTTATGGACTCCTGGGTCTGTAAATGCAGTTTGAAATGATGGCTTTGAAAAATATCATCTCCTTCATGGATGTCTCAAAAGTGTTTGGTGCTAAAGATTACTGGGTAGTTTAGAGACGGCAGTTTGAATGTCAGTAAAGCTTTATTAATTTGCATCTGTAATCATTCGACTAGACTGCATTTTTAAATTTTAATTGTAATTTTTATAAAGCTTGTAGAGTAGTTAGACTTACAGGGCAGGCCTTGGCCTCGTTAAGGTGGTACATTGTGATGACAGTGACACCTTTGCAGCAGGAGGAGGAAGGTTTGTCTGCATCCAGACAAGGACTTCCCCTCTGAGGGGTATGTGATGACAAGCAAAGTGGTGCAAGGGACGCGATGGGGGATGGAATAAGTATACTGCAGTTCAGGAGTCCAAAGGTCTGTCTGACCTAATAGCAGGTCTTTGACAAAAAATCCTTCAGGGAAGCATGTAGGAACAGCATGGGTAGAGAGTAATCCTTCTCCTCATAAATATGCTTAGCTTCTGCCAGCCTATACCTTTGGATGGTAGTCTGTATGTGAGTATATGGATGCAGCGAATGGTATTTAAGGGAAATGAGCACAAATTGTCTTCTCACTCTAGTTTGCACTAGAGTAGTGGAACTGTGTACTACAATCATGAAAAGTAAAGTGCATCCCTCTTGCAAAATTGCCATTTTGAATGTACTTCCAGAAACGGTTTGCACTATATGGCTGCAGTTCTATAACACTCCTGTTATATTTGTAGAAATGCTTTACAGTTTTTTTAATGGAATACATTAATTTAAAGAGCAGGTAAGACAGGTCTTTAATTTGGAGTTCTGCATAAGGAAAAAAAATAATGAAGTAAATTACTTCAGTATTTCCTTGCAACTAAAGTTTCTGTTGATATTAGCTACAAGGAGCGTACAGTGGTATTTTTGTTGACTAGATTTTTTTCCTGTTAACTTGGCTATGTACATAACAGAGTTCATACAAGAAAGTGTTTCTAACCTTTCTGGGGCTTGGAAACTTTAGAAAAGTTAGATATCTCCAGCTGTACAGTTGCCAGATTATATCCTGTTTCCTGATATGTATAGGACAGATACATTTAAGCTCCCATTTTCTTCTCCTTCTGTGTTGAATTTTGCATATTTCTGTTGTAGAATAAGAGAAAATGTTTAAGCATTTTCTAGGTATACTGCTCTATGGCTTCATTTTGTCCTTAGTTTCCAAGAAGAAACATTAAATGCAAATCATTTTTCTTTATTTGCAATAGGTCAAACTAATTTAGCTAAAGTTCACAACCATCTGCATAGAAGATTATTGTAAACACAATAAAATTCAAAGGTCATTTCTGTGACTAAAAGAGGATCAAAGGTGCTTTCTGTGCTATTTTAATCCACTTCAGAGAGTTGTAATGAGTTTAGTAAAGGGTGAAAGGTCAAGGCTTTCCCTTGCTATTGCCTTTTATTTAATGCTATTAACTATTCACTGGTCTATCGTTATAACATGTTCAATGGTGTATGAAGGAGAATCTGGCAAGGGGAACTTAGTTCTTAGAGTATGAGACCTTCTGATGTATGCTGATTTTGTTGATATGTTTCATCAGTTGAACAGCAGCAGCTTAGAAAGCAGCAGTCAATCTTACTCCTGATTATGAAGTCTGAATACTTACAGCCCATTACAAAAGTAAATAATGAACTCTAAAACACAGTGGTTTTGAACTCTGACTCTGCACATTTCTAAAAATAATCCCAAATAACAGACCTGTAAATGGGATCTTAAGGTGTTTCCCATTGCTTAAGGAGTTATATGAATTGCCTGGTTTTGGTAAACTGCTGATATTGCCAGGTTGTTCTTTTATCTGTCTTTTACTTTTTACTCAGTCAGAATATTTGCTGTGGAGCTGGTTTAGCACAGCTATGCTCTTGAAGCAATCTGTGTGGAAGCTAGTAGGCCATGATACTATTCATGGAGTAAAGAAGTGGCCTGAATCATGAATAAATTTGTCTCACTACCTGCAGGTAATGGTCTCTTTAGAAACTGTGGCTTGCAGTGCATATAATCAGAAAAATCTACTGAAGATTGCCTGGGATGGTTTGACAGCACCATAAATGAAGAGGACTAGTTGAAGTAACACGTAATGTAGTTTTTTATATAATGCTGAACTTATCACTTGCTCTACAGCTATCTGTGATGAAGTTTAACTTTGTTTCTATAATATGAACGTGCAGTAACATTATATTGCACAATCAAAAGATTAACAGTAATTAAATATATTTGCTGAAGAACAATGAATTGCAGAGAAATACTTAGGTTTATTTCATTTAGTTGTGAGCTGGCAGAATGACCTCTGCCAAAGAGGTACATAAAAGACTACAGTCATGTGTAGATTAATAGGGAGATTTCGTTCCTGATGTAGATGGATTGCTTCGGTATGTAACTTCCAACTAGCAAAATGCCAATCTGAAATTGCCATGTTCAACTGATTAAGTCCATTGCAAAGAAACTAGCAAAGTTTCCTCAGAAAAGCATGGATTCCATCAGTAAGCTTTCTAAGCTTTATAGTACTACCCAAAAGGGAATTACCCTTGAGCAGATGAGGCAATTAATCTGTTTCTATTTCTTCACTTGGAAACTTCTAGCTGGAGCGTACAAAGCCCTTTAAAAGCAATAAAAAAGGGTTGCTCCCTGACCACTTGTATTGAAATTTATAGGGTATTGTCCTTACAGAGACATTTCGCAATGGAATGTCTCTTTCACTGGAAGCCTTTGGAAATTGCAGGAACCACAAAGTATGCACCTACCTGTACCTGCTGCTCTATGACTGGAGTGTGTTAGTATTCTGCAGGAACAGGATATGAGATACTCTGTACTATGTTATATTCAGACTATTCTCCCAGCCAGGTCCTGAAAGTATGAAATAAGGATGCTAGTAAATGTGACAGCTTAACAACAACAGTATTTGATTTCACATTAATATATCTCTTGTGGAGAACAGATACTGTTCTTCAGACACATCTGTATTCCTCAAAGAAAACCAATTCAACTTGGAAGAAAGTTTGAATGCCAGGTAGAAGATCATTAGGTGTGATAGATGCATCTCTGAATGATCTTACTGTGCCTGCTGAAAGGAAGAATTTCAGGGAAGACAGGCAGAAATTAAAGTTTTCAGCTCTGAAAAGTCTCTTGTTTGAGTGACAACTAACATGTCTCAGAGCCATCACTGAAAAAGCTGGAAAGTATTTCCTCTTTTGCTATAGCCCTTTCTCTTGGGAAGCAAAATGGACAAATGGATTCTGGTGTGATTAAAAGTAAATGTTCAATTTAATTCGCGTTAGCTCTGCAGGCCAAAATCCTATGTAGGGTAGATAGATCAATATAGATGAAACTTTATCAGAGTAGAAACTTTATCAGAGTATCACTTGCCAAGGCGATCGGCTCCGGGGCAGACGCGTTCTGCAGCAGAGTGGGGGATCGAGATAGGCAGGGCTTTTTTTTCAGCATCGAGGCCCCTCGAAGCAGCTGAGGGAGCCGCCAGGACCCGGCAGCCCTGAGGGAGCCACCAGGACCCAGCAGCCCTCGCAAGGGAGGCCGATGAGGTACAGGCGGAGCCAGCAGCGCCCCCTCCCCGGCCGTTCAAATGCAGCCCCTAGGGAGCGCGAGCGACCAGGAGCGCGGTGACCAGGGCGGGCAAATAGGGCGCGGCGCGTCAGAAGGGCGGGCACGGCAGTTTGCGCGGCAGTGCGCGCAGGCAGGGCGAGCAGGGAGGGACCCTCGCCGCGCTTTTGCAGTGGTCTTTCCTTTCGGTACTTGTAACCTGCCTGCGAGGAACCTGGTCATGGTATCAACCAGGCAGAAAACCATGGCCTCCGCATCTCTTGCGGCCTCTCCAGCCGCGGTCACCGATGTGGCTACTCAGACGGAGGGCTCGGGGAAACACGCAGCCGTCCAGGTCTTGGGCTCCAGGGTGTGCCCGAGTCTTCTGTCGGTATCTGACAGCAGCAGCCAGGCGTATGCCTGTGGCAGGTGTGCCCAGATTGAAGAGCTGCTCAGCCAGGTAGTGGAGCTTCGGGAGGAGGTGAGCAGGCTCAGGAGCATCAGGGAGTCAGAGAGGGAAATTGACTGGTGGAGGTGTACTCTACCCTCTCTGAGACAGACTCAGGAGCCTGCCACAGCACAAGTGTCTCCTGCTATGCAGAAGACAAAAGTTCCGTCATCCTGCCAGGCAGTAGGAGGAGACCTAGGCCAAGGAGGGGAATGGAGGCAGGTTCCTGTTTGGGGTGGTAGGCGAGCCTTGTCCCTGCCCACCTCACCTTCCCATCTACCCTTATATAACAGACGTGAGGGTCTAGAACATGACAGTCAGAACAACGAAGTAGACGAAGGCCCGTCCCAGTTGGAGGGGGTGCCTAAGGCAAGGCAACCTACCCCCCGCATTGCTACATCTTCTGTCAAAAAAGAAAGAAGGGTTATTGTCATGGGGGACTCCCTTTTGAAAGGGACAGAGGGCCCAATATGCCGACCGGACCCAACCCACAGGGAAGTCTGTTGCCTCCCTGGGGCTCGGGTGAGAGACTTCGCTAAGAAAGTCAAGCGCCTGGTACGGCCCACCGACTACTACCTGCTACTGGTCTTTCAGGCTGGTAATGACGAGGTAGCAACGAGAAGTCCGAGAGTGATCAAAAGGGACTTTAGGGCTTTGGGGTGGCTACTTAAAGGATCAGGGGCACAGGTTGTGTTTGCCTTTGTCCTTACGATAAGGGGGATCGATGCTGACAAGCAGACTCATCACATTAACACGTGGCTTCGGGACTGGTGCAACCGGCAGAATTTCAGGTTTTTCGATCATGGGAAGGTCTATGCGACACCAGGCCTGCTGGTGCCAAGTGGGATGCACCTCTCTCAGAGAGGGGTAAGGATTTTTGCTCAGGAGTTGGCAGGGCTGAAAGATAAGGCTTTAAACTAGAGTCGAAGGGGGAAGGGGATAAAACCAGGCATGCTGGTGATGAGCTAAGGGATGGTATGCTAAAATCAGAGGGACTGTGTGCTAGTGAGGCCCTTCGGTCGGCTCCACAAGGTGCTGGGTGTAGGGAGGCGCATTTGAAGTGCTTCTACACAAATGCACGCAGTATGAGGAATAAAATGGATGAGCTAGAAGTCTTGGCCCAGTCCTGCAGCTACGACATCACTGGCATAAGTGAAACCTGGTGGGATGAGTCCTGTGGCTGGTGTGTTGCAATAGATGGTTACAGGCTCTTCAGGAGGGACAGGCAGGGTAGGCGGCATGGTGGGGTGGTGATGTATGTGAAACGTGGGCTGGACTGTGTGGAACTTCAAGTTGGCAATGGCAAAGTTGAGAGCTTCTGGGTAAGGATTAAGGGACGAACAAATAAAGGGGATGTCGTTGGGGGAGTCTATTACAGACCACCTGGCCAGGACGACGACGCCGATGAATTATTATTTGCAGAACTAAGGGATGCCTCGAGATCAACTCCCCTTGTCCTTATGGGGGATTTCAACTTGCCAGACGTCAACTGGGATCACCACACGGCTGACACGAGCAAGTCCAGGAGGTTCATAAAGCACCTAGATGATAACTTCTTGGTGCAGGTGCTAAGAGAGCCAACTAGGAAAGGTGCCCTCCTAGATCTGTAGCTGGAGAACAGAGAGGGTTTTGTGGGAGACGTGGCAATTGGCAGCCGTCTTGGTCATAGTGACCATGAAGTGGTTGAGTTTAGAATTTATGGTGACAGAAGGAAAACTGCCACCAAAACTTCAGCCCTGAATATGGGGAAAGCAGACTTCAGGCTGCTCAGGGAACTAGTCAGCAAGGTCCCCTGGGAAACTGCTTTTGAAGGCATTGGCGTCCATCAGTGCTGGTCAATCTTTAAGCACTGCCTCCTAAAAGCACAAGATCAAACGATTCCAAAATATCAGAAGTCAGGCAGGCGGGGCAGAAGGCCGGTTTGGCTGACCAGGGATCTTCTACTGGAGCTTAGCCATAAAAAAAGTGTACGGCTGCTGGAAGGAGGGTCAGGCGACGAGGAAGGAATACAGGGATGCTGTTTGTGTTTGTAGGGAGAAAATTCGTGTGGCCAAAGCCCAACTAGAGGTGAAGCTGGCCATGTCTGTGGGAGACAATAAAAAGGTTTTTTTAGATATGTGAGCAGAAAAAGGAGAACCAAAGAAAACATAGGTCCGCTACTAGATGGGGAAGGTCTCTTCACAGACAATGACATAGGCAAAGCAGAGACGTTTAATGCCTTCTTTGCCTCTGTCTTCAACACTGATGACGGGCTTCGGGACCCAGGGTACCCTGAGCCGGAGGACCATGACGGTGGGAATGACAAACTCCCAGCCGACCCTGAACGTGTGCGGGATTTGCTGCTCCACCTGGATCCATACAAGTCCATGGGTCCGGATGGGATTCATTCCAGGGTGCTTAAAGAGCTGGCTGACGTCATCGCGGGACCTCTCTCAATTATTTTTGAACGATCTTGGGAATCTGGAGAGGTCCCATTGGACTGGAAGCTGGCAAATGTTGTGCCAATTTTCAAGAAGGGTAAAAAAGAAGACCCTAGCAATTACAGGCCTGTCAGTCTCACGTCAGTGCCTGGTAAAATTATGGAGAAGTTGATCCTTGAAGTTATTGAAGGGCACCTGGGGGACAATGCAGTCATTGGTCCCAGCCAACATGGGTTCATGAGGGGTAGGTCCTGCCTAACAAATTTGATTTCCTTTTATGATAAGATCACCCATCTAGTCGATCAAGGGAAACCAGCTGATGTGATCTTTTTGGACTTCAGCAAAGCTTTTGACACGGTTTCCCATAGGATCCTACTAGACAAAATGTCCAGCATACAACTTAAGAAAAACATCATATGATGGGTGAGCAATTGGCTGACGGGCAGGGCTCAAAGGGTTGTGGTAAATGGGGCCACATCAGGCTGGCGGATGGTCACTAGTGGTGTCCCTCAAGGCTCCATTTTAGGGCCAGTCTTCTTCAATGTTTTTATAAATGATTTGGGTGTAGGACTAGAAGGTGTTTTGAGCAAATTTGCCGACAACACCAAACTTGGAGGAGTTGTGGACTCGGATGAGGGTGGAAAGGCCTTGCAGAGAGATCTGGACAGATTGGAGGGCTGGGCGATCACCAGCCACATGAAGTTTAACAAAAGCAAGTGCCGGGGCCTGCCACCAGCCATAGGACCCATGGGAATGGTGTTAAGCTGAGGCAGGGGAAGTTTAGGCTCGACATCAGGAAGAGGTTCTTCACCGAGAGGGTGGTCGCACACTGGAGCAGGCTCCCCAGTGAAGTAGTCACTGCACCAAGCCTGTCTGAATTTAAGAAGCGATTGGACTGTGCACTTAGTCACATGGTCTAAAATTTTGGGTAGATCTGTGTGGTGCCAGGAGTTGGACTTGATGATCCTTATGGGTCCCTTCCAACTTGGGATATTCTATGATTCTAGTTTGTATGTGGTACATACTTGTCCTGTAACTCTGTTTAAATGAAAGGGGTTAAAGCTTCTTATACTTCCTCTGAATTTGAACTGTGAAAAGGAAAAGACTCATGAAAAGCATGAAAAGTTAAATTCAGATAAGATATTCAGTTTTCATTTTATATTTATTACCATTTTTTTCGCAAGGAAAATTTAATTTCAGTTAGCCCCTGTGGAGCCTGAGGTGTGGTAGAAGTATACCGCACTGCACTATAATGTTCTGGGAGATAATCTTTCATCTTTATCATCCAGATCTTTTTTGGGTCACTGGTGGAGGAAAAGGAAGTTCTCAGGTAATGGGTAGTGTTTCCTATTCCACTGGCGCAATTTAACCTGAGTTACATCTGTGATACCAAATGCAAAAATAAATACGTGGAATGGCTTCAAGTAATGCTCAAACATAAAAAGTTATTTGTAAAATAATCTTTTTGCTTGCAACTTACAGGCAACTTTCAATTTACAGTAACACTCAGTAATCTGTGGTATTTTAAAGTTGCTTATATCTATTGTTGCATATGTTCTTGTGTTGCGTATGTCTTAACATAAGAAATGAGGGTGCTGAGGCACTGGCACAGGTTTCCCAGAGGAGCTGTGGATGCCCCCTCCCCGGAAGTGTTGAAGGCCAGGTTGGATGGGGCTTTGGGCAACCTGGTCTAGTGGGTTATTTTTCCCTGTAAATCTCTCAATGCATAGTATGGCTTTTTGAAATATAACTTTTGTAAGCATAGTTTTGCTACAAGCAGCTGGGACTCAAAGTAAACAATGACTTTTAATGTGGGTCCAAGCTAGCTACATGGCTAGTTCCTGTGATGAATTTGGATGCACCTCTTCCAAACGTCAGGCATAGATATAACTTGCCTGGATGTGTGAGCAGGGAGCTGTTTTGCTGCTTCTTTCTGAGCCTACGCTTAGCTTTAGGAGGACAAACCCTTCTTGGCTGGAAAGAAGCAGTCAGTTTTCTGTGTTGACAGCATCTTAACTTTCTCAAAGTTGTATAGCTGAGACGTGCTTGCTGCATTACTTCTCCAGTCACTTCTTTAGAAATTACTTCATTGCCTCCTTTTGACCTTGGTCAAACAGCAAGGCCAAGATGAAGAAGACAGGCGTCACTATATAGTGTCCTTGGGAAATACAGTGCAGACATTTTCCTACTTTTTTTTTTTTTTGGTGGTGGTTGTTTTTACCATTTCCAAAAGGTAGTTACTAATCCTCTAATATCATTTTCTAGGCAATCAGTCTTTGCAGGAAAACTGTCCTGGAAATTTTGTGTTACACAGAAAATTGGCATATATAGTATATTCATGACTATTAAATGCTTAATGCTTTGAAATGAAACAGCATTAGTGACATTTAGTAGTTCTATCAGAAACCTGCCCAAACACTGAATTTTGTCTCAGCTTGTGAACTGACAACTGAGCCATGGCGTGTTATGCTGATTTTGCCTACCTATTTTCCAGCCCCAGCCCTATCAAAAAGTTGCGGGCTAAAACTGTATTTTATGCACTGGTGGCATATCTAAGTTTGGCTACAGAGGGACAGCTGTGAAAAAGACGATTGGATTTGGAGGGTCTGCCAGCAACCTTCCCAGTTTCCTCAATTGCCTTGGCAGGGGGGCCTCTCTGCAGCTGCTAATAGAGTGCCCTGACAAGGGAGGGCTCTGGCACTGGAAGTCTTGGGAACCTGGGGCCCTGAGAATCCAGTTCCTCTGCAGTTCTCTTTAAAGTTCGTAACATATACAGACAAAAATGTCAAGTAGAAAATGGTAAGTAAAATATTCTCTAGGGAAGCTGGTGGTCATGTAGTCAAGCTTTACAAGTTGTGTTTATTTATTTTTTAAATCAGGTAACTGTAAAATTTTAGGATTACTTCATCATTAGAACAACTAGTTTTCCTCAATGAAAACAACAACCAACCAGCCAACCACCAACCAAACAAAAACACTCAAAAAGGAAACAAAAAATAACCACCAAAGAACAAGAACGATAATAATAATAATAAAAACACTTTTTCCTTTCTTGACCAAAAATTAGTTTGGAGGAGCGTAGTAACATTATAGGGAATTTTGTTGTCTAGCTGACTGTACCAGAAGAAATAAAGTATTGACTTTTTTTTTGTTTCTAACTTCACAGATGATTTCTTGAATTTAAGGGTAATGACTTTTTTTTTTTTCCTCAAAAGCAAAATTCTGATTTCCCTGTTATCACAACTAGATGAGGCACAAACTACCCTAAAAGGAAACTGAAAACAACACAGAGGAGTGTGGCTATGTCCTGATGTGAATAACTTGCAGAAGGGAATGAGCTCAATATGTTTAGCTAACAGTTACACAATGAATTGGATTGTAATGGCTGCTCACATTGTCGGGTGGGAGATTATTATTTTTTTTTCTAGCTCAAGAAGCTTACAGTTTAAAAATGATTATTATTCCAGTGAACAAATCTTGAATCTTGGATCCTGTTCCATGTCTACTTTAAGACTGTGGGCACTTCTGCAACCCTGGGACTGACTCAATTTAAATGGGCATTATCATTGTTTTCTTCAAAAAGTATGGTAAATATTTGTTCTTTCACCTCGAAAGGTTTGTAAAGGTTGTGAAGTTGCAGTAAAAATGTTTAAGTTAGTGAAAGTGGAAATGAGAAAATATATAATTTTCAAGCATATCATACCCTCGTGTGGGAATTTGGAATGCAGGTTATCTGCTAAATGTCACCAATCTTATCTGAGTCTGAGCATATTATTTTGGGTTTTCTGATGCATTTGTTAAGCTATTATGTGTACTTCATTATTTTCCTTCCCCTGAAGTCATTGGCAATTTGAAACGCTCCTTTTGATATTTATTACAACATGTTTCGAGGATAATAATTTTGTTTGTTTGTTTTCCAGATTGTGTAAAATGTGCAAGTGTGCAACCTGTAGGAAAGATGGAAGCTGTTTTTGTACTTCTTGGGTAGAAGTAACAACAAAATACATGCCTGTGTGAACACTGCTTGAGGATGGCACAGGTGGCCTGTGTACAATGTAGGGTGCAATGTCCTGAAAGTGCTGGGTTTACTTGCCCCTGTGCAGGCTATGTAATGTGCTTACAGCACACCAGGTTTGATATAGACTTAATATGGTGTGTGTCATGGTTATTACTGAGGTATGTGGTGGATGAAATGGGATTGCTGCACCTGGAAACTCTGGTAGCCAAAGTTTATAGATTTTGACAGCAGAACTTGAAATGAAAGAAAATGCCTGGGGAAGGCCTTAATATGCAGGAGTTACTGTGGAATAATCCTATAGCAAGTGGGATGTGCCCCAGAAGAGAAACTATGGGAGAGAAAGCAATTAAAACTGGAGCTAATCAAATATAATGCCAGTTGGTGCAAGAAATAATAATTCAATATTTACAATCTGTTCTGGTGTTGTAGAACTCACCGTGGGGCTGATACACAGCACAATATTTTCTGTAGCAGAGTCCAAGTAAAATGATGGTATGGATTGTAATTTCTAGGGCTATGAATAGTTTCCTTTGAAAGTACTTTCCTTTTCCTCCGATCCCCTGCTATCGTCTTGTCTTCTGTGCTTCAATCTTACAAAGCATTGCAGGAAGAATGAAATTGTTCCCTTTCAACTTTTTCCGAGGTGACAAGACTGCTATCATCTGTCAGTACAGTACAGAGGAAACAATGACATTTAAACAAACTGCTCCAAATTGGCAGTTTTACTTACATCAGTCTTCCCTTGTGTTTTCTGTGCCAAGCATGATGGCTCTTCCCCTGCTGAATTTTGTCAGGGTGAAATGTGTTTATCAAGTTGTGTTTTTTGAATATTATTCTTTTTAGATATTGTAGAACTTCTTTTGTGGTTAGTAATGTTCTTTGGAGGGATAGCCAACAGAGGTAATGGATTAAAACCAAACATTTTAATATAATTAACAATATATGGAAATAGCTGGTCTGATATATTCACTTGGAAAGTTAGTTTTTCCAAGTTCATGTGACATGCAGTTTCTTAAATAAACTCTTGCTTTGTAAAGGTGAAGTTTATAGCTTTTATATAACTGAGGTGAATATATTTCTTACCTTTTCAAGAAAAAGAAAAACTGTGGGTATTAAATTTTAATGTAAGCTGCTGATAGGGATTCTTCATTTGGTACAGACATTTTAATAAACCTATTCACCTTAGAATATAATTTAGAAAAAAAAAAGGAGAAGTCTTTTGTAAATAACTGCAATGCTTGTTTTCCACTGTGGTTTGAAACTATGTTGGAGTTTGTTTGCATTTCCACTGGCTTTAATGAGAGATGGGTGTATGTTCAAAACTTCTTCTAACCCTGAAGTTCGACCTCATCACGTATGTGCAGAAAGTGTAATTGACTTTCATGCATTATTGACCAGAGCAAGACTCGAATGGGATGGTCTCAAGAGCAAATAAGGTGCTTATCATAAAGAAATCCCTGTGTTTTGTATGTTAATTTAAAATCCACTCTAATTACTACACTCAATTGTCAACATTTCTTGCATTTCTGCGAATAGGTACTACTGTCTTAGGTAGGTACTACTTTGTGTAGTTCAAAATATTTTTAAAAACATATGCTGTTAAAAAAAAAAAAAAGAAGAGCTTTGTCTGTTATTTTCATTTTTTCAGCAAACAGTTTCATTAAGAATATCTGCTGTTTGTGGTTCAGACTAGGTTATCCCTGACCTAGTTCTCTGAAACTATACTGAATCGACAGATTAAATCACTAGGGAGAAGGAAGCTAATTTAATGTGAGAGATCCTTGAGAAAACTTTGAAAGACTTATGGAAATTTCTACTCAAAATATCTTATCTTTGGCTTTGTGAACTTAAAACTAAACTTTAAAAAAAAAATAATCCCAAGTATAGAAGAAGTGAAGTGCTGAGTGAGCAAATGTGCTCTAGGAGTTCTGTGATGGAAAGCAGAGGTAAAAACTTCTTTCAGCTGTCACTTGAAAAGCAAGGAGTAACCCTTTAAAAAGGAAAGGAAACTTAACAAAATATTTCACACAGTAGATGACATACAAAAAGACAAATGCAAGGGCATTCAGTATTCATTTACATAGGTGTATGCTACTGTTCATGTATGTAGGTTTTCAATTATTAATGAAGGTTTTTTTTTTTTTTTTTTTTCTGGGATAAAAAAGGGAGTGAGTGGGGTGAGTGAATGTGAGAATAATGTTAGGTTGGGGTAGGGTGGTTTTGCACTGCCCTGTCCTGTGCTGTAAGGGAGCTGTGTATGATGGTAGGTATTTCAAAACTGATTTGTAATGTCAGAAATCAAGAAAGAAGGCATTTAGTAGGTTGATGTGTTGTAGTTGTTAATATCATCTGGGCCTTCTATTAAAACGTATAGTGGACAACTGAAGAACTACCGATGCCTCTTTTTAATATAAGTGCTGTGCTAAAACTTTCTGAGGAAGCCATTGCTTGTGTGGACTTGTGTTTTCTAGCATTTCCTGACATACTTGAGTTCTTCTGTGATCTTTCAGTAATTTTTCCTGGCAGAAGTGAAAAAAATGATTAAAAATAGATTGATTTTGTAGCATTCAATGTTATGCCATTTGTTTATTGTATCCTAAGTACAAGGTGGACCACTTTGTTTTATCTTTAAAAAGTATTAAAAATATTATTTTGAATTGGAAGTTATATTACTGTATATTTAACATGAAAACTAAACAGTGGATGGCTTAAGTTAACCTCATTGTTGTTGTTTTATTTTTTGTTATACAGGTATAGAATAGATTATACAATTATGCAGTTTTTTTAATGCACTGTGTTTTAGAAATTTACTATTTTCCAACATGGTGATGTGGATTATTGATACATAGTTATATTGATATCATATAGTATCTCTCAAACAAATGACAAAGGGGTGGAAGAGGAAATTCTTCACTGTGAGGGTGGTGAGGCAGTGGCACAGGCTACCCAGAGAAGCTGTGGATGCCCCATCCCTGGAGGTGCTCAAGGCCAGGCTGGATGGGGCTTTGGGCAGCCTGGTCTGGTGGGAGGTGTCCCTGCCCATGGCAGGGGGGTCTGGAACTGGGTGATCTTTAAGGTCCCTTCCAACCTAAGCTGTTCTGTGGTTCTATTAAATCAGACTATACAAGAAGATAGTGAAAGTCAAGTACATTGTTGAAGGTTTTATAAAGAAAAAAAAAAAGTTTGAAGGCATGTATGCATGAAGAATGAGGGCATGTATGGCTGTAGAGTTATGTATTGGAAAATGTTGGCATCAGTAGTATCCAGAATATGACAAGAATGCTGAATTTATCTTTGAATTCTGAGCTATCTTTATGAACTCTAAGCCATTTCTCTACTTCCCTATGCTCTTGTTTTATCATTTAAGACCTAAATACAGTGTATGTTTAGATCCTTCATGTGTGACAGTGACAGAATAGTTATTGTGCCTTACTGACAAAGTAAGGTGAAATTCATATGCCTGACACAAAATTCAAACTCACGACTTCCTGCAAGCTTTAGAGAGGTTTAATTCCACATGAATTAATTAATTAATTAATTTCTTATTTATTAAAATTGTCTTCAAGTCTTACCTTGTGGTGTCACCCTGTTTTATGACTCCTCTACATCATGGAATTCAAGAAATTTTCAATGGGACTGTTCTGTAGATGAGTTTGCTGCTTTAATCAAAGCATGTAGCAGGTTTTAAGCCTTGAGCCTCTCAGGCTGCAAGAAATAAACAAGTTATTTCTTCAATGAGATGAGTTGGTGCGTGCTCCCCAGTGGTGTTCTGAATGGTCTTTCATTAGCAAGTTATCATTCTTCTTTCTTTCAGAAGTTTCTGTTTTTCACAATACTTTTTGATCCCTTAAAGGTATTCAGTGCTCCTTAGTGTTCTCTTGCTCCCTGTTTTCTCTTTTTGTGGCAATTGGTGTGTCTTTTTTCTTCATGAGTTTCTGGGATGTTTCTGCTATGTTTCTGTACACTGACAACGGTCAGTGTCAAAATCTACCTATTGTTGGTAAATTTTACACTAGCAATCCTGATAACTGTGGTGCTAACTATAGCATTCGGATGTAGCAAGGAGGGTGTTAAACCAGTTGCAAAATGTACATGTGAGGAGAATCACTGCAGTCACTTAGAGTTATTCTGGTAAAATTTTATTTGTGTGAAGCTCCACTGGAAATGGTTCGAATTTTGAAGAAACAAAGGAAAAAGGAAAATGGCTTGTTTTGGTAGTCATTAAATTGGTCAAAGGCATGTTTCTCCTCAGAATTTCAGCACATTAAGTATATTTCCAGATGTCTAACCTCTGTCATTTTCTCAAATACCAATGTGACTTTTAAATGCTATGCATGTTTGTGAATTCAGCTGTGTTAATGCTACAATTAACTTTTTTTTTTTTTTTTTTCCCTAAGAATTTTACTCTCCCCATCCACAGTATATTCCAAATACAATTGGCAAGGCAGGAACTTTTTTAGCATTCAGATCCTTCCTGTAAACTACCTTCTATAGAAGTATCCATGTGAAATTAACTTTGACTCATCCTGGCTTGTAAATATTTGGATTATGTGGCTGGAATCTCTTTATAAAATAAAAGTGTTCAGTGCAATTATTTATTCTGGCCAATTATCTAAGTTTTTTTTTTTTTTTCTTCTACATGCTCTTTATGCTGGTGATAGTGAAGAAAAAGTAAACCAATGTGTTTGAAACAAAGTCAGGATGACTCAAAGGCTGCAAAGTCATAACGGTGTCATGGACTAGTGTACACCCAGCTTTATGGATTGTGGATAGCAACTCAAGACCTCACATCAGTCTTCAAGAACAAACAGATCTAATGCTTTTAAATAGTCAAGTGTCTTCCTGTGGTGATTTATTTTGTTGGAACAGCAGTTTTTGACCAGAAATGGAGGATTAAAGTCACGATGTCCTGCTGTTTTTAGAAAGAGAAGGTACATGTAGGTCATCACTATTTGACCAAAGGAGAAAGCTTATAAAATACATTATCATTTGGATTGATCACCTCTCCAGGAAGTTCTCCTGATGAATAGTGGGGACACTGCAACATTCACAGGAGAAAAAGGTAGAGAGGTCAGAGCTGAGGCACAGGATTTGGAGATGGAAGTTCTGTGTTTAATTCTTGTGTGTGAAATAGCTCCTGTGTGACCATAAAGTACTCACTAGTCATCCTGTGTGTCCTGGAGTAAAGAGATAGCAGTTATAGCTGCTTTACAGAATTTCTACAAAGCTAAATTTCTACGTATTTCCATCCACCATCATGATAACAGAAGGCTCAGTACAAGAATAACTAACCATCCTGCTACCTTGTTCATTAAGGAGGAATGATTAAACAAATCAAACAGCAATATTATACCTGCAGTTACATCTCAGCTAAGAATTGTGGCTTGAACTCCACATTTGTAGAGCTGTATTTGTTTATAACACTTGTTTCTATGAAGCTGAGCATATTGTTGCTGCTTTAATTGCTTAATAATTTGAAGGTGTTCATTTATTGGTACAATTGCATTTCCTTCCTTGGTATAATGGCAAGAATGTTGAGATATTATACCTTTAAAGCAACGTTTGTCATATAGCATTATCTTAGAGTTTCTGGTGTTCAGGAAATAGTCTGTAAAAATCTTTTAAAATACTGTAAAAGACATATTAAAGGTTGTGTTCACTTACTAGGAACAAGGTTTTTGGCAGAAATTATATAACACACACCTGTTATCTGTGCATCTATTATATGGAGCATGTCTTCAGCAACTAGCTGTGGGAAATTCAGCACCTTCTTACAGAGGACAAATGGACCTATAGCCTCCTCGTTCCTGGGAACAGAACTTCTAGGCAATATGCTGCATTTTTTTTTTTTTTTTTTTAACCTCCTCTGGGGGATAGCCTTAACTGTTCTTCATGCTTACTTACCTCTTTAACACCCTACTTTATAGGTTTTTTTTTTTTTTAAACACAACATCCTACAAAGCTAATATGCTTCTAAATCTTTTTTTTTTGACTCTGAGCAGAAGCAATGAGAAGAAACTGCTATCTTCACAGAGACTTTAAATCTGCAGCATTGCTATGTGGATTCCGTAAACTCTGCTCAACCCTGTTTTATACTGTTTGTAGTATATTTACATCTGACTCTTTTTTTTTTTTTTTAAAGTGAAAATCTTACATGCATACATCTCTAAAGATCATCAAAGATGCTTTTGTTTTCATGTTGCCAATAGGGGAATAATTTACCTCATCCACACAAACATGCATATATAAATATATATTTCCACATACTAGATGCAGAAGCTAATAAGACCATTATGTCTTCTTAGACAAAAATTAGATAAAGAAAACTTTGAGTAGTAAAACAAATAAAAGACTTATTTTACATTCAGATTATCTTATATACAGCAGCTGAAATAATATATGTATGATTTCTCTCTCTATTCTTCCACCACCCTATGTTTCCCACTTCAGTGAATCTCTGTTGCCACAGCGCCTCTCTTTCCCTGCTATGGTACTTTCAGCTCCTTTCCTTACCTACCTTCATGCGGGCTACTGATTTGACAAGAGGCAGAAGGTTCTATAGCATTCTAAAGCATTGCTAGTTGATCAGTGAGTCTGTCTGCAGTCTTCAGCCGCAAAGGTTGGCTAGAGCAAATCACATCATTGTTTTTCCTCCCAGTGGAAACTTTAAAGTTAAATTTGGACTCCTATGCCAGATTTGGTTGAAAATTGAAAAGTTACCTGCTTTCAGGTGAATAGGCAGCTATTTGTGTAATAATTTTAGCAGATCCTGAGATCTGGTATGCAGCTAAAACACAACCCTTCAGCTTTTTTTTTGTTGTTTCATTTGGCCTCAAGGTCAGCAATTTGTAGCCATTCAGACTCTTGGACTGTTTTCTTTGCTTTAAACCAGAAAGAAGCAAACACTGTAGAAACTGAGAAGTTTCATTTTCCTCCAGGTCAGTTGTTAGTGACTTAAGCATGTTTTTTTCAACACAAATTGAAATAGAACATTGTTAGAGTTAAGATGAAAATATTTAAGGATTAAGAAAAGGGGCTCTAAAAGGTGGAAAATATCTTTTCAATGTCAAATACAGAAGAAGAGTATTTATTTGAAGTTCTCCTTCTTCTTCCACTCATTCTTCAGAGCTGCAAGGTGTTAATATACTACCCTAGTCATAAAGTATAGCCAGTACTTCTGATACGTGGGATACTTGTGTATATCCTATTGGAGAAAGGAGGACATACGTCTTAATGCCCCTTCAAAATCAATAAAGTAGCTCGATGTGTGCCTTTGGCTGAAAGAAATCTTAATATAGCTCCCTATGTATCTCATTGATACCATTCCAGGGTTCACAAGGGAGGAAGCAGTTTAACCGTGACAATCCTTAAGGCTTGGATACAGAGACTCCGTGAAAATTTCTTTGCATGGAAGGAATAGATTTTTAAAACAAAGCTATTCTTTCTGTGAGCATCCATTTTGCTTAGGGAAGAAGAAATCAATTGTTGCCATGTGCTTAGGATATATTGTTTGTAAAAACACTGATTTAAACCTATTTTCTGACCAAATATTTTTTATTTTTTTCCCTCTTTTTCTCCTATGATCAAAATTTCCTTTGTGCAAGGGAGGGTTTTGGCAATACCTGACTCCCTACTATTCTTTGAACCTCATTCATTCCTTTCATGCACTTTCCTGTGAAATCTACGTTGAAAATGGTGGTTTGTTATTTTTGCATTTTATGCATGTAGACTGTTGCTTTTAGACAGCTGTTAGTGCTGTGAGATAATAACATATAAAAAAAAATCTAAAATTCTGACAATCTCAATGTTTTCACCACCTAACAACCTTGCTTTAAGTTTTTATAATTATTCCATTGATTCAGTGCAAATGGAGCTTAGTAAAACTGCAGAGGTGGTAAATCACCCAGAATATGCAGAATGGCAAGCATTTTCTGTGCTGTTTGTATCAGAAAAATCTGTTTTTCTAAGTTCAAACAAAGTCCCTTCAAAGTGTATCTAGGTTAAGAAGTATTTAGGAACATTTGCTGTGTTGCTTGGTTGTGAATTTTAAGCACCTTTAGACTTTGCTACTATGCTGATTCCTGCTGTGGTAATTTTGAGAATGTGTTAAGAAGTAAGACAAAGAATATGTAAAAGCATGTATTGGTTTCCTGTTACCTTATATTTCTGAGTGAAGAGTTATCATTTTAGTGAAGGAAGAATTTTTGGTTTTCTTCCCAGAAAGCCTTTTACTTTCAGTTGGGAATCACTGAGCATAGCATTTTATTTCATAAATGGTTGCATGCCTCGCAAATGATGCAGTTATGGAACTGTAAAGTCTAAGCAGATATGCAGCATTCCATATGTTTTCTCCAATGGGGTGGAAAAATGAATTTGAAAGGTCTGTGCAGTGCCACAGGAGTTCTTTTGTATTTGAGAGAGCCTTAGACATCCATGAAATTAGGGTTGGAAAAGAAAAGCTGTGTTGGGATAAGTGTATATATTTTCTATGTCATTGTCTCTTGCTCACGTTGCAAGTTCACCAGGCTGTGCTAGGAAGCCCTTTGGGAGCCCTTTAGAAAAAGAGTGTTTTTGCATATCTCTGTAATGCTGGCCTTGACCTCTCCCTGATTTCTTCTGGACAGATCAGACATCAGCAGTGCTGGGTTTCGGTTTCCTAAGCTCAGGTTTTGCTAAGAACAGGGTGATTTCTCCAAGCCCAAGCTACAGCCAACAATATGAATATAAACACATTTTACATAGGTCTGAGCTAAACTGCACTCTCTTTATACTTTGCAGGCTAGACATACAGTATAGACAGAATATTTAGTTAAACTCCTATATTCTCTACATGGTTCTTGGTGAGTATTGTCATCACAGAGTAGGATTTAAAACATCAGATTGCTGAATACTGATATGTATTACACTGCTACCCTTCAGTATGTAGTTGTACAGATTTAGTCAAAAGGAAAATAATGAGATAGAAGATCTTATAATCCCCTGAAAGAGCCTCTATAGTCCCCCAGACCTCAGCTTGCAGTTTTGAGATGCTGTTCTGCCAGCTCAAAAGCTACACCTCAACTTTCTCAAAGGCCTTAAAAAATATTAAGAGAAATGATTAGATTTCATCCAGCTCTTTAAAAATGAAACTCAAGGAAATCAATATCATTTTTTCCCGTCTGTTGTTTTGTAGTAGCTTCATGGTTCAGTGTTTGAGCCAAGGAATATCACTCTAGGTAAATGCCATTTTCTGTCTCTTACAGCACAAGTTTTCAAAGTTTTAAAGCAGGAGATACAAATGTCCGTAAATTTTAAGATATAAAATATGTTTGAAAATGGAAGTGAATTAAAGGCAACTGGATAACATCATTTATTGTTATTACAAGGGGGGAAAACCTGTCATGGGAATGGACTTAAAAATCTGTATTCTCTTCTCATTGCCTGTGCAGTCTATTGATTTTTGCCTGAAATATAGTTTCTTATTACAATTTTTGCTCGTCATAGCAAAAAAAAAAAAAAAAAGTATTTTCATCAATTTTCCTTGAAAAATAGCAGAATATAAATAATCTGAAGTTTTGTTCTTCTGTGGGAGAATTGTGAGAGCTCTTCCATGTTGGTGAAATGCTGTAGTAGGGATGGCTGAACAAAGATGTCTTTCCCTGTCGCACAGGAGAGAATGTGCTCTTGGAAATTAGAAGTTAAAAGACAATCTCCATTTAAGTAAAATCCCACAGAACATAATTGGCTAACTTTTATGATAATTTACCAATGAAATATATGTTTTCATATTTATTGTTTCCTTGATTGAAGTGTTGGGACAAGAATATTTGAAAATGGTGTCTGACTTTCAGATGTTATCAGCAGCCCAGTATCTAATGGAATGGTTATAACTCCAGCTTGGCATGTCTACATATAGAAGTTTTATGAACTTTTTAATAACAATTCAACCATTCCTTCACAGAAATAGAGATTAGTTTCATCTTCCTTTTCATAAGACAGTAGTGTTATGTAACAGTAAAGGTAACTACTTACAAATGGGCTTTGCAAGTGTGTGCTGCATGAACATGCACAAAATTATTTTCTTTTACAAAATATTTCACAAATCTAAATGTTTTCAAGATTTGGTATTAATACTGAACTGGACAAATGAAGGGATGGTTGGCAAAATAAAAGTAGTTATGGTAAGGAGAAGTGTGGTGGTGCCCTCCTTGTAGAGTATCCTCATGCTCCATAGAGTATCCGTAGATGTATTCTATATTATAAATGCTGTTGGAACTAAGCAAATGAATGTCACTTGGGAGGATTAATCTAATAAAATTTGTCTTGGTTATCTGCACTGGAGCAGTCTGTATACAGACCAAGACTTTTACAGCGGGAATGGTTTTTATTTCATGAATCCATGCTTTAGCATGTATTGTGTTTATTCATTCTCTTCAGATAATGTTTCCTCTCGACAGTTGAGCTGTATGATAAAGCTGTATGTTATATGGAATTTTTCTGTTCTTCTGTGATATGTAGGAACATTGAATTTCCAATAACATACACTGCAGTATCCAGAGCTTACTCTCAGCTGCCTGCAAATCATGTTGTAATAACACTGGATTGTAACCAGTGTTACAATCCAACTGGTGTTAAAAGTGGATGATGCATTAAAACTCAATGTACTGTAAGTAATCAAATTCCAAAGAAAAACATTTAATACAGCTGTCCAGTGTACCTGAAATATCTATTCAGAAGATCAGAGATGATACGTTTTAAGAGGATTTTAAACCAGCTATTGAAAATCATTCATACAAATTGAACAGAACTTCCTGCAGGCAGGAAGGCAGATGACAGCTCCCTCCAGTACTGGGCTAAGCTGGGTCAAATACTTTGTACATGTACAACTTTTTGTGCTGAAGTTTTAGTACTTGTTTTTCTTGCCTGCACAGTAATTATATAAATTGTGAATACTACTTTTATAAAGCATACTGGACTCTGTCAGAGAACCATTTTGAAGAGTACAAGAGTTGCACCTCATTTGAACACTACGTAGAAATATATATATTTTTTTTCAATGAGGCTATTTTCTGAATCATTAAGCAGAAACACTGGAAGTATAAATCAGATAGAAGACAGAACTGTGATCTTAATGAAGAGGGGGAGACTGCAGTGAAGAATGGGGTTGTATGGAAGAAACTGAATACTGAGTCCATGTCAAAAATAAAGACAAGAAATCAGACAGGTTTTCATAATGTCTTCTGAATGAAATATAAAAAACACATGATAAAGAATTATTGTCGAGACTGTGAAAGAGAAAAGACAATGCTTTTACATCCATGGATTATTCAAATTAGGTTTTTCAAAGAATTATGGCAAAACCCAGTAACACTAAGTTTCTGGGGCTGTTTTATATAGCTGTGGATTCTACTCTCTAGGTATTAGAAAAATGCCTGCAAAGTGTTGACTAAAAGGTGTGTGAGAAACACTGTAAAGTACAAACTTGTAATTCTTTTTCAGTGTATGATGTCATCTAAAAGATTTGGAAAGCTTTAGTAAGATCTTCGTCTGCAAAAATGTGGCAGTCTCTCCATAGTAGCTTAATTTTCACTATAAATCAGAAAACCAAGTATCCCCCACTTTCCTTATGTTGGTATCATGAGGTTGGCTACTAATGTCAAAATAGGTATTCCTGAAGAAAGGAAGAATTGTTCAACCTCTTCAGATTGAAAAGGTATGCTATAATAGAGGTTCCTTATGATTTTCTGTATAGTCAGGCTCTGAAGAAATCTGGTATTGCTTACTTTATTTTTACAGTTAAAAAAAAAAAAAAAAAAGGGAAATAAGAAAATCTCACAATTTGGGATACTTGGTGAAAATTATTTTTTCCAGCACCTTCTTGGCAGGGATCAAAGTTGACTGGAGTTCTGCATACAGATAAATATATAATAATTTTATTATGTTTCACAATTATTATTTCTAGAATAGACAAAATAACTATTTGGTGCACAAAGATTAATGTATATATGAAAGAAAATATATGTTTTCTGTAGTTCTGTCTTTTAGCATGCTTTATCACAATACCATATCTGCATGATACCTAACAATCGCTGTAACACATACTGGGCTGAAGGCTATCTGTAGTGTGGCACAGAGGCGTGTTGCCATAGCAAGAGCTCTTATAGACACTGTGCTCCAGGCAAGCTCATTGCCTACAGCATTATACCTACAGAAAGAATTTCAGAGTAAGTTCAGGAAATCCAAGTGAGAAAACGTCCTAAAATTCGTGGGGATGTCAAGGTGAAGGATGCTAGGGGAGCACTGTTGCTGCTGCAGTGTGTGGCATGATGTGGCTTTTCCAAATGTTTTCCTCCCACCCAGGGGTCAGAAACAGGTTTAGAGGGATGCTGGAAACATCAGGTCAGGTCCCCGAGGTCAGCTTAGCACTGTTCCTGGAAGTTTTTGTGAGTTTTTGAGCAGGTGAAAGGCAGAGGCCAGGCTATTACAGGAGCAACTTGATGGGTAGATCATGAGGCTGAGTGGCTTTGGGAAATGGTGCTGTATGTTGGCTCTTCAGAGAGCTACTGTTCTTTCAGTGTGGTCTCTGTATCAAGAGAGCCAATGTGTTAGTGTATGTTATTTTATTTTTAATGAATGATGCATATCTATACTGCAAGAGGGAACATAGTGAGCAGTAAAATATCACGATGTGGGGACTTAAAAGTCTTACATGAAAAAATGCAGTAGATTTTATTTATTTATTTATTTATTTATGGCAATAGCTTGTACAGAAGTACTAGGAGTCTGTATTTCAAATGAAATAATTGGTAATTTTCAATTTGTAAACAAAATTTTGACTTTGGTATTATCACAGTCATGTTTGATGGCTAACAGGACTGAAGTGCTCAAAAAAAATGTTACTTGTGCAATATTTTTAGGAAAGATATATCTTCTTCCAAAACCAAAAAAGACATTACCACGTTCAAGGAACTGACAAGTCAGAAGCATAAACAATCTTTAATTGCTTATGGAAAAATGTCATAACAGATAATATGCAAGATGGATTATAATTTAGGTAGTGCTCCAGGCCTCCAGTCTGCCTGATAATCACAGATTAAAAATGAGTGAGACGAAAAAAAGCTACGTAACTACAGGTCTTCTCTTCAGGTGATAATGTTAGAAATTTTGTACAGCTAATACCAAAACATGCTTGACATTTTTAAGTGCTCTGAAACTAACTTTCTGTTTTCATTTTGCACCCAGCACAGCATAAAGCTTCGGAGACCTAATCTTAACAGTTAAGGGGAAATTGATTTCAGAACAGAGAATAACAGATAAGTAAATAGAAATCATCAAGACTTGACCTCAGATGGCTTTGGTAAACAGAATAAAATCCAAACAAATGATATATGTATTTGGAATTTTAAACCTGCTCATCTAAAGCTGAAAGCAATAGATGCCAATCATTTTGGATAGACTATTTATTGAGGAAAAAGTGTGAATAATGCTTTGAAAATGAGCACTTCCTAAGTATTTAGATATTTAGATATATGCTCTTCAGATATTTTAAAAGATGCAGTCTTGAAAATGACAAGACAAGCTAGTTGTAAAAGTTGTTGTAATTACTTTTTTTTTTTTTTTTAATTATAAACTCTTTAACTGTCCAGCAAGAGTTCAGCCTTTTTAGAAGACGAACCCTGATTCATATGAGAACTGTATATTAGATAATATAAAGGTGGTGCTTATGTTAAATGCCGTAAATCAGGAGCTAGGAACTGTAGAAAAAATAGGAGGAAAACTTGCTAAGCTGGACTTGTTTCAACCAGCAATCCTTCCTGATTTGATTCCAGAAGCTGTAGAAGGGTTGAAAAAAACTGGAGCACTAGATAATTAATATTAATTTTAATATATAAATATTAAACAAATATTAGGTTTGAAGAAAAGAAATAGTTAAAAACAAATCCAGGAAGAGAGGTTAGTCCATGCACAAAAGTTCCTGTCCTGTACTTAGAGAAAGGGTAACTCTCGAATCTAGAGAGTTAATTCTCACTAGTTCCCAGTGTGACATTAGGACCATAGGGACTAATCTGGTCTTTTAGTATTCATCAGAAATCTTCAGACACCAGTAAGGCCATTTTGTTACTATATCCAGTATTAGTTTAATGCCTAAAATAGTGTCTGCATCTTGCATGAGAAATTCGTAAAGGATTTTTGGTAAAATGGAAAGACCATGGATAAAAATCAGCCAGATGTGCATCCATCACTACACACAACTCCAGCCAGAGCTTCAAGGGGAAAAATGACCATTTTTTAATGACCATATAAGACACCTTTTTGGTGTCTTATAAGCAGATAGCCTATATACAAACAGTTTAGCTTATATATGGCATTATTATTATTTTGCAATTGTAATTGTTCAACTTGCTGATGGAGGAAAAGGAAAGAATAAGGTCTCCAATTGTTTTTTAATTTCTGTCATTTTTGTTTGTTTGTTTCAGAACTAGATATTAGTTAGCTGCTATAGCATATACCCTAAAATCATTTTACACTGATCCAACTTTTTTCCTCTGGCCATTAATCCTGTTTACCTTTCCAAAATTTTAAATTATCTTTTAGAATCCATTTTCATTAAAACTTGCTGGTGAAGGAATATGGTCACAATTCAGCATAAAATACATTGAATAACTATAATGAAAGCAATATTTAATTGTTCTGTCACATAATTCATGCTTAATATTATGGAAGTTGCTATGGTGACCGCAGAATTGATTTGTCACATTATATTTATATTTAATTTGCTTGCATCTCATTTCCATTTTAAAGGCCTTTTACATCTATGGCTTATTCGAAAGACCAATTGTCACAGTAGTTTTGAGGTGTTCTGCTGGGGATCTGCTGTTTGCAGTGATCAGGAAGTTTTGTCACAATTAATTTCAGGTCTCACGTAAATAAAGTCTTACAATTATTGCATCAATCTACGGTAGCTTTTAATTTTAAGAGACGCAGCCAATTTGCTGTAGACTAGACCTGAAGTTTGATGAGTTAATTAGGCTTCCTAACCTGTTATCTTACCTTTCATAATTAATACCATAATCACATTCATCTAAACTCAATTATATGGAAGACACTATGTGAATGTTTATTAAAAATACTGGAACAAAACGTGGGCACAGTAAGACATCTGTACACTCCTCAAGGGTGCAAGCTCTTTAGCAACTGGTGCTGTAATTAAGAGGGGGATTCCATGTCTCTAGTAATTTGGGAATTTGCTTTTGCATTTATTGGAAATTATGGGCAGTGTTGACCAAATAACTACAGCCTGTAATTAGAAGGTCTATATGTATGTGACGCCAAGGAATCTCTGCTATGCACAGGGTATGACTCATTGCGTAGGGTCTGCTTGCTGATGTGGATAATGTTTGGGGCTGGGATGTTTGAGTCAGGCCCAGTCAAAAATTTGATTCTATAATGGCTGAAATTTTGAATGGATGTTAGAGACACCTCTTAAGATTTCAGTTATTTGAATAAAGAAATGTATTTTGAGTCCCTGACGGAGTCTGTACTAGAGTTTTCTTTCACAGCTCAGGAAGGATTTTTTAAGCCTTGATTGGAAGTTCTCACTAATAGAAAATATGACCTTTTGAGCATAAAAATAATGTTTTGGTTGGTAAGTCCTGGAAGCAAATCCAAGCTGTTTAAAATTATTTCCAACTGTGTGCACTCCTTTCAGTGCACTAGGATGATAACTCTCGTTGGTATGTTGTAAGCAAGTGAAATTTGTGTAGTATTGTTAGTTTGAATAACTCATGCATGGGGTAGAATCTGGAGGCCGCTGAGAAAACGAGCTGTTCTTTTGGCCTGTCAGAAAAAGAAGCTCTGAAAGAAGAAAAAGCGCATGATGTGTGTCCATGATTAGGGACAAGGCACAACTGACACAATAGCCCTTTGATTTGTTTGCTTATGGGTAGGATGTTTGTCTTAAAGGAATGTTCGGCCTTGGCATAGGGGAAGACTTCTGACAGTATTGCAAGGAATGGTTAGGAGCTGACACAGGTGTGTTGGTCATGGAGCAATTTCCAGTGCTCTGGGATGAGAAATGACCTCAAGAGAATGCTGCATGAGGGGATGACACAAGTTTCTGAGGATTTAGCAACGTACCTGTCAATCTCTCAGTGCAATAACTGATAACAATGCAAATTAATTGTTGAGAAGACATCACCAGGATTTTTTGCCTGTTTCTTTTGTATCTCGTAAATTAGTATCAATTTTTCTTAACGTGTGTCTGGTGGCAAACTTGAAACCCAGAAGTACTATGAGAAATGAGTAGCCCATGGTAATAAGGTTGGTCCAAATGAAGACTTTGACCTCTAGTATGCACCAATATTAGAAAGAATACTGGGTTATTTGGTATAGAAATTAGATTTAAAGCTCATTGTCTCTTGAAATCTTTGCCATTATCTCAAGGAAAAGAAGAAATCAAAATGTCAAGTAAAGGTGATAATTAATTACTAATTTATTTCTTTAAAACAACTGGTGTGCCTGTAAACTTTTTCCTAACTTCTGCAAACTGAGTAAATGCCAAAAGGAAAGTAGTCAATCTGTTACTTGAAATAATATTCATTTAAGATATTATCTTATTTAGCACTGAATTCAGGTCTTTGTCCAGCTGTGATGGTCTGTTCCTATGATCCTACTTTATCCTTTCAGCAGCTGCTGATGCTTCCTATATTTTGCACATAGCTCCTGTAATGCCACTGCTGGAATTTTGTGTGTTGTTTACCATTTAAAATATGATTGCATATGAAAGCTTTATAATGCAGTTAGAATGGTTTCTTTGATAGCGGATATCAAGTTTTATTAATAAAAATAAAAGGGAGATGATTTATCTAAATTACCTTGGTTTCATCAGTTTCAGAACTAGCTGAAAACTTACTGTAAGACTTGTCATACTGTATTTGTTTAATGAAGTGTTGTAGGCATAAGCTTACAGGTGCAGAAATATCAGGAAACTCTCCCTAGTCCTAAGAGGACTGTGTCCTATTTCATTTTTAGTCAATATTATGCTGTTATTCTTTCTGAAGCTGCTCTGAGACTGAGAACACATGCTTCGTGTTGCATAAACATTCTTACTTTGCTGAGCTTTTCTGAAAGTGTTATTATTGGAAATAGCTGCAGCTGACAGAGGGAAACTGTAGGGCTTTCACAATTCTGCCCGGCACCTACCACCCTCCCCAAGAAGTAATACCTACCTGAAAACTGAAATAAATTGTCAGGACCTGTGTATTCATTATTTTTCTACTTTCAATCTTTCAAAGAGAGTAGAGTGAGAGAGATGGAATGAAAACAGACTTTTTGAGAACATAAATAGATATTTGATATAAATTGGGATTGCTACTGATATTAGTAGTGATATAAAATATGTATTTAACTTTTAGTAATGTAATGATTTTAATGTTTTAAGGAAATAATGTACTTTAGAAAGTGACAATTTTCATGTTTGGAAATTTATTTTTGCTTTTATTCTTATTGGCTTTGACTCAACTTGTCTTATTTATTATTTCCAGGCAAGGCAAAAGCAGCGATAAGGGTTGTGAAATGAAAAATATGTATCTGTGCTTTGTGTATCTACTAAGATTACCTGTAGGTGCAGATGCAGTAAAAATGATTGATTCATCTAGAATATCCATGGACCACTTGGTCCATGTATAAGGATATGTACCAAATTGGAATGGATATGCTAAATTCTTTTGTATGCAATGTACAATTTAAACAGTTACAGTGGCTATTTTCTTGGGATCTCTGGATATCTGGCAACATGCTCGGAGTTGCAGTATTTTCTGTCAGCAACAGCACTGCAACTTCTAATGTCCTCATCAGAACCCTTAAGTTCACCAGCCTAAGATTCCCAAACGGAAAAATGTAATTGTGGAAGGTGGTATGTTTGGGGACCTTAGAGAAATGACAGTATTGAAAGAAAATTGAATGAATTTAAGCCAAAATCTATTTAATATCTTACTAGTAACAGCTTTGGAAGGTACTTCATCTCTCTATGGAACTCAAAACCAGGGATACAGCATATTCAGTTTTGTATTTTAATCTCACTAAAATTTGGGTTTACCATTCAAAACAAACTATTCTTTGGATTGCCCTTGTACATCTTCTACTGAAGAAAATCATAAGGGTTCTAGACTACTATCAATACAACTACAGTAAAGATTAAATTCAGAACTGTACAGTATTATGTTCTTGAAAGCGTCGCATTTCTCAGTTAATAATTTATAAGTGCTAGAAGTGCTAGAATAGTTGCCCTATTAATATTATTATTTATTTATTTATTTGTTTGTTTGCTTATTTTTTTTTTTTTTATTGTAGGCCCTTGTTTTCTGATCCTTAGAATTTAACCTTGGACCTAATCCAGAAAAAAGGTAAAACCAGTAGCTGAGTCACAACACTCATTTGCAGAGAGGTTCTCAGGACCCTCCAGGAAGCTTTTAGGACTGGTCCCTTAAATAATCTGAGTTGCAGCTCTGTGTGGTTATTAGCTCTGCCAGTTTATCTTTCCAGCTAGTGTCCGCAGTTCGTGACCTGAGAGTTTGTGTATGATACTCTGAGACATCTTTATTGCTGTTATTCCTGAAGTGAGTGAGGAAAAAATAGTGTGAGTGCAATTACCTGTGCTGCAGCCAAAATTTCCATTTTGGTATCAACATCTATGAATTCCTTGTCTACTGTCTGAGAAAGAAACCTTTCTTTTAACTCATTGACCCGAGAAATTTCATAGTATTACTAGATTTTTTTTGAAACTTTTCATCCAGTACTCTGGGAAGATGTTTGACTTTTGTCAACAAGAGCTTTAATGGAATCACTTTCAATAGATTTTTGACTAAGGAAAAGGAAACAGAATAAACGTTAGATATTACCTGTATGTAAGATATTTAATTTTGAATAAAGCTTCTAATTTGAGAAACTTCTTTTCAGTAAATCATTTCTTCAACTTTCTTCTGGAAAATAGAACACAAAATGAAGGAAGCGACAAAGAAAATATTCTATAAAAATAAGTTTTTTGTCTTATACTTTCAGTCCCCATTTTCTCCTCAGCTTCTCAAGTTATTATGGAAACTGCAGTTTGAATTGACTCTAAACCTGTAAATTTGTTTCAGTGTTAGGTCGTCAGCTTAATTTTTGACAAATACATTATTTTCTGCTCAAAAATGGTCCTTTTTAAAGAAAAAAAAGAAGGAAAATATTCTTCTTCTATGATCAATAGAGTTCTGTCCTGGTCTTGAAGTATTTGAAAAATAATTATTTTTCTTCAGACACAAATCTGAAAGCATTGCAAAAAATACATTCTGTTTTTAGGTTTAGCTAAACAGCAGGTGCATTATACAGCTATTAGAGATGCAAGCTGAATGAAGCATATGGATTGCCCGTTATAATAAAAGTAATTTGCTCTATCTGACTAATTTAAGCATAAAAAATTATAATGATCAATCTTGTATAAAATAGACAGGGATAACTCAGCAATATAATGTTAATTGTCTTAACATTCCAAAGCCCATATCGATTTTTAAATTACATTTTCCAAATGCCTGGTAAGGTCCAAGACCTAATGAATTATGTACATGACATCTACTTTAAACTTACAGAAAGAGATTTCTGGTCATAAAGCCAGCTGGTCAGAAATTTCACAAAGCAGGCAGTTTTGTATTCAAAGTTGCAAGCAATCTAGCTTTTTTTTTTTTTTCTTTAAAATTAAAAAAGAAAAAGAAAAAAAAAAGAGAAAGAGAGAGAGAGAGAGAGAAATGCTGCTGAAGTTACAAAAATTAGCCAGGAGTACTTGTGCTGAGGCAGTCTGGCCCTGTAGACTCCTAAACAGCACAGGATTTTCAAAGGGTGAATGCTTTGTACTATCTTCTATTCTAACTTCTGAAGGGACCTGTTGGGGTGCTGTTATCATGACATACTTTTCACAATTCTGTCCACAATTTTTCTCTGAGAAATTGAGCAGGCAGTGCATTGACTTGTCCAGGTGCTCTAGTTATGTGTCTTTGGATAGGTTCTTTGTGTGATGAAAAATCTACTCTTTGAGAAATAGCAAGGTGAATTGAGAATGACAAAGTAATGAGGAAAGGACTGAAGCTTATTGCCATCACAAATAATATAAATGTAAGTTTCTATCTGCCAGCCACCTCCCTTATAAAATAATAGTAGCTGTCAAGTAGTGAAGCTGCAAGGAATGATGATGTTGTTTAAAAAAGCATTTCACTGCTATGTTTTTTCTTATGAGCAATGTTGATGTATGTAGTTCATGGTGTTCACATGATAAACAGTGTGCCCTCTTTATGAAATCAAGTTGTTGTATATCACACCCTCAGAAGCAGCAGCGTAGGAAAAGAAAGAAATAACAATGCAATGGGAACAATCAAGCTGTAGGTTTGTCCTTGCAATTAATCAGTAAGGCATGACAGACTGTGTGCCAGTGCTGCTTAATCACCTCTTGGGTGCTTGGTGAGGCGTGGTACAAAGTTAAAGCCTTCCAGCACATCCAAACTGAACATTAATCACTAGTGCAGGGCTGCCTGCGTGACACAGCCATGTTACAGAAGGGTTGCTGTGAAGCTCTGACTCACTTCATGGAGCAGCCTTGGCCTCCCTGCTGTATGGGACAGATCTGACACAGACGCTGCAGGTTGCTTGGTCCCACACAGGCACAAAATCTTGGGGCTGACTCCTAACCACTGCCTCTCTATGCTGTCTTCCCCCACAGCATCCCTTGCTCTCGTCTCCCCAGGATAGCTGACAGCCAGGTGAAGCAGGCTTCTGCCATCAGATGGGTAGGGATATACTTCACCTGTCCAAACAACAGGGCTCAGTTTTAGGGGCTTTTATGGGCTTTTGTTTCCTTTGGTTTTGGCTTTATCTTGTAGGCTCCACAGAAGGGGCTGATGGTCTTGGAGCAGTAGGTGATAACAGCATCCCTGGGGGGCAGGAACTCGACTGCTCCCATGTGGCTTTTCCATCATTGTTGACACAGAGGTGAAATTGTGCTCGTCCAGCCCAACAAACCATACTGGTTAGGCCTTTCTGAAAGCATTGCCTCTGTTGATAGGTATCTCAGGCTTTTTAACTAAATCTCATTTTCACAGAAATATCCTGGGGCCCATTTTAAAATCAAGCTTAAAACAAAACTTCAGCAAGATGATGACAGAGGGTATAGGAAGAGATAAAATGAAAGGCAAGATGAGAAGGTAACAGGTTAAAGCAGACCTTTTACTTAACAGTGCCAGCGTTTCATATCAGAAACAGCTCACAATCCTTTTTAGCCCTGTTACTTTGGCTTTGTAGACAGGAGTAAATTTACTGTAGTCAACACAACTCAGTCTGAAGTAATTTGGCTATCATGACTTCTTAACTATGATAAAAATACTCCCTCTGAGGTGCCCAACAATTTGTAAGGAAACATATGGAACTGGGAACTCTGTCCAAATATGTTAATAAGAAACACTTAAAGTAAAAAAAATACTGTTCCTGATTTCTCAAGGTGCAGAAGCTCGGTAGAGTGGAGAGTCTGACATCAAAGATGTTCCCATCAAGAGAGAAACATTTAAAAGAAACAATAACAACACAGAAGCAATATAAGAGGCAAGATATGAAGGGAAGCTGTGTAGTTGTCTGCAAATGAAGGTAGTGGTTCTGAAATATCAGTGTTAAGTTTAAAGGTCATTTTTCGAGTGTACAAACGATAACAAAGCTACAAGGCTCAGAAACGCAGTTCAGTGATGTTCAGAAATGCACTCCTGTTTCTTTTGTTTCCAAAAATCTCTTGAAGTTGGCTGCTCTGCAGGTGATTTCTCCAGTGTAGAGACTCTCGAGACTGACTCACAAGAAGGACAGATAGTATAGGAGTTACACTGCTGTCCATCAGCCATCTTTTAAGTGTGCTAGTTTAAGATTTAACTTAAAAAGAATTTATTGCTATTCTTCCCTTAGCGTTGAAAAAAATCTTGTATCACTAAGGTCCAGGAACATGTCAACAGTCTCTTCATGGGAGAACTTGCCTAAGGGAGCGAATGTATTTTTGCTGGGCTAATGGTTGGCTCTGGGGAGAATGTTACATATCAGCCCACAGAGATTATTTCATTTTTTGTCAGTTGCAGGAAAAAGATATACTTGGGTCACTGAGAGCAAAAATTAAAGGTCATGCAAATTGAGCCCAAGTCATGCTTGCTTCTCTTCACTGCCATTCTGCTCCCATTGAATGAGCGGTGAGATCTCACCTATGAGTAGACACCAAGAGAGAAAATCTTTTCTTGCTTTTATGGAGACAGCAATAAAGCACAGGAAATCTTCGAACTTCAGGGTTTACCACTGAACACCAGGGCTTCACTCATGGTCTCCAGTCAGTGAAGCAGAAAGAGTTCAGCAGAGGTTAGGTGGATGCTCTCTGAATTAGAACAGAAATGGGAAACCTTTCAGTCTATCAAAGAAGCACTTTTGTCTTACAGTCAAGACAAACTATTACTAAAATTAAAGAAGAGAGTTAATGTGTTGCCAGAGAATTGTAATAAATATTAAAAATGTGTATGGATTTTCCGATTATTTTCATTTTTATTAATACTGGTTTATTTTTAGCTAATTATGTCAGACCATTTCTGTCTGTCTGGTTCCTCTGCATGTCTTTGACCAACTCCTTTTCCCTTGCACATAATCAGAGCTATCTCATTTCTTACATTGGTTCATGAAACAGAAGTTGGAAGTACTGCTAAAGGGATCCATCAAAGAGATTCAGTACTTGTAGGAGCTGAACCTGAACTTAGACTTTTGAAATCTGAGTATGTTTGGAGATATACTGATGTCAGTCAAATATCTAAGCCATAATTTCTAGACATATCAATCAGATAGACTTTACTCTGCAAATCATATCATTTAAGTGCTGTTATAAGTGATGTCAGATAAAAAAATATCAAAAACAGAACAATAATCATTCCCAGCCAACATGGGTTCATGAGGGGTAGGTCCTGCCTAACAAATTTGATTTCCTTTTATGATAAGATCACCCATCTAGTCGATCAAGGGAAACCAGCTGATGTGATCTTTTTGGACTTCAGCAAAGCTTTTGACACGGTTTCCCATAGGATCCTACTAGACAAAATGTCCAGCATACAACTTAAGAAAAACATCATATGATGGGTGAGCAATTGGCTGACGGGCAGGGCTCAAAGGGTTGTGGTAAATGGGGCCACATCTGGCTGGCGGATGGTCACTAGTGGTGTCCCTCAAGGCTCCATTTTAGGGCCAGTCTTCTTCAATGTTTTTATAAATGATTTGGGTGTAGGACTAGAAGGTGTTTTGAGCAAATTTGCCGACAACACCAAACTTGGAGGAGTTGTGGACTCGGCTGAGTGTGGAAAGGCCTTGCAGAGAGATCTGGACAGATTGGAGGACTGGGCGATCACCAACCACATGAAGTTTAACAAAAGCAAGTGCCGGGTCCTGCACCTGGGACGGGGCAACCCTGGCTATACGTACAGACTGGGTGACGAGACGCTGGCGAGCAGCCCCACAGAGAGGGATCTGGGGGTTGTGGTTGACAGCAAGTTGAATATGAGCCGGCAGTGTGCCCTGGCAGCCAGGAGGGCCAACCGTGTCCTGGGATGCATCAAGCACGGCATCGCTAGTTGGTCGAGGAAAGTGATTGTCCCGCTCTGCTCTGCACTGGTGCGGCCTCACCTCGAGTACTGTGTGCAGTTCTGGGCACCACAGTACAAAAAGGACATTAAACTGTTGGAGAGTGTCCAGAGGAGGGCGACGAAGATGGTGAAGGGCCTAGAGGGGAAGACATATGAGGAGCGGCTGAGGTCACTTGGCCTGTTCAGCCTGGAGAAGAGGAGGCTGAGGGGGGACCTCACTGCAGTCTACAACTTCCTCACGAGGGGGAGTGTAGAGGCAGGTGACCTATTGTCCGTTATCACCAGTGACAGGACCCACGGGAATGGTGTTAAGCTGAGGCAGGGGAAGTTTAGGCTCGACATCAGGAAGAGGTTCTTCACCGAGAGGGTGGTCGCACACTGGAACAGGCTCCCCAGGGAAGTGGTCACTGCACCAAGCCTGTCTGAATTTAAGAAGCGATTGGACTGTGCACTTAGTCACATGGTCTAAACTTTTGGGTAGATCTGTGTGGTGCCAGGAGTTGGACTTGATGATCCTTATGGGTCCCTTCCAACTTGGGATATTCTATGATTCTATGATTTAAAAATCACTGAGCTTACAGGCAACAGCTTTTGCTGTTATTTTTTATTTATTTATTATTATTTTTTTTCAGTTGCCTGAACTGTTTTCTTGCTTACTATTGTTGTTTTTTATTATTATTTTATTTTTCTTTAACCTAGTATGGAATGTAAGAAATCAATCTTGTTTCTGTAATTAAAATAAAAATAAAACTAATGCCAAATGGTTAAGATCATCCAGTAATTCTGCACATCTGTTTGGCCTAACTGCTTTACAAGGGCATAATATCTGCTCTAGTTATTTGGTTAGTCATCTATGTTTATCCCTATCTGCACATTTGAAAGGCACATGGTGATGGATTTTGTCCCCAGAAGAGGTGAGGTTTGAATACATGAACAAAAGGCTGTGAGTAACAGGCACATATGTTAATGTCAGAAAAAAAGGCCCTTAATTTGGCCTGACAGAAAATTGTGTTAAGTAACTACCATGATGAAATGACAGTACCTCTATAATCTAAAGCTGTTTTGCAAAAGTAAGAAAGAAAAAGGAAAAAAAAAAAAAAAAAAAAAAGAAAAAAAAAGGAAAGCAAATGTTGATAAGGAGAAAAAAAAATCAAATTTATACTGAACTTGGTAATGTATGTTCTTTTGGCACAGTTTAATTTTAGCCCACAGATGCTATTTAATTTCACCTCCAGTCTCTATTTCCAACAATATTTTTAGCTATGCAATTATAAGAGGGATACATTCTCTTGTAATGCTCTTTTGCATGAATTGTCTATGTCAGAAATATCTGGGCCCTTGTCCTTCAAAAAAATTGTTTGTGATGCTCATTCAGTGTCAGAGAAGATTGGGAGCTCGGGGATTTCCCTTGTTTTCAGGACACAGTGAGACTATATCACCCACCTGCTGTCAGGCTGTGGGTCAGTGCAAGACCCAGTAATAGAAGCTATATGTCTCCAGATGCTTGCTTTTGTAGCCTGACTAATGGACCATAAATTCTCTGGGTTAATTCCTAAGAGGTCAAGTTCCTACACCTCCTGTTGGTGGCAGTGATTTTTGTAGATGCTTGCTTGGTTGATCCTTCATTTAATAGCTGACTTGAAGGAGAAGACAATTTGTGCTGAGTTACTGATGAAGAACAATTGATTCAGCAGCTTTGTTTTGTTTCACTTAAAACCTTTTTTGCAAAAGAGAGTGTCAGTAGCACTGTCAATATGTCCAACCTGAGGCCAATGGACCTGAAAGTGGATCTGAACAGCTGCATGTCAGGTAAAGCTAAAGGAGACCTGCACACAAAATGTATATGGTGAACATGGGAAGATTCAAACTGAAACGTCTACTTTGTCCTGTCTCTGATAGCAATATCTTAATTTAGGCATCCAAAAGCTTTTCCTGATTCATTTAACATTAGTGCTTTGCAGCAGGGCACTAGGAGTGAGAGAAGGATGCAGGTTGTCTCTCCATTGTCTCTCCCATTCATCGGGCTCCTTGGAAATACAGCGAACTCTTATTTCTGTCTTTACCATCATGATCACTTGTCCTCCAGGCACAGAAGTTTGGAGAAGAAAAACTGAAGTTTAGTTTCTTAAAAAAAATAATCCTTTCAAATTTGTTTTGTGATTTCTTTTTATATGTAGAGATTTTATCTGCACTCCTAATGTTGCACACTTCCACTACCATATATCTGTAATTGGTTTCAATATAATTTAGTTGTCTCAAATGTTGCTATGCTTGATTTCTCCTCAGATTAATGATAGTGCAAACCTGTTATTTTTATCTTGAAATGCATACATAGAATGGAGGCTGGGGGACACCCTCCCTTCATGTGTAATGCTGTTTAATTTACTCAGTTGAAATGCGTTTGTGAGAAAGTAGGTGTTATTATTTTCTTCTTTATTTCTTTCTGACTTGTCAGTGATGACAGATGGGAAATGTCTTCCTAGTAGTTTTCTAAATCTTGCACTCTAAGAGATAAATATATTGAAATGGTGATTTCTGTCAAAATTACTTTAATCTTATAGGGCAGAACAACACTCTTTGGCTTTCATTCCTACCTCCCCTTTTGCTCCATAATTTGTGCTTTATTTTGTGGTCTGAATAAAAAAAGCAATGGACATTTCTAAAATGATCAGTAAAATCAGAAATGTTTCCTGAATTGTAGCGGTTGTTGCTTGCACAATATCAATGTCTGAGTTCTTCCTTTTCCTGAATGATCTTGCTGTTACTATGAATTTAAAATAATCTTGTTTATTTTACTTGTGCTTCATTTGCTTTTTTTCTTTCTGCAAAATTGTGAAGTTGTGATTAAATGCTTATAGCAAGCTCTGAATTTTTCTGCCTCCTGCTTCTTGTTTCATCCTTGCTTTTTTCTTTTTTTTTCTTTTTTTTTTTTTTTTTTTTTTTTTTCATAGCAGGCAGCCAGTGAAAGCCAGTAAGCATCAGGCATATTTGCTTTTAGTGCTGTCATCCTCACCATCCTACCAGCTTCCTTTCCTCCACCTTACCTTATTTATTTATTTATTTACTTATTCTATGACACTTGTACTGAGCTTTATTTCTGTTTAAACAAATGGTTATTTGCTTGCTCCCTGGTCATTGTGTAATTATAACTACTTCTGAGGTCATCAGTATTGTAGTCCATTCATGTGATTTATTCAAGAGGAGGAAAAATTCCTGAAATTTATGTCAATTTTTCTGTCTTTTGGGGTATGGGAGATGGATGATGGTGCTGGATGAATGGTTGCTTTCACTTGCAAACCTCTTTTCTCTTTTTTTTTTTTTTTTTTGTTAAGTATTGCGGGCATTTACGCAATATTTATAGGTCTTGAAACTCCTTGAAAACTTTTCTTTCTCATGCTAGGTATTTATATTTCAAAAATCTACAGTTGAATTTTTCTGTGCTTAATAGAAAGATTTATCAATTTAATATTATACACTGATTATGCACACTAAATGGAATGCAAGACACGTCAATCCCTCTTTTAGTCTGATTGCAATGGGAAGCAACATTTTCATGAGAGAGTCTGTATTAATAGTTGATAAGGGTATAATGCGGAGTTCAGTTATTTTTAACTTTCCTTTTAACAAGCTGCTCTGAAGAGCACATGGAATGAAATCCTGACTAAAGATTAAAGTTGGTCAGAAATATCAGGATCTCTCTCTGAAGAAATAACCATGTCTGTTTTTTCCATCTTGAGATAAAATCTGGATTTCGTCTTTAATTGGTGTGTCCAAGCAACCATCTAATCGCCCTGTCCCTCTTTATTTTATTTATTTTTTAAGTCCTTTCCTTTCACTGGGGATAAGTCATCCCTGTAATATATGGAGTTGGGGCCACACTCCCCCCCCTGACACCTGGTAAGAGAAGAACTGAGATTTTTAAATTAAAGATGATTCCAAAGTCATGTCAGCCTCAAAGGTGGGGGAGAATCCTTCAGCTTCCTCTTGCAGCTTCTTGCCTGACTGCTCCTGTCCACCTGTGCCTGGTCTCTCTGAAGCTCATACAATGCCTGAGACCATGTGGAAGTAGACAGCTGATTCTTTTACTGGCATTAATAGAAAAGAGAATATTCTCTTTGTTTATAATCCTGGTGGAGGGCTCTTTCTTGTTTCTTTGCTTTCTTTTGGTTTAATTTCACAAAATTTCCTTTCATAGGCATAGGGAAGAAATTTGCTTAGGGTTTGGAAGCAGTCCCTACACACTAGGGACGTGCAAGTGATTATATTGCTTGTTAGCACAATATTTATGTGGGTGTGATGAGTACAAGGACGTGGGAGGGCATGGTGCTGATAGAGTGAGAGGGGAGCAATGCTCTGCGTGTGCTAATCAGGGAAGCTGGAAATCCCTTGCGCTCTATTACTAGGGTCAGTATCTTGTGGTAGTGAAGCAATTGGGGAGTGATTGCTCTCATATTTCAGCACCTCTAGGAGTGACATTAGAGGTGAATTTGATGTCATAGCCAAACTCTCTTCAAGATAGTGCTCATGCAGAAGGAAATATTTGGGGCTTGAATGTGTTTCTGTGTCTCCTAGTAAGGACCTTTGACAGAAAAAAAAAAAAAAAGCCTAATTGTTCATATGAATTCTACAAATATGAGAATACATAATTGTCTTCCTTTTCTCATAGGAATATATGGATGAAACCTCACCATTGCTCTGTCCATTTTTGTTTGAAGGTCTGGTTGTCAAGTTCTGAGATATTTTGCCAGCCCTCCTCCCCATTTCCCACAGTTAAAAGTGAGTGTGAATGTGTTAGACTGCATAAGGAATGTAACTGTATCTTTTAAAAGTGTCTTTCCAGTGATTTAACTTTTTTTTCTTTCCTACAGCATTTATAGTGCTACTCTGAAATGCCAAAATCTTTTGTAGTTCTTAAAATAAATGTGTGCTAAATCAATACTTGTTTACATCCTTGGATGAAATCTTCAAAAGCATCTTGGCAATTATTTGAAAAGGAAGAGATGAATCTGAAGAGAGTTTTAATTTAATATTTAATTTCATTAAGGACCTTGGAGCACAAAGTAAGAGAGCATTATTTATAACACAAAGCTCTGAGTGCTCCTTAGTGAAGAGAAGGATCAGAATATCACATAGCAGAATAGGGTCACCTAGAGGAGACAGTAATAGAAATATAATGATATTCACTAGGGCAAAGTCCCAAGGTTGTGTTGTTCCTGTTATTTTTCTTTAAGGATGAAAATAGACGCTGGAGAAAAAAGATGTAAGAAATATGAGGCAATGACAGAATGAATGAGAAACCAAAATGATATGGTAAAGAAAAAAGTAAGTGTAGTTTTAGTATGTATCAGGTGAGATTTCTGGTGAAGACTGGGAACTCTTAAGACTATATTAAAGAAACTGGTGAGACTTCACCTGGAATTTTATGTGTGTTTCTGTCATGCATTGCTTAACTGGAGTTGGAACAGACTGTTAGGATGATCAGAGGAATAGAGAGCATCCTCTGTTATGAAAGAAAACTATTGGCTTCAAGTTACTGAAATGTAGGTTTCCAAATAATGGGAATTGGATAGTAGCTAGGGTAAAGAACTACTTAAACTTCCCAGAAATGTTGATGTGACTTCTTAGCTTTGAGGATCACTAAGAGCAAGAAAATAAAATGAGTCACTTCCTATTTAGAAAGTTTGGTCAGCAGTGGTCAACCTTGTCTGCTCTTTTGTCTCTGATAGATTTTCAGGGAATACTTGCTCACTTTGTGGTTTGTTCTCTGCACTATTCCACCACCTCTAGTAGTTGTTTCAGGCATGTTAGGGAAAATACTTCTGGGTGTTATCTTTAGTATTAAACAATTGTTGATACTTGTTATTGTTTGAAAGTTGTATGCATTTAAACCTAGAATTAAACTATTTTGACACATAAGGAACTTTAATTAATCTGAACATCTGCCATCTAAAATGTATACATTTAAATATTCTGAAAATCATAAATCAGGACATCTGTCTTCTGTGTTGGCCGGAAGACTTCAGTGCTGGCTAGTGCTGGAGATTTCTCAAGGGTTCCGAATAGAACACCTATTAATCTATAGGTCAGTTAAGTGTTAATAGTTGTGTCTCTGTGCTTGCTCAGAAATGCCCCAGTCATGAAAGAATTGAGCAGTCCAGCTCCTACTCCTCACTTTGCTAGCTCAAAGTCCAAAAGAATGAGGATCCTTCTCTAGCTAGGCATTTTTCAATCACCTCATGTGCAAATAGGCTTCTCAGAACATGAAGCTGATGGTTTCACATATGCTGAAAGTGGTGTCTTCTGCAAAAGCCTTTTATTTAGAGGTCTCAGTCTGGCATTTGGAGACATTTAAATTATGTTCTCTGTCTCAAAATGACCAAAGGAGAGAAAATAAGTAGTCTTGTGCTGAACTGATGAGAAAAGGCCAGGCTCAGGATCTATCAGGAGATATAGTTACCTGGTCTAGTGTGATGTTATTCTGCTTGCAATTGCTATGAGAACCCCATAATCTTGTAGTGATAGTGATAGTTACAGTTTTGGAAGGTGAATGAATAAAAGGTTCGTACTTTGAGTGACAATCAGAGTAGGAAGTCTGTGTGTGAATGCTCTCAAGGGAAGAAGGGAAAAGAAGACAGATCACTGTGTTACTGAGCAAGTACTGTAACCGCTTAAGGTTACAGTATAGGGGATAAGAGAATAGAGGGACTTCTGTGCATGTGCTTTGAAGTAAAAATGCTGCCTTTGGTCAAGCTGTGAGAAATACCTACATTCAAGTGTCTGTCTTCTGAAGTCGCATTTAAGAAATGGGTTTAGACTGTGGGTTTACTTAAAACTTCAAAGGGAAGTGTGAAATTCCAGGCTCTGCCTCAAGTCTGTTCCAAGTCTTTTCTTCAGAAGATGGTAACTGACCAGTTCTTTCCCATCTCCAGCTGGCCACTGGAAATAAGAAGATATGCTGTAAAAATCTACTATCATGTCCAGTAGAAAATGTTTTAAAAATCAAAATCAAAATAATAAACCATTAAATCCCCATAAATTTAAGATGTTGAAAATAAAGTGGGTTTTTTTTTTTTTTTTTTGGCAGTTGAATATTTGTCATCTTCAGAAAACTGTTTGTTTGTTTGTTTGTTTTCTCCATATGGAGATGGTCCACCACTTAAGGTAGCATCTTAGCATTGTGTACACAGAGGTGAGAAGTGACACAGCTTGGAAGCAGAGGTGGGATAGAAATGCCAGTTAACAAGCCCAGATCATACTTCTGCAACTCAGCAATTAAAGAGAACAGTCTCACTGGAGAACTTGGGATTCCTGAAACCACTGCTTTTCTGAGTTGCTTGTCTGGAGAACACAACTGGCCCTGCTTTCTGCTGGTCTGTCTGGCTACTGTGGCTATGTAAGTTTTTTCTTTGCCTGGATATAAATTTCAGTCTGATATTACTTGGCTTACTGAACTTACTCTTGTTTTGACACATATAATGGTAGTGCTGGTCTATGTTTGTTATTCCGAAATAGACTTTCAGGGCCACCGTAAGCCCCTTACCAGGGGGACTCAGAATATTTTGTACATCTGTTTTGTATGCCCTGCACTGAATGGCTGTATGTTTTCTAAGAGAAACTGATTAATAATAACCTATATACTTTCGTTTTTATTTCGTAATTTTCCTTGTTGTTATTTAATGACTGTTTTAAAATAATATCATCAAATTTTTTTTGTTTCACTGAAATCTTTGAGCAGTAACTTTATTGAAAAAATAGTTTGTGGTTTTTGTTAGGCTCATTTACAATTTTTGTTCAAACAGTATTTGAGCTTCAATAGAGATTGGGATCTCTGTAACAAGATACAAGAAAACTTGAATTTGTCAATTTGTTGGGCTGGTTTAGTTTCTGGGAAAAGTACACAGTATTCAGGAAGCAGATGTAACAGGGCTATGATAGAAGCATCCTGAAAAAGGCCACAAATTTCTTCTATAGTATAAAATGAACCGGTTGCTTGGCTACCAGATTTTTGTCTGGCTTTGAAAAGTAGTTTCTGACTCGCATTAGTTCTGTCTTGGGGTTAATTCCTCAGTCAGTATAAATGTCACAGCTCTGTTACAGCCTCAGATAATAAAACTAAAACTGAAATTGGAAATCCAGTAACAGAAGATTTTCTTTCCTTCTCTTCTTCCCTTTGTCATTCATGTATCAAGTCAAGCTATTTGGTTATGAATAAAGTTAGATTTCATTGTCATTTATTGCTGAAATATTCCTATGGTAAAGTTAATAGACCATTCAGTACAAGAAGCTCTTTATATATACGTGTGTATATATATATAAATGTTAATGAGCTCAATGAAAAGAACAAGGAAAACAATACAGGGAAGAGATTGACAAGCTGGAACAAACCCAGCAGGAGGCCACCATCAAGCTTCAGCACATGATGAAAGGCTGGGGTAACTAAATTTGTATAGCCTTGAGGAAAGAAAACTAAAGGGGAATCTTACTACTTTCAAACTGCTTAATAGGTATAGAGAAAGTGGAGCCAGACTTCTCAGGTGCATTGTGGTAGGGATGGAGGCAAAGGGACTCAAGATGAAATTCAGGCAACTTTAGTTAGATAGGAGGAATTATTTTTCTTTTACCCATGAGGATGGTCAAAAACTGGAAAGATTTCCACAGACAGAGAGGCTACGGGAATTCACATTTTGGGTGGAAACTTGTATCCTTATTTGTATTCTGTCCTAAAAGAAAAATGGAGGTCTAGAAATTCAGTTATAGAAAAAATTCTGATAAGATTTCCATGATCTGAACTGATAAACCTTCTTACAAGAAATATCCTAAAACATACTTGTCATATAAACTACTCGTGTGCTTAATAGACTAAACTCAGGTGTGTCTCTGTAATCCTTATTTCAAGTACAGGTTTTCACCCAGTTCATTTTTTACTAAATAACAGAGTTGCTTTTTTTTTTTTTTTCTGATAGGTTGAGGTTAGTGAAGGTTTATTAGTAGTTATTTGTAACTTTTTGTTGTTGTTGTGTTGTTAAAGTTACTGATCCATTCCTCAGCTATGGTTTTACTGAAGAGGGTTGATCTCTTTTTTTAAACTTCTACCAACGAGAATAAAAGAAACCTGTTCCTTAACTGACAAATGTCAAATCCGGCAAACTGGTAGCTAAAGAAGTTCAACTGAAGCTCTACTTTTTATGGGAGAAGTATGTGTTAAGTAGTGAGCAATGATGTATATAAAAGCCTTCTAATTTTCTTTTTAAAAACTAACTTGATAATCTGTGTATTTTCTCATAAAACAAAGCAGTGGCTTGTGCTTATTTTACCTTTACAAACACTTTCATTTTGTAAAGAAGAATTGTTTGACAGAGAAATCAAAGCTTTTCAAACAGCTTTTCAAAATGACTGTCTTCTTTATCCAGTAAATAGAAGTTCCCTCCTAGATAACTATGGCTTGCTCTCTTGCCAGTACTACAGAAATCTAATACCGAATATGTCAGCTTTTTCATATTCTTTGTCTCCTCAAATAAAAACAAAATTTTGTTTTCTCTTTCCTTGTTTGGCCAGTGAAATCTGGCCAGCTCATGATGGTGAATTGCCATAAATATTGACAAATCACATGGAAAGTGGTTGTTCTTAGTAAGGATTACTAATGTTGCTGTGAATTCAACAGTATCATGAGAGCTTTTTCTCAGTATGTAGAGTAAGTAGAGAAATCCAATAACTACCATTTGGTGCAGAAAGCTTTTGAAATTGCAGTCCTACTTCTGAGCTAGGGAAGATATGAATCTACTCTTTATTTGTCAATAAAGTTCTGTGGGTGTTATGTGCTAAACCTGGGTATCTCACAGTTCTGTCTGTCCATTTTCCATCGGTTACACTTTGAAGTCTTGGGCTTGTCAAAGATTTTTCTCTTTGGGCTTTCAATTCAATTACCTCCCATTCTAACTCTTCTTAATAAAAATGTCTTCTCCAACTTCTAAAGCTATGACTTTTTTAATTTTATTTTTATTTTTTATTTTTAAATGCTTGTATATCAGAGGAATATAAAATTGATTTTTGCCCTTGCTGAAATATGATATTCTCCTACTTTTTTTTTTTTTTTTAATGGCTGCTTGACTGTGCAGATTCTTATTCAGATCAGTTTGCTTGTCTTATTTCTTGCTCTTTCTTGTGATATTCCTGCTTGTTTTCCATAGTGCTTAGAGGCCTCCTTACTCCTTATTGAATCTTTCCCAGTTCATTTTTTCCAGCTCTACTTGCCAGTTCTTCCTGTAAAGGTTATTTTTGACACCTTGATTTGATTTAGGGAGTCAGAAGGAACAGAGAGCAGAATTAATTCCTTATCAGAGAAATACATTAATTTAAATTTTAGGCATTTTATGGTTATTGTTTTTCACATATTTTGCAGTGGTTGTAACCTTACAGTTTTGATAGCAACAGAACTATCTTGTGAGGAGGAATTTTTTGAACCTGTTTTTACATGGGACTCGTAAAAAAAAAAAACATGTTGCAGAAGATATCAGAAACATGAAACAGTGGAAAAACTGTTTTTTGTTTTGTTTTGTTTTTACATATCATTGTCGACAGTAAAATACTGAGGGGCTTTAAAAAAGAGAAAATGGTAAAAACTAACACACAGAGATTTTTCAGTATTCCCTTTTGGAGAGATGTATAGATTTGCCCTCACATCTGTGTTCAATTAAACAATACCGTGGTAAGGTCTACAAATAATTCTATAAATACATTAAGAAATAAAGTAGTTCCAGTCTCAAATCTCTAAAAATATGTAATAGTTTCATCAGAATAGGTTATTCTCAGAACTACCAGAGCTATGATGTATATTTTTGTTTTTCAGAATTGCTCTCCTTTCTCTACGCATAATGTCAAGCAAACTGGTCAAGGATTATCTGAAAGCAGACAAACATTTTTTGGACTTGACATCAGAGTTGACCTGGAGTTTTGAGTTTATGGGACTTCAGGAGTTATGTTCAGGCAAAGTAAACCTCTGTGGGTTTCTGCAGTGTTTTTATGGGATTACTAAAATGTTATAGGGTTCATGTACCATAAGAATACATTTACTTCAAAGTTATAAATAAAATGCATATCTAGACGTGTTATCATCTATCTTGGAAGTGAGGTTGCATTCTCTCCCCTCTAACATAACAGTTAAGGAATATTTTTGTCTGAGTCATCAGTGGGGACTAGGAGGGATAGGAATAGGTGCTTGTTTCTAGACATAATAACATAGGGCACAGGGCAGTATTGCATAGCAGAGATGGTCCGTCATCACAGGTTACAAATGTCTTGATGATGATGATGACTTTATGAGGTTACAGCTATATAAAGAGGTTTTTAAGAATATATAAATTCTGTGTTAATGCTGACCTAAATGTAATCTGCAAGTCATATTTGACAATTTCTATAAACTGCTTTCCTTCTTTTCTCTTGAAGCATCTTACCCTTTTTCCCATGCAGAGTGCTTTCTTCACCATACGACAAGGCATTTATCCACAGAAGAGACAGGTTTTCCTCATGTGAGCTGGAAGTACTATGATAGACATACATGTTTCAGTTGTTCCTGATAATCCCTTTAAACATCATCTTTGCTTCTAGGCGCTTCCTTATCATGTTCCTATATTCAAAAAACGAAGCAAGCAAAGCAAATAAACACACACTGAAAAAGGAAAAAAAAAAAAAAACACCAACAAAAACCCCTACAAATTGCTCCACTTCACTGTAAGAATATGCAAGGAGTGTTTACTGTTGCCTCCCTTCCTCACCATGGTTTCTACTAATCACTTACTTAAGAGAAACTTTGTTGCATATTTCTTTTCACATTATCTTCCATATAAATATTCTTAAAAAAAACAAACAAACAAACAAACAAAACCACAAAACCACACACAACAAAACAATACAGAGGACGTTTTTCCAATGTGTAATAATATCTATGGGAGAAAGCTGTAGGTTCCACTGAATGTAATGATAAAAAATGAATGCCTGGAGTGTAAATTTCCATTTTATTTATTTGAAATCACCTTAGATACTAAGGGATAGCCTTCCAAAAATCTAGCGATCATGACAATGCAGTGGCTGAGTGGAAGGAGAGGATGGAAAGAGTTTTAATTTCTTCAGAGGATCTTTGGGGATTTTGGGACTGTAAGAAACTAAACTAGCAATCTCATCTTTTTTTCTTAACCTTTGTAGTTTGTTTCAGGATACATAGGCCACCAAAATGCCAAGAGGGAAATGGGGTGATAACCTGAAGTCATTCAAAACAATTAAGTGATGTGTTTACCTCCCTAAAGAAGATTAAGACACTCTGCAAATTATTTTATAATGTCATTGTTATTATTGCTACAATTCTGCTCTTGGGATTCATGAGGAGGAGTAGACTTGTACCCATAGTTGTCTTGAATGGTGTGATGTCGAGTCTTTGGAAAGATGCCATTGCTTCCCCTTTCTAGGGAACTTCAGACAGTGTTTTATCTACTGAAAAGGCATTATGGAGAAGAGAAGCGGCTTTTAGTCATTGAGAGATAAGTGACATAAGGACAGTTAGCCTTGTAATATGCAGAGACTTTAAATAGCAGATAAAACTTACAAAAGGTTACAGGGTTTATCAATGACAGCCTAGAATTTCACTGAATTGCTGTGGAGAGAAAGTTGAAGTTCATACATGCAAACAAACCTTTTATGAAGGTCTAGGATACTATATATACTCCCATGGCCTATATGCATTTCTCTCTCCCCCCCCCCTTTTTTTTTTTTCTTTTTAATAATAGAGGCAATATTTCACAATATTTCATTTGGAAAGGAGTTATGCCTGCTAAAAATTAATGAGTCACTGGAAAGCAGTTTCAGCATAAATATATTTCTAAGGAACTTTGATTTGCTGATTTTGTTACTGAACATTATTTTTTCTTGAATAGGAAATTTCACGTATGAAAGTGTTATGACATTATTTTGACACTGGGATGCTCATCTTCTCTGGAAAGTGTTTTTAAAAAAAATGTTTTTTTTTATTGCAATTTTTTTGTTATCTATCTGAAAATTGGGCTCCATAACTCAATCATGTTTGAAATTCATAGGGACAAAATGAAGATAGCTGTAACTGCAGAAAGTCTTCTTAGGCTTTTGATTTATGTATGCCCACTGAAAAGTATTATGGGGAGATTCACTTATTATGTTTTTTATAAATACTCACCGACCTGTAAGGGTGTTGGAACTAATTCACAAAACATTTTCACCTTCTCACATGTGCTCTGTTTGGTCTCCTAGCTTCTTGCCATAGAACTTTTTGGAGATGAATGAAGAGAATGCTCTTCACAGAAATTGGCTTTAAGTCAAACATCTGGCAGTGAAACCTCTTTCTGGGTACATTTAGAGAAGGTATTACTTTTTTTCATGCAAAACTTAGTCTAAAATCCAGTTAATGGATTGGAAGACCATTTTTTGTTAGATGGTAATGAAACTATAATATGTCCTGAGCACTAGAATGTGAGACATCTACCTTACAAGCACCAAATTGCAATTGTTCAAGTCTTAGAGGAATGGTAAAGGAAAAAATCTCTTCAAGGGCTATACTTCTCCCCTCTGCACTCTTCAAAGGGCTGTCTACAAGTCTGTTGCATATTCCCACTCTTGCAGCATGTATTTGTCTAATATGTTTTCATATAATGAATAATTTGAGGAGGCAGTGTACCCAGAGAGGAGTCAAAGAGACACTGGTTGAGACAGAAAGCTCTGGCAAGCCCACAGGAGAGGAAATGTTAGTAATAATGCTCTCTCTTACAGGAAACAGGTGAACGCCTTATCTTCTGCAGAGACTGCATCCTTAGGTGCCTAAAAATCACTTTGTCATTTAAGTCTGTTCTGTTCAGTCTAATATGATCCGCAGTCAAGTCCTGTGAAACCAGAAATAGGGAGCATGGTTTTCAGAGAAAAATGAAGCAATGGTACTACCAGATGGAAATACCAAGGTGCTGAGACAAATTTTAAAGTTAAGCAGAAACACACAAAAAAAATTTGAGTAAACTGACAAAGTAAGCTGACCAGGAGAGGGGTTAATGTGTATCGCTGTCCAGTCAGGGAAAGCAATTTCAAATTGAAATTTTTGGGCAACTGTGTTTTTTTGGGCAAACTGTGTTTTTTGGGCAGGGTGGGTAATGCTCCCTTCCTTCTCCCTGGCCTGGACAGTGGGAAGGTGTTTGTCTTTTCTCAGGCGCTGTATTTTTTGCACTGGATGGAACAGATACCAGAGTCTGGCTCTGAACTCTCATCAAATAACAAAGCAGTCTTCATGCAGCTCAGTGCGTGGGTGTGCTGTATATTTAATTAGACTTCTCTGATTTCAACCCAATGCAATTAAATTGATTTTCAGTTCAGCATTAGGTTTTAGTCCTTATTCTCTGTACAGATTTATTCTAAAAGGAATTCTCCTAGTTTTCTAATGTAAAACTTCCTTTGTCATCTACATCATATTTATTCTGTAGCTCCAAGCTGTTCCAGGTGTACCCCAGTGTAAATATGTGCAGAACACAACCCTCAAATTGTAACAAGCCATGTTCCCAAAGAATGGGAAGACTCAACAGTAAAATTAATAGATGTGATCACACTTTCAGAGAGTGTGAACATTTTTAAGGATGAATTTCGAATACAGACTTCAGAGGAGAAAACAGGGATCCAAGGACTTAATCTTTATCCTTAGAACTTGAAATATGATTTATAGAAAAACATACAGCTGGACAGAAGGCTATGCAGGGGATCAAATGAACCGAGATTTTAACCAATCCTGCTGCATGAATAACTATTGCATTTTCACTTCCATAATATTAATTGCCTTTAAAAGTGGACAGAAATCTAATTTTACAAGTTAAAACCACATAAAGAATTGTATTTCCTTCTATTTGAGAATATACAGAGATACGTAATGCTGCCACCATGTTGTTAGAATGGAATTTGTCATGTAATGTCTGGAATTATGGATGTTTTGTAGCATTTTTTGACTGTTTTACCTGCAGACATATTTTGAAACTAGGACTGTTATGCAATTGTTGTAGGAAAAAAACAAAAAGGTGGATTTTTTAAGAGTTAGTTTGCCCTCTGTCCTCAGATATGTCCTGTTGATCAGGTTATTGTGAAGGATAAATTTTTTGTCATTGCATGATGCTGCATCCCTGGATTCATCTGGGGGAAATTAGAACAACTAAATAATAGTTTTATATTTCCCTAGGGTGTTATGATGGATGCAACTGTTAGAAAGCAAACTGGATTTAAGAACCAATGGCTCAATAAGTTCAGTTGTAAAAATGGGCAGGTAGTTTTTTCTTCAAGTGCTTCTCCAAATGCACACTCATAGTGCAGTTATCTGAGCTTGTAGACTTTTTATTTGACTTTGCTATACATACCTGGTCTCTGGGCAGGCATAATGTACTCTGCAATTCCTCTCAGCTGTTCTAGATTAAAGACAGTGTCCATTTGATGCATTCTGCTTCTGTAAATGTATACATGTTGAATGTTTTGTTTCCTTGTAGCTTTTTTTCATGAATGCTCTCATATGTTTGATTCCCATGAATTGATTCACATAGTTAAAAAAACAAAAAACAACAAAAAAAAAACAGTCTGTCTAATGCTTCCTGGAAGCATTAGTCTAGCACTTGACCTTGAAGTTTCCCTAAGGTCTGGGCTTGCTACTTGTGCATTATTTCTAAACAAACTGCTGGGCATTGCAAAATCCCAGGCAAATGTTATACACTAACCCACTACCAAAGAAACAAACGAGAAAAAAAAGCAAAAAAAGCAACAAAACCCCAAACCAGAAAAAAACACACCAACCAAACCCACTTTCATTCTACCCAGCCAGAATTTCCTGCTAGACAAAGAGAAGCTGTCCAGGGAAGCTTAGGTGAGGGATTATTCATGCACTGCTGAAAAGAGCATCCTGTGGGATGTCCAGAGTTGGGGCTGGTTTCTCAACATTGGTATGATATCAGTCATTTCGGTTGGGCTTTTCCCTTCCCTGTAGCACCATTTCTGCTTTGACCTTTGCCAATCATGCCTGGTTAGGCTATAACTGTTTTGAAGCCCAACATTCAGCATTTTTGTCTGGCAGAAAGGAGCCCTTGTCTCATTTAATTGCTCAGATGCACCTCAAATACTGCCAATACACAAGAAATACAGAATTAATACTACTGTGAGTTCAAGCTAAACACATTTGAATTGTGTTTTGCAAAGTCACGTTTTGATTAAAAAAAAAAATCAAAAAATGTGAAAACAGTTAACTCTCATGTCATTTCTGTACTCCTTGCAGCATCTCCCTTTAGCCTTGAAAAGTATAACAAAAAAAAAACCATTTTTCCATTCATTATCTCTAGATTATCAGGCTGTTACATCATTTTTTTCATCAGTCTCAGATGTCTTTAGGCAGAGACACAGTTCATATAAAAAAGGTACTTATATTGTTACTGTCCTGTTGATTTTTATTTAAACATCAGTGGATTACTTACTCTTGGCTTTGGAATACAGAGAAATAGGAAACTAAAATTGAGTGTCTTTTCAGCCCACTCCAATGGTGTTTCATTCACTTCTTTCTGAAAGAGAGGGTGATGGCAGAGGAATTGAAGTCTTATATGATAGGTGATACTGTTTGATAGATGCTACTGTGTTTTCTTTTCTGTTCACAAAAGGGACTGCGCAGCACGACGGAAAAAGTCCTTTGTTGACTGCTGCATGGGGGATTGAGTTAAATCTTATGGAGTATGAAGAAATTGTGCCCTCCCAAAAAACAACTGAGTATGCACAGCTGGAAGAAGTTTCTAATGTGCAGCACAGACTGAAAATCGTGGCAGGCATGGGAACCTGTGATATAAGTATCATTTGGAGAATTAATGAATAAAGGAGGGAACAGACCTCTGAGGTGAAGGAAAAATATTTTTTTTTCCTGTGGACTTGGATAGGAATGGGTGGAGACTCCTTGAATTCTGAGACTGGTAAAGGTGAATGTACAGAGTAAGTGGAGGGAAGCGCCTCTGCTTTTAAGGTGTCGGCAAACACAGGAGAGATTTATTTACAACCATATTTGTATTTAACCTGTTACAGAGAGCAGATCTGAGACATTTCTATTACAAAAATTATTTCCTGGATTGTACAGTAATAAAACAAAACAGTAGAGGTAGAAGAAGTTCCTGGATGCTTCTGATGTGTTCATTTTAAGAAAAGGATGGATCATTTCAATTTCAAAGCTTTGGCCAACCTAATGAATGATTGCCATGCTTACAGTAAATAAAACATGTTAAGTTCTACTCAGGAATAAAATCTGCCATTCTGTTTGGTTTTCTGACATAGGTTATCATAAATTGTACCTTTAAAATTTTTTTTTCCACTTTTAAGAATGAGAATTTACTCTCTAATTTTCTTTGAACAGGAATCTGACCTAGTCCTCGTTGTTATACTGAGCTGCAACAGAGGAAAAATATACATGGTAGTATTTCTTTAAACATTCCCAAATTCTTCGGGAAGCCTCTTTATTGGAACAAAGTGGAAACTTTCAAAATTTCCATAATGTAAAAACTCCAGTTTTATTCAAAAGTGTGATAAAAGCAGATGACAGCACATTTTTTCAGCAGTCTCTAAGTTGTACAATCCACTCATCCTTTGTAATACTTATGGTTTTGAGGGTGACGTGAGGTGCATTATTATTGTCTCTAATAAATTGTTACTAAACGAACTCATGTCCTTGGGTTTTTGAGTGGATTCTGGTGCTGCAGAGAATGTTTTACTATCCAGAAAGCCGGATCTTGTCTCATGACATGTAGGAGTGCTATTCTCGTGTATTTAGGTGGCTTGGAGAGTACTTGGTGGGAATGAGAGCTCTTTCAGTGCCAAAATCCTGAAGACTGTAGGAAGTGAGGGTAAAGTGTTGTTGTGGTTTAACCCGGTCAGCAGCTAAACACCACACAGCCGTTCGCTCACCCTCCCCCCTCCCTCTCTGGGATGGGGGAGAGAAACGGGAAAGTGAAGCCGGCGAGTTGAGATAAAGACAGTTTATTAAGACAGGAATATAATAATAACAATAATAATAATAATAGTGATAATGATAATAGTATTAACAATAATAATGTGTATGAAACAAGTGATGCACAATGCAATTGCTCACCACCCACTGACCGATGCCCAGCCTATCCCCGAGCAGCCGGCCCCCCACCCCGGCCAGCCACCCCTATATATTGTTTAGCATGACGTCAGATGGTATGGAATACCCCTTTGGCCAGTTTGGGTCAGCTGTCCTGGGTCTGTCCCCTCCCAGCTCCTGCTGCACCCCCAGCCTGCTCGCTGGCAGGACAGAGCGAGAAGCCGAAAAGTCCTTGGCCTGGTGTAAGCACTGCTCTGCAACAATTAAAACATCAGCATGTTATCAGCGCTCTTCTCACCCTAATCCAAAACATAGCACCCTACCAGCTACTATGAGGGAAAATTAACTCTGTCCTAACTGGAACCAGGACAAGTGTAAAATGGTTTACTGGATCATTGTTAGTGTCAACAAGTATTAAACAGTAGCACTGGCCTCCACTGGTGCTGAAATATAATGTTCAAGTTGATGATAAAATAGATGAAATTGTAAGATTTTCCTGGAATATGCACAGCATTATAAGTATTTTTAAACATGCAGGTCTTTGTTGCACTAAAGACTTAAGAAATTATATTATCGCTTTTTACACTATTTGCTGAACAGTACTTTGTTTAATATCCTGCCAGGTCTTTTTACAGAAGCAAAACAGGACTAATAAAAACGAGGGAGAGGATTAAATAATTCAATGACTTTGTTAGTTTAAACATGCACTTTATTCAGAAGGGGAGATATGATGCTGGCTTTTCAATAACTGGATTTGTTGCTCCTGTTACATCTATCTGTGAAGAACTTGGTTCTCTTTGTCCTGTGCCAAAAATATTAAGCAGCAAGTGAAAACTGTTCTATGTTGTTATTTACAGTCTGTTATTTAGAGTCAATTTAATAAATGGAGGTTTTCTCTATAACCTGTTAAGGTCAACGATCAGTTTCATTGACAGCTATGGACTGCTAATTGTCACAGATTGACTCTAACAGTCTTCTGCCTTTACTCCCTGCCATGTGTGAACATGCTTTCCTATTTGCTTGTTCATTCATTCTTGTATCGTGTGTGGATCTATATATATGTATATATATATGTAGTTCTTATAATTCTGTCTGCCTCCAAATACATTTGTGCATAGTTGTGAATAATTTGATGATCTCTTTAGTTCCTAGTATATATCCACATTAAGGAAAAATCCACTAGCGCACTTGGCGTGGTTCCTTCTTCATTTGTGATCTTCATCAGTTGTCAGACTTTGACTTCACTGTAGGAACAAATCTTTTTTTTTTTTTTTTTTTTTTTTCCAGTTGGGAGAGATGCTTTATATTTATACTGGTAATGGAATATATTAGAGACTTAATATTTATATAATACGCAAGAAGCCTTTCTAAACTTTTATAAGAGCAGTAATAACTCTATGAGACTTTTCTTTCTCCTAGACAAACTCATCTCCTTGTTAATTAACGTTTTAGAGTGAAAAATGACCAGCATAAATTTCACAAAGTAATCTCTGATTAGACTTCATACAATAGAAAGAACCTCTTTTCCCCAAGGGCTGCATAGTATTTTGGTGTACAGAAATATGCAGCCTGCCTATAACCTTAGCAAAATTCAATTACTCAGAGAGGTGTAAACCACATTTTATGAAAGCAGTAAGACATGACTCTTGGTGATTTCTGTGGGAGACTGCTACACAATTTAGAAGTGTTTGCAGCCCCACACTGAAGGCTGAGTGGATTTAACCAGCTGAGAAGCACAGTAATCTCCCAGAAGCATATTACCTGAAATATATCTTTGCTATTAATTTAAAATTGTTTTCAAAAGCAATGGATCCAAATCATCAGAACAACAATAAATTTAGTCAAATCAATGATGTAATTCTGGTGATTTTTACATGGAATATTGATGCAGACATTGCATTACTCACAACTCACTTGAGAAATCTCCATTATAGTTAGCAATTCCATGACTGTTTATTGGCTGTGTGATCTGTCACCTGAATTTTCCACAAAAATCTCTCTCCAGTCATGAATGTATGAACTATACTAAAAGTATCCTATCTCTTAAATTAAAAAAAAAAAAAAGTGCTTTGTGCCTGTCTTCCCTTATATAGGTCAAATCCCTATGAAATAATGTTAAGGCCTTATAGAAGTTGTGTTCTTTGTCTGTGAGTCAAAAAATCTTAATCAAAAAAATCTTACTCTTCTTCTGCTCTTATGCATTTATTGTAGGGATGGACAGCACTGAAATAGATATGGTATGGTTTAATAAGTACTTTTCTAGTGGCATCTAGTGTCTAGAAAATAAAGGAGATTTTCATTCAGGTGAGAAATGATGAGCTTTTCAACTCAGAATTATGGGATCACTCCAGCAAAGAATTTGCATACGTGAGAAGCCTTATAACTTAAACACAGAATTTCTAGCAGGGCAATCAATCTAGCCTTGCCTGTTCCTCACAGTTTTATCCCTCACATACATACATGCATACATACACCCCATGTCCCAAATCTGGGATGAACAATTTATCTTATTAACATTGCAATGGTGTGGAGATTTGAATATATACCTACAAACATTTCAGTGACACAAAATGTTTTTGTGATCATTGGCCTAAAATTATTTATTCAAATCAATAAGTTTTATCAGTTACATTCGCTAAAAACCCTGAAGTATGAACATAATTGCACTCCAAACAAAAACAAAACCAAACAAAACCACCCAAAAGCAAGTGCCTTTAGATAATATAAGTGTATTTGTTAGTTTGTAGTTTTAGTTTTTCTTGCTTTGTAAGGAATTTACATGTGTCCATAGCTGTTTGGATGTACTATGGTTGCTGCTCTGGATGTGGTATGTTCACTGCTGGAACAAAGCAAAGTTGTTACATTTCCGGGTAGAATATGGGACCCCCATGCTGAGTTTTACAGCAGATAGCCTTCAGTATCTGGTGCATAAAGTGTATTCTAATGTCTTGTATTAGGCACCTTTATGTAGTATAGGAGAGGCAGTCATACCTGTACATGAATTTCTACAAATACATAGTCACTGTTTCTGAACATTTCATGAGTATTATTTTATTTTTATCAAAGGAACAGTATTACTTTCCATTTTAGACTATTGAACAAGCATCAGAAAAGAACTGATCTATAATGAAAAAATGATTACAGCATCTTGGGCTGCATTAAGAGGAGTGCTCCCAACAGGTTGAGGGAGGGAAACCTTCTCTACTCGGCACTGGTGAACTCACACCTGGAGTACTGGTTCTGGTCCTTGGCTCAAGAAATATATGTATGGATCAATTCCAGTGCTGGACCACAAAGATGATTCAGGTTTTGGAACATCTTTTTGGAGAGGCTGAGTGATGTGGGACTGCTAAGCCTAGAGAAGAGAATACTCATGTGGGATCTTACTAGTGTGTATAAACACCTAACTGGAAGGAAAGCAGAGGGAGACAGATTCTCCTCAGTAGTGTTCAGTGTCACTGATGGAGACAGGCAATAGATACAATCTAGGAAGTACAAAATTCCATATGAACAGATGGAATAAGAAAACACTAAAACATTGGGTAGGGCATTTTATTTACTTATTTACTTTACTTTACTTTACTTTTTACTTTATTTTACTTTATTTTATTTTTTCAAAATTCATTGATGATTACCAACAGTGGAACAGATTGCCCATAGAGTTTGTGGCTTCTTCATACATGGAGATATTCAATATCTGACTGAACATGCTGCTGGCAACTTACTGTAGCTGACAATGGTTGAGCAGGAGGTTTCCTTCAATCCTCAGTGGTTCTGTGATTCAGTGACTTAAAATTGAAGAAATTAGCTAATATTGTTTTGAACTGTGCTTGAACCCTTCAACCCTATGCTTGAACTTCAAGAGTATTTCCTAACTTGTTCTTTACAGGTTTGTTGCATCATACTAGAAATCATAAGATTATCAATCAATAGGAATCTTGCTAATCCTATAAAGGCAAGTGTCCAATTAGGACCAAGTCAATATGCTCAGATCATGAGCACAGGTCTCGATGCTAACAAACTGTTGTTTTTCCATTGTTGCACTTGCCATAGTTGTCATGTGGTACATTGTAATCTTTATGGCAAGGGATCTAAAGATAATCTTGTGTGGCTAAATGCTTGTCTTTTTTTACAACCATATCAGTTGATGATAGGATTTCTTCTTCCTCTAGACTTTGCTTTGCTCATTTCTTTAGACTAGCACATTTATGTGACAACACAACTTCTCTATAATAGCAAGTATAGTATTGAGACTATGCATTGTTTTATATTAGCTTGGAAGTAGGATGAATGAGTGTGTTGGTAGTTCTTAACCACAGTTTCCTCTTGTGTTGACTGTGTATACCACACACTGAAATATTATCAGGAAATGCAGTGCACCAGAAGTGTAGCTAATGGGATGTTGCCTTTCTGGATTGAAGTTTCTTCACTATTCAGCTGCCAGATCCACAGGCGTTTTTCTGGCACTCCTAATCTTCCCTTGCAGACAGCTCTTTGTGTTCCTGAATAGATTCTGTCCACTTGGAGACATAAATAACTGATAAACAGAATTTAAAATCAAATCAGTTAGCTTTTAATATGTCATATGACTTGAGAAAAAGTTCTCTTGATACTATCTACAACATAAACCAAAAAGTTAGTTATTTGAAAAACTCATACCATTGAGTAGAAAGTGATTGCCCATGTATATAATATGTATGTAAAGCATTTCCTATTAAAAAAGATATCAAAACAGCATTGACACTTAGTAAGCATAAAAGCTATAAGTGGGTTAAGGAATATGACCAAATATAATTTAACCTTTCATTTTAACAGCTTTGTAGGATCCATCTTGCATTCCTGAGATTCCCTTTAGTAGGATATCATCTATCGTCTGCTTCTGAAGGACAGTATCAATACGAATATATTTTCATTCTGAAATAGAATGAAATAGGTTAGAAATAGAATTCTTCTCAAAACAATGTCTTGTCAGCTTTGAATGCTGAGAGCATGCTTTCCAATTAAAACAAGTGCCTGAAACATCAGCTCTTACCTGATGTATTAAATATTCACTCTTTGATTGACATAGTTGTTATAGCACCTTAGGATGTGGGAGCAACTTATGATCCAACCTGTCAAGCATTAATTATTCTGAATATTCCTAATCTTCACTGTTAATGCTATTACTACTTTTAAAACATGTCAGAGAATCCAGATGGAGCTGTGGCTCTCATTCATCACACAGTGCAACCACTGCTTGGGAAGGAGGTTTGAAGTTATATCTGGCTTCATGCTGCCTCTGTACTCCCTCTGTTCTTTGAGCTGTCTTGAGTTGGATGAGCTGGTATATGTGCAAGAAGGAGGTTCCCACCAGCAGTGACTGCCTATTGATGCTTTAAAATTCTTTCATGTTGTCATCTTTTCAGCAAATCTAAACTAAGAGTAAACCTGAAAGTGGCTTATATTTTCCTCCCACTTATTAAAAAAAAAATTAAAAAAAGATACATAGTGTTTCACATTCTTCTTCTGTTTCTCAATAGAGCAAAACACTGAAATTCATAGTGAGAAGAAATTTTAAGTGATTCTCAGTAAGGCAGAATCTTGTATTTGCATAGGCTAAAAAAATAAAAAGAAAACAAACAAACAAAAAAACAGAAGTCCAATTCTTTCTTTCTTCTCTCCCTCCCTTAATCCCTTCCTCCCTCCCTTCCTCTCTTCCTCCCTCCCTTCCTTTCCCTTCCTTCCCTCTTTCTCTGTTTCCCTGTTTCTCTCCTTCTTTCCTTCCTCTCTCTCTTTCTTTCTCTCTTTCTTTCTTTCATTTTGAAAACATAAAAGCCAAACAAGACCCTGAAGCACAGGAGTAAGTGAGCTAATGCTGCATAAGGACACCTGTGGCTTTGGTGTCTAAGAAGATGGGAGACTTTTCTGCTGTCAGGAATTACATAGGTCTCTGCCACTTTGCAGTGACCTTTTTTTTTTTTTTTTTTTTTCTCCATGAAATTGCAGCAGTTTTTGGTCATTTCCTTTTTACTTTTGCCACATTTGTTTGTAATCATTGTCTGTCTCAAAAGTTATTCAGGGATTTTCATGAATGTGGAGAGGCAGCAGTGCTTTAGTGTAATCACGCTGGCATCATTTCCTTAGCAATCAAACTCAGATAAATAAATGTTCTTTGACAAGCCACTTCACAATGGTAAATCAATAATTTCCTACAGGAAAATATGACTTTTTTTTTTTTTCAGCGTAGAGGTACCTTTTGCTTTTGATTATTTTGAGCAGAGTAGATTAAAAACTGATGAACCTTTTCTTTTTAAGAATGAATGATTTCATTTTTGTTTAAAAATTTTTAATGATCCCATCTAGAGAACATAAAAATGGGGAGGATAGGCCAAAGTTTAAGCACACAACATTGCTCAATTGTAACTTTGGAGAATAAAAGATACAGGAAGGAGTCAGCAACTGCTATATTTGAAGTGTTTTATGCAAGCTGGGGTACAAGTCATCAAGAATATACTGCAGGTAACATTTTTTTTTGGGGGGGGCAAAGTATGTGATTTGCTTTTCCTTTTTAGTGGTTGTTTAAATGCCAGGTGGTCATTTATGTCTGTGTGTTTAAACTGAATGTAAACGGTATTAGAAATGCTGGTAGGAGATTCTCATCTGGTGGTATCTATACTTCTTTTGTTCAAGTATAGATGTATGAATGAAATATTATTATTAGGTTGTTCAGAATTTCTGCTGACGCTATCCTGATTGTTCCTGCAAACTGCATTGTAAATTTTATTTTTTCTGTGGTCTTTTTTTTTTAAATGCCTTTCAGTTTAAAACCTGATATATTCTACTCAAATTAGCATGATGTATGTTTTAGCATGTTTGTTTGTTTGTTTGTTTGCAGAAGACTTAATTTATATTATATGGAAAGAAATCTGCCAGCATTACTTCTGTATTTTGAAAGGGGACAAAAATGAAAACAAACAAACAAAACAAACTCCAGACAAACAAACGAAAAGCACAACACCCTGTGCTTCCAAATAAGTAATAGATCCAAAAAGACCTGTTCCTTTTTCTTTATTCCAGCAGACTGTAAACATGCTCATCTGGCTGAGAACAGACCAACAGAATAAGAGGCAACCCATAAACCCTGTAGCTCACTCTTGTGTTGTCCCAGGCATTTGACATCTGATTTTGAGATATCAAGTTTGGCAGGTGCTATGTTAAGGCTCGTTGGCATTGCAATATTTTTACCTGTTTGTGTCAAGAAAAAAAAAAAGTATTTTAATATCAACAGTGTTTGCAGATTACCTGGAACTGCAGGAAAACTGTAATTTTCCATGTTATTATTTTTCAATATGTTTTACATGTGGCTCTGTGCTCCTGTCTCCTGCCCTATCAACCCTCATTGTTCGCCAGTCATTCCTATAACATCCTTTCATCACTCTTCTCAAAATGCCACTGTTCAAGTATTTACCTTTCTCAGACAGACAAGGGAAATGCATTTCTCCCATTTAAGGAACGAAATAATATATCTCCAATTTAAATAAAGAAATATCCATAGGCAGCTCATGGTGTACTGCTTCCAGATCTCAGTCTGGATGTTTCTACATCTCTCTCAAAATAAAACATAATGATTGAACCGATAGATTTCTCAGACCACCTGCATTTAACTGATTAAATTAAATCCCCAAATGCTTCAAGCTGAATATGGACAAAACTTTTTCTCAATATTAGCTATTAAGTCTTTGAAAAGTGTTTATTATTGCTCGTTTCTTTTTGAATTCCAGTGAAGTTTTACAATTCTATTGTTTGGAGGAGAGCTGTTTCAAGCTGTTTCAAGGGGAATCAATGTAGGTCCTGCAGTATACTACTAACCTGTTAAACATAAAAGTGTTGTACCTCTGTCTTGCAGCTAGATGAAGAACATGAACAAAAAGAGGTGGAGGAGTTACAGGAAACTCCCCAGGGCTACTGCTCAGCAAGGAAAATATCACACACACAGATCTGCAAACCCAGATTTGCAAAAGCTGAATGTGATACATCATACACACCTGAGGATAGATCAGCTCTTTTAAGAAAAGAGGATGTAGTCTCTTGAAAGTTCAGCTGTGCAGCCTATTGCTATGTTATATGACCTGCTATGCTGTGCAGGAAAATTAGAAATTGACCAGTCATTAGCTAACTTTTTCTTACCATAAACAGCCAGAATCTATGATGGTTGATTATTTATTTATTTTATTAGTGCTGAAGTTTTAAGGTAAGGCAGGACTGTGGATGATAGATCTGATATCAGTGGACATAGGTTGTCAGGAAATGGATAATTAAATAGATGTGTAAGTCAAAATTCAGCTTCATTAAAAAAAAAAAAATGGTACCTGAGAGATTCCAACTAAAAATAACGTTTGAAAATGCATAGGACTAAGGAATTATTGCAGTTCCAAGTCTTTCAAAAGGGTTTCAAACTTTCTGAAATATTCTAAACTTTTAAAAATGTCATTTAGTGTTTTCAAGTTTTGCAAATACTGGATTTCAGACATCTGTAGACATCTGAAACAGACCTGCTTATAAAGGTTTTTCAAAAATAAGGAAATTATAAAATTCATTGTTTTGCTTCAGGTTTAAAAAGACTGTTTAAAAAGAAAGAAAAAGTTTATGGTTCTTGCTTACCTCACAGTCATGTTTAGGCTAATATCTGGAGTATGGTGTAATTTGTTCCTTTATTAAAACTATTAAATATGTAAGTCTTTTACTTCATATGTTTCATAAATTCAAGATAAAAAATCCAAAATTTTCTTCCTCTTATAGTAATATCTATTTCATCTTCTCCAAAATCCCACTACTACTGCCTATAATTTTGCATTCTTTATCTTCCATATCAGCTAGCATCAGCAGGGCTCTAAAGATATAAGGACAAAATTTGTTCTTCTTTATATTGCTGTAAATGAAAAATATGGTTAAAATTATGAAGCTGGTGAGGGGGAAGAAAGAACTGACTGTCTAAAGACTTTCCAGACAATTTACTGCTGATGTTCATGTGGTAAGAAGCCATTCACATGCATTTATCTCTTCATAGAACACAAGCAGCACAAGACTTTTTTCATGTTTCTGTTGTTGCAGTATGAAGGGGATTGTTATACAAAAGGGATTGTTTCAAATCCATGGTCTGCTTGGTCACTGGGTATTATTGGGGTGAAGGGCCTTTTTTTTTTTTTTGGTGGCTGATGACAAAGAGCTTTTTGTGGGTTTTAAGCAGAGCAAAGATTAAAGATTAAGCAGGTAGCATCAAGATTCTCTTAGTTTATGGCAAACTTCTGCAATAACCTGTTTACTGGAAGCTTGAGCTAACAAGTCATCAATATACAATTTGATTTCCCATCTGTTTATATTCAAAAGCCATGCAATTCATTTGAGAATGAGAATATAAAGGGCACATATTAGGCAAGAATTACTTCTCGTTTTTGTTGTTTTGTTAAATGACATCATGACAGCACTAGACAGCACTAGACTTCCCATGTCTACTTCGGTTAGAAACCGGTAATTCAATTTTTTTTTTTTTTGGAAGAAATTCTGTTTGTTTATGTAAAAATGTGTGTACATGTTCTTGTTTCTTTGAGCAAAGAGAGACAGACAACTTTCTCATTCAGGAAGTCTTCCAATGTGCTACTTCAGGAACTTATCACAACAGCATATCAGCGTCTTCAAACCTACTCTGATCCACGCTGTATTATTTTGGTCTTGCTTCTTGAAAAAAAAAATACATGTGCTGTGTATGATCTGAGATCTCACACAGTATTTGGTCTGGTTTTATGACAGGCTGTATAAAAGAGGTGACTGCTCCTTTTTAGTAGATATCTTTTCAGGAAGCCAGCTACTTAAGATTTCTGACTTACATAACTCAATATCTGTAGTTACATTTCTGTAGCAAGTATCCTTCCAATTCATGCAATTGGAAATCATAAGCTGAAACTGAAAAGATTGCTACTCTATTACTCCTGCTGATTATCCAGATAAATATTCTTTGCCAGACTCCTAATGTTGTTGATCTGTGCAGTGAATTTTTTGGCATCTCTCTCAAAAGAATGTTGATATTGCTGTTTGGAAACAAAGAATGTGCTTTATTATCTTCTCAGGTTCTTATTCCAATGTGTACATGTGCAGACGTACATTTTGCACTGCAGAAAATAAAAGGGTATCAGTAGTCTAAACTCATTGATTGCTTTTTCTTTACTGAACACAGCAAATCCTGCCAGCTGAAGGGGAATCTGACTTTTAAAAAGCAATAAACAAAAAACTAACTTGAGACAGAGCAGCCTTAACATCAGAGAGTGTGGCCTTGTAAGACTCTAGAACTCACATCTTAGCCAAAATCTGCTTGAATAAACGTGTGAAACAGGCAAATAAAGAATGATTGTATATTTAAGAATGTATTGCAGACTAGTCATGTACTGACTTAACAAACCATATAGATTCTGATCCTGAATTGTTGTGTAAAGTTCTTTTGACAGCTGGCCAGAGGCTCTTTGATCCATTTGAAGTTGGTTTGGACTCAGAATACAACACTAAATGGTTTTATTCAGCAGCTTTCTCAGTCTTCCATTTGGCTGCTTTGTTTCTGCACAAAATCTGTTCTCACCATAAGTCTTGCAATAATGTCCTCCCCCACAAAGTCTTTGCACGCTGTTTCATTTGTATTTGGCAAAATAGAATGGCAAGCGAATTCAGCATTATTTGTGGCAAATTCTGTACATGGAAGACCTAATTTTCTCATAGTTTGAAGTACCATACAAACATATTGTCTTCAAAAATGGAGTAGCTCTGCAAAACCATCCCCTAAGACAGTAGGGAGTTATCAAGTTGTATCAAGTTATTATATCAGGTTATCTAAAGTCTCACATTCAGATAAAATGCCTTTTAATAAAATGTGTAAGGGAGGGAAGAGGAGATCTGACTGACTCACAGAGACTTTTAGTGATACAATATCTTGCTGATGTGAAAGAGATACAGGTAATAAATGGAAGGTAATAAAGATGCACTGAAAGTGGCTTCTGTGCTGCTCATCTTTCTGCATGGTATGGCGTACAGTTAGGTTGTTTTGTGAAAAGCAAAACAAATAGAACTTGGCATTCTGTCCCCATTGTTCAAATCTTCCCAATGCATAACCTAACCTCCTGCTACATTGTTACACAAGAGATGACACAGGCCCTGACACCCCTGCGTACAAGGTGACTGACTGGCTGCTGTGCTGTAAACTGCCTAATTAACTGGTTTACAGCTGTCAAAATGAATGTATAAGGGCTGAGTTTCTCCTAATCTGCATCTCCATTCTCTACCCAGCTTCAAATTTCCATGGAAAATAATAATTGTTTAATTTTCTGCCATTCTTCTAAATCTGTTTGGTATTAGCAAGCAAGTTCAAAGGTAACTGGGAGTAGGTGAGGGGAAAGAGACAACAAACTGTATGGACCTTGAATTTCTCTACCACATCTGTACAGAGGCTGATCTGAACAAGATCACCGTCTACAAGAGACATTATGCATGAAGGTTGCAAAATTTCTCTTCAGCAGTGGTGAAACTATCATTCATTATTAACATTGACAACAAGATATTTTTTCAATACATTTCTGCATATTCGGTCTCAGTGTGACTGACTTCTCCATTTATTTCTGAAATACCACATGAAATATATTTTGCTGGCCATCATAGTGAAAAATGATCAGGGCTAAAAGTGGCCAGTATTTAAAAGATGCATGACCTAATTTAAAAGATAAGTAATTTCCCTATATCAAGGAAATGCTTAATTTCTTCTTGCATTTCAAATGCTTGTGACACTGCCAAACTTCAAGGGTTCAGACTTAAAATTTCCATGTTGAGTGTTTGTCTCAACATGAATTGTTTTTTGAATAGTTCATCATTCTGTGATTCCAGAGCTGATGCAAGAGAAAAAAAGTCTCAAGCCTGACTGGGAAAGAGGGGAAGCCAAAAGATTATTTATATATTTGTTTGTTTGTTTGTTTTTACCAGCTTTGGAGCTTTGAAGCAGGAGCTTCTTGAGCATGAAACCAGTAAAAAAGTTATGAAGTATTTAAAATATAAATTATTCTTTGTTATCTTCATCTAATCTGCGTAGACTAGCAATCTATTCAAATTCACTTCTGAGTCAAAAGCTGAGAAGAAGAAATGTTCTTCTGAGAATAAGAAATTTATTGATACATTTATTTGGATGTTGCTGATATCATCAGATAGATACTCTCACGTTGGGAAACCTAAGACCAGTCTCTTTGCGCTGAGTAAGAGCCTAGGGATAACAAAAAAAAAAAAAAAAAAAAGGAAAATAGCAAAATCTTCCTTTGGTTGTGGTTACATGTTATTTAGGAGCACACGGCATGGTTTGTGTGTACATATTCTTATGCATCATCGTTTTTATTGCAGTTAAAGTATAGGGTGGTAAGACCCCTATTTTATGAGATACCATGATGTTAATAAATATTTTCACATTAAACTGTATATGAAAGTCTTGCCTGGAGCATGACATTCAGTAAAATCCTTCTTTTGAAGGATTGGAAAATGGGCCTCTCTTGGAGTATAAATGGAAATTCAAGCGTGGATTTTCCTCTTTTGTCATGTGCCTTTGAAACTAAGTATCTATTCACACATTTTTCTGACAAGGGCATATGAAAATAGCCAGTCAGAATTTGGCTCAGATCAGCTGAAAGGGATTTTAGCTTTTAAATGGAAATTAATATACATTCTATATGACTAATACAGAAATTGCTCTTTTTTTTTTCTTTTTTTTTTTTTTTTCTGCATGCACTCAACAGAAGACTGTAAGGAATTTATTATAATAACTGCACAAGTCTAGTACTGTAATGTAGTGCTACTTTAAAACCCAGTTGCCTGAAATTTGCTGGATAGGTCTATGTCATGCAAATGGAAAATAAAATAAAAGCCCTTTGAATCATTCCTGCTGCGTATGAAAGGAAAGCACGTGTGTTCTGGGAGAATGAGCAAACTGCTGTCACCCTTCAGGGATCAAAATAGTGGTAATTACAGATGGGGAAAGATATGTAATCACTAAAGAGCACAACACAGAGAATCTTTAAGCAGAGAGTTTTGTTCCTGGGGGCCTGTGCAGTCAGTGTGTGTCGTGCTGATGTGAACATTCACGCTTGTGAGCTGTTCCTCCAGGGCAGGCATCTGATGTTTTTGATAGAGAAAAAGCAATGTTTCTGTATCTAAAATAGTCCAGTGGAGTGGGAACCACTGACTGGGTCATACAGTCCTCCCAGTGGCTGTACTGGGTCTGGCTGGGATGGAGTTAACTTTCCCTGCAGCAGCCCACACAGTGCTGTGCTCTGCACATGTAGCTAGAGCAGCACTGGTATCACACAAGTGTTGCCTCTATTGCTGAGCAGTGCTGGCACAGGATCAGGACTCCCTCCAACCCCCTCAAGAGTCAGCAGATTGAGGTTGAGTAAGAGGTGGGGAGGGGACATCACCAGGGCAACTGACATAAACCAGACAAAGGGATATTCCATACCATGCGATGTCACACTCAGCAATAAAAAGTGGGAAAGGGGAAGGAGAGGTGAGGGGAGGGCTGTTGTAATGAAAACGTCTGTCCTCCTAAAAAATGGCTACGTGTATTGATGTCCTGCTTCAGGGATGTGGTCAAGCATCACTCATTAGTGAGAAGTAGTGTAATTTCTTTCCTCTCTCTCTGTGCTTCCACATGGCCTTCATGGCCTGGCCTTCGCTTTTTTTTTTTTAATCCCTCTTCCTTTTCCCTTTAAATTATTTAATTTTCCCTTAATAATAATTTTACCTTAATAATTATTTTCCCTTTAGTTAAATTATCCTTATCTCAACCCATGAATTGATTTTATTTTATTTTATTTTATTTTATTTTATTTTATTTTATTTTATTTTATTTTATTATTTTTTTTTCTTTCTTCACCTCCTCTTCTGAGGAAGGGGGAGTGAGAGAGCCGTTGTGGAGGAGTTTGGCTGCCCAGCAGGGTAAAACCACCACAGGGGCTTTGGTGGGAGGGGTTGCTGTGGGATCAAAGGAGAAGCCATCATCTGCCTTACAAGTGGAATCTCCTGTCCATCCCTCTGGGAGAGCCTGCTCCTTCCACAAGATGAAGCCTTCCTGTGAGGCTCCTGCAGATTTTGTTTGCGTGTGCATTTGTTAGCAGGTAAGGGAACCCACTAGAGGTAGTCCCACAAACGGTCTTTCAGAAATGGGCCTTTAGAAAAGTGTTGTTAGTTTGGACAGGTGGGCTGAGTTAATTATCCTTTGCACAAATCCAACACCATATAGTAATCACATTATGAAAACATTACTTCTTCAGTCAAGCACACCTGGCCAAACAGATTCTGGAAAATAGTTGTTGTAAGAACCTATGATTGTATTCAAGTAGGTAGTCAATTAAAGTAAAAATGTGAGCTGTGATCTACTACCTGAGGACGAACAGAAAATGAGAAAGTTGATGAAGGAGCTAATAGTGTGTTAAGTAAAGAGAAGATGAATACAGAAATTCCATTAAGTTTCCAGTCAATCAATACAATAATGGCAGAAAGGGGAGGAACAAATACTGTGTGGAAAAAATTGGAAATTTGTTTTGGATATAAGCAAGGGTGAATAAGAATAGCTCCTGGTAGGAGAATATTACAACAAGGAATGTAACTGTGACATTCACATCATGAGGAGGTCATTTTAATCTGAAGATACACCTAAACCTAAAACTAAGAATTTCCACTTACTGTTTTTTCTTCCCTACACATAAGGATGTTATACTAAGTATAGGAACCACTATCTGTTTTTTATACATGAGGCACAGAAGGGAAAAGAGGTTTTATCTAAGCCTTTACATTTTCACTGCAAAGTCACAAATAGAAAAGAGCTGTCTAGATTGCATTTGCATCTCCATATTGATACACAGTTTTTTCCCACCTTGCCTGCTCTGTTTAATGTCTTCAGTTTGTTTTAGCGGACAATCTCAGATACAATGTTACATCTACATATATACTATACTCCAACTCATGAAAAGTCAAAATTAGTCCCTGTTGTCATAACACAACACAAAAACTTATTTGTTATACTTTAGCCAGAAGTACTACGCTCCCAGTTGTAGCTGAACTTAAGGATAATCTCTGAGATATTTAAAGAAAATGGAGCTCAGTAATTTCCTCTTACTGGAGTTGAGTAAACAGCTTCCCTGGGGCCTCTCTGCTAGCAGCTATATCGGCCTGCTTTCTTGCTTTGGTTACTTTGATCCTCTTTATTCATTGAACTTAAAAACTGGAAGTCGGAATCAGGGAGTCACTAACCTTTGCAAACCAAATCATGTTAAAAAAAAAACAAAACAAAACAAAACAAAAAAACTATTTGAAATCCAGGAGGGAGAAACTACTTCCTTTCCTTCCTCCACTGAGATATTTGTAGCCATTCATAGCAGTGAAAATTCTAATAAGGGAATGGCTTTGGCTTGCAGAAATTAAAGTCAAGACTGGAAGCTAGGAGGAGGAGAGGTTTAATCCTTTGTGTAGCTGTGGTTAATTAGGTTTCTGATACATTTAGTGATGTTACCTGAAAAATTAAAGTAAGGAGTAACTTCCCACAGCTGTCATTACCTGTAGCTTTAATGCACAATGCTTGCACTAGTTTTTCTAGTGAAAATTAGTAAGAAAATTGCCTCTGAACTTCTTCTAGGTAAACATTAGGAAATTTGGGAAAATTTGTCTTTTTCTCTTTCCTTGAACTAAGCAAATATCAAAAAAATCAAAAAACAAAATCTTTATAGTGCTGGATGGTGATGCCTTTGGAAGTGGTTTTAGGAATGAGCAAGCAGCATAGGGCTCTACTGAACTTAATTGCATAACAGTCCAAGCAATTCAGTGGGTAGCTAAGAAGATGAACATCTAATGCACTAATCTTTGTCACATCTGATGTACACTGTCAGTGAATTCTCACCTATGTTTCTTTAGGTTTGTTAACATAAGAATCATAGCATTAATATATCTTACTTCTTTTGACCCTAACTTCATGCTTTCCGCCTAATATTTATTTTAGAAATGCTCTGTTGCTAGTAGATAAGAAACATCTTCATACAGTTTGCATGCCTGAGTTTCTTCCTGTTTTCTGTGTGTTTAAGAACTCTTCTTCCTTCCAAGTTTTACTTGAGGTAACTAAAAGCTCCTGTTTGTCGTGTTTCTTCCTTCCTGCTTCCCCAGGCTGACAAAGGCATTTACACTACAGAGGGTTCTTGTGGAGTATTATATCAGTGAAATTTTCTGACTCAGGATACAGTTCATGCTACTACTATTCTGCTGAGCCAAGTTCATAAATAAATTTTATTACAAATTCAGCTTTCAGAGGATGTCATTTGCAAACACATCCTTCAGATCCTGCACACCATGTCAGTTCTAATGAGTTAGAAATAAGTTCTCTCTGCATTGGAAATGCATAATGTTTAGAGGCTCAACTGGCTCTTCTCTTTGCTGCTCCTTTTGTTATAACAAATGTTAATGCTGGAGCTTTATGCCAAAGGAGTAAGTAGACAAATCTTACTGCTGCAACAGAATTACTGGGAAATGTAATACTTTGGCATATTACTGTTAAATTTCAATGTTGTGCATGCACAGCATGTGGTGCCAGGAGGAAAGGGAGTTGAAACATCTATATGCAAATCCTACTGCACCTTTTCACTATGGACTGCACCTCATTGTTGAATATATCAAAAGCATATTTTAGGCTCTTTTTTTTTTTAATAACAAAAAATGTTATTTTTGCTGCAAAATATAATGTGGGATATGAATGGCACTACCTTCCAATTACAGATTGAGTTACTGTTTCTCTCGATTGTTTAGGAAAAAGAAGGTGAATGTTAAAAAAAAAAAAAAAAGCTGTTACATTCTGTCTTTCTCTTTCCAGTTATCTGCTCAAATATCTACATTGGCACAAAAGGTATAATTTTTACAGTGCTTCAAGAGCTTGCTTTGGATTCAGCAGTTCAGGAACCTGGTTCTTGTTTTGTCTCAGTTGACTTTTAACCTTGAACATATGCAAGGCAGAGACATGTGCCTTTGTCTTTTACATTCTATATGGTCACTTAATTGTCACCATGTGTTTATATGGTGAAACTCCTAGCTTGATTATGGCACTTCTGTTCTGAAGGAATTGAATGGTTATTGGTGTCTGCTTCTGAGAAGTTAACTGCATAAAGGTGCACCACCAGTAGATGTTCTTTACAGCTTGGTTAACTACTTACTTGAAATCTTGATCCAATTCAAAGTCTTAAGAAACAGAAGGAAATATGGCTTACATATATGAACACAGTTAAAACCCAGGCTTCCCAGCTGTAGTTGTTTATATGCTCTTTCCTTGATCTCTTGTGGACCTCTAGGCTTCCCCTTGTAGATCCTCAGATCTTTATAAGGAGCTGACTAAATCATAGAATGGCTTGGGTTGGAAGGGACCTCGAGGATCATCTAGTTCCAGCTCCCCTGCCATAGGCAGGGGTGCCACCCACTAGATCAGGTTGCTCAGGGCCTCATTTAACCTGGTCTTGAATGATGATCCATTCCTCTTACTGTGTTTTGACAGAAAGTTGTGGAATACAGGGACTGTGACAACTCCCACCTCAGATCACTCAGTGGATCTGCTGTGTGAATTCTCTAGTCCTTGAAAATCTTATTTTAATCCTTCTGAAATCAGATTTCAAGAGGGAGAGTTTAAGGACTGAGATTACTCAACCAAATCATTCGTTTGCTGAGATATACTTAAAAACCATATTTGTCTAATACTATGGAATAGTTAGTCAAAAGAAGTTTGCAATATAATTGTCTCCCAAGCTGTTTTCATGAAAAGTGTGTGGAAAATATGTATTTTATTTAGGAATGTTTAGACTTCATCAGCTCTGACCTACTTATACATTTATATGCACTTTACTTGAAGACATTATAAATTGCTTAGTTAATCCTTTTAATTTGATAGCATATACTGCAAAACATATACTCTGCATGGATCATAAAGGACTGTTAGGTGCAGACCAGCCAGACATTAATAAAGTCAATGTTTTCTCAAGTAGCAAAAATAAATAAATAAATAAATAAAAACAAAAAATTACATTGCCTGTGTTTCTCGATTCATTTTATTTTACCATCACTTTCCTCCAAAGAAAGTGATTATGAAAAAGTGCTTCCTTATTAGTTTCTTAAGTCACTGTTGTGTTATACATTTATGCATTGAACAAAATATCTATCCTTTGCAGGCTTTGGCATGTTTGAATATAGTGTAACAGTCTCTTTGCATTTTTTTTTTTTTTAATTTTCAAGTGAAAGCCAAACAAATGAGCAAATAAAACTGCCCTGCAATTAGTCTGCAGATTTACAACTGTAAAGTTTGGAAAAGTCAAATACCATCATACAGAAGTTTTTTTCACCTTTTACTCTTTCATTTCAGAGTATTTATATAGCCTTATCAGAGGCAACAGAAGAATAATTAACCCTACTGAATTATAAATTGCAAAGTAACAAGAAAAGTATATGTATTATTAAAACTGATATTTCCCACTGCATTTTATGCATTCCTTTAAATCCATTTCACTTTATAATTATACAATGCATATTCTCTCCTTGTAAATTTATCTAATCTCAAGGTTTATGTCATGCTATAAATATTATAAATTGTACTAGGAAAGGGGGCGAAGCTTGCATTTTGAACACAGAGGTCTCTTACCAGAGTGATATCTTAATAGAGTACAGACATGAAGTATTTAATTACTGTCAATATTATGGTTATTAACCATTTATGCTGAATCAAGATGTTAATATTGTAATGATATGAAGGGAGCCATTGGGGAATTTAGGGCTGTGGTAACCAAAAGAACAGAACCATACCACTCAGTAACTTCAAATCTAATATTAATTTACTGAGTGGGGTGGGTCTACCACATGGATAGTGATTTCTGCCCTAACACGCACACACCAACACAACTGACCGAGGATTCCAGAACAGTGGTAACCGGCACCGTGACCTCAGGGAATGAGGATACTTGCTCTGGCTGGTTGACAAGTCCAAGTCCTGTCTGCTGGCTAGGTCTTTATGCACTGTTACTTGGGCTCAGCTATCTGCTTGCAGTTGGACATCTATTTACGTGTTCCCAAGGGGCTGTTTTACTGCTTTCTAACCTAGATGGTTGGCATAAGTGACCCGTCGCCTTGTTGGTCACCCCAAGCAAATCTTGCTTTTTGCCATAACTAAAACCAATTAGCCATAACTATCAGCAAACATTCTATAAGCATGTAAAATTGTTAAATTTTCATCTGCATGTCATATTTTCTTTGCTATACATAGTTAAACTATGAAACTAAGGCAGATATATTACAGAGCTTTTGGGAAAGCCTTCCTCAAAAGAATTAACTATCTGAACTTTTCTTGTTTTGCCAGCACATACCAGAATGATCAAATGAGTTAGATCTGTACAGATGTTGTCAAGGTTTCACTTATCTGAGCATTGCTTTTGTGTAGGCTTCATCCCATCACCCCTTTTCACTAGGCGTCTTTTTCTTTCTTGACTTCAAAACCCCCCAGTCCCCAAACTGAAATTCTCCAAATGAAATCTTATTGGAAACTATTCTTTGATCAGTTTCGTGTATGATCTAAACATTCATACAGAAAAGTAAAGATTTGGATGATCTGAAGCCACATGCAACGACATGACTGTCTTTCTGTTACAAAAATGAGCCATTTTCTGGGTCTAACAACTTGCTCCATACAAATTGTTAGAGAACTTCAAGTTGTTACCAACAAGCTCAAGATGTGTGGTTTAAGCTGCTAGAACAGAGTCTTTGCTCCTGTCGTGCATTGTCAGAAGAAACTTGGCTAGGAAATGTGAGCCTTTTGGCAGAAACATACTGGTATGCTTTATAGGCAGCTGCCTTAGAGTAAAAAATGAATGTTTTGTAGCTTGAAACCAAGCTAAATGAGGATACATGCCTTTTTAAATGCAACATCCATTATGGTATAGTTATCATTGAAAGCACAACATTTCCCATAAAGAAAAAGTTGAGGAAATAGCAAGGGAAGGTTACACACTGTAAATGTAAGAAATATAGCAAACCTTTTCTTTAAGATCACTTTATGGATATATACACGCACATCCATACAAGTAAAAATATGTGGAAGTCTCCAAATTTTCATGCTTATAAGTGTATTTAATATTTTATCAATGACAAAAGACTCATAGAGTCTTGTAAACAAACAAACAAACAAACAAAAAATACCCACTGTTATTTAGCCTTTCCAGTTCAGAAAAACTCATCAATTATGTTTTTTTTTTTGTTTGTCTTTTTTGGGGGGGTAACATTTTATCCCAAGTAATGGTAGAAAATCCAATTCCTTTTTTATTTTGCTGCATCTATAGATGCTTGTGCAATATTAAATATGTAGGCTGTTTTTGGGTTTACTCAGTTTTTACTATACTAACTCCACAGAAAAAAAAAACAGTCATTAGTTCCTTGACTTGCCTGTTCATTTATCAACTTTTCCAGTAGAACTTTAATTTGATCCTTCTAACAGAAATTAAAAACAATAGGTCAAATTCATTTCCATTATATCTGAATGGGAAACCTGTATTCCCACAAAAATGGTGCATTTCTAATTGCACTTGTACACGTAAGTTTTCTTTCATCATAGCAAATTACTCTTGCCAGAGCTGTTAGAAAAAGCAGAGCAGAAAGCCCTAATTAAAAGGGTAAAATGGAGAACTTCATTGCAGCCATGTCTAGACATGCTTGATAGCAACATAAATATGTGAATGTGTCATGATTTAAAGCATTGTAAAATACAGTAATGTTATTTATCTTTCCCTTTCAGAATGAGAAATCTAATTTAATTAAATGTAGATCCTATTTTACTGGACTTCACTGGCTTTGATTCTTACTTCAATCACCATGTTTTATTTTGTGTCCTGGCTTTTGAAAATGTTGTCCTTTAAGAGCATCACATTTATTACGGGAAGCATTTACAGAAAATAAAGCTTTTTAATAAATTAACTGATTTTAAAACCAGTGAATTATGAGAATTTTCGAAATGATGTTCAGGAAAATACAGATAAAAGGAATAAAAAATGCTCCTCTGGGTTCAGGTGTTGTTGAATATGGTAAAATCACCTTGGTATGCCCATGGCTTGTATGTATTACTTGATTAAATGTGCTGGCATTAGCTGCCCCAGAACAGCAGAATAACACCCTAAGAATAAAAATTTCTTGCAGTGGAGCATTGCAAAGCTTAATAAGCATCACTGATAATTATTTCTGTCATCAAGATGTAATGTTTTGATAACAACAGGGGAGGCTACATGTGGTTTCCCAGTTTAGGCCTAGTATGGATATCCTAAGAATGCCCCGATATCTAGAACTTCAGATGCTATGTCTCAAAATGAAGTCAAAGCATTTTGAATGTTTAAATATTTGTGATTGTTAGCATAAATGCTTGTTGTGACACACTGAGCAAGGGAGAGCAGAGACAGAAAGAAAGACACATTTTCTTCTTAGCTGCCAAGGGGATGACAAATACTCATAAAGACAAATCATAGTGTACAATAGTTTAGCGCCTTCCTAAAGCAACAGACCCTTTAAGTAGTAGAAGTCATTCTTTATGACTCCTGTAAAGTAATCTTTTAAATTACTACATTTTTATATAGCGTTTTCAAAATAATATGCCCATCATCACATACCAGAGCAACTTTATTGCTGACTTAAGTTTGTAGGTTACTATCGCTAGTGTGCAAGGCAGAAGTATCTGTGTGATATAGGGCATGCTGTATATTCTGACCAAAAGATAGGCTGGAATAATTCTGTGTTGTTACCTGAAGTGTGAGGCTTAAATTTCTTGCTAAATGTAATCATCATTTACCAGGTCATTTAATATCATATCAAAGTAGTATTGATCTGATAATTTTAAGATATAGTATTTAACACTAAAAGGTGAACATAATCTACTTTACTTGGGTCTAATGGTTCAGATGAAAATTCCTTTTCTTGAGTTTGATTTCCTGCCCATTTCAGTTTACTTCAATTCTGTAGTAGCAGTTCTATGGTGCATTTGTATCTTTTCACTCAAAAGTACAATAAAACAACAACAAAAAAGCAAGTGAAAAAAAATCTCAAAACGGATATAACATAGGAAGATCATTTGTAGCTTTTTAGAATTATCAAGTATAGGAGCAATTTATACTTATTTCACATCTTCTGACACAAAGAGATGTTTATATTGCATTAATTTAAACAGGAGAAACTACATGACACTAGTCATGGTAGTAAAAATATTCAGATTTTAATTCTATTTAGATGCTTAACTTTAATATATGTGTGGTTGTATATATATGTATATGTATATATGCACATGAACATATTTTAAAACTCCCTTTCCATGTTTCTTCTGGACAACTAATCTTCTATAGTTTATCCAAATTCAATTGTTGGCAGTTTCAGACTTTAACACTTTCTGTTCTTCTAAGGCTGCCAAAGAATATATTTGTTTTACTTTGAATATTAAATCCCGCTTTCCTCTTCTGATGAATATGATTTTTAAAATGAGTTTACTTAAGAATAACATCACCTGATAGCACCAGAGATAATATAAACACATCAGTTACTGGCCTTTTTTTTTTTTTTTTTTTTTCCAGAACAGTAGATTTGCTACTCTAGAGGACAAAAAAATGTTACATGTAGACATTTTTTAGAACTAATATTTCCACCTGGCAGTTTTCAAGAACTCAGTCTAAAAATTGGCTTTTACATTGACCTAAAAATTCTTTGCTGTCCTGGAAGTAGTATGTAGTTACAAGTAGCATTCCTGTTACAAGAATTTTGCAATGTAATCAGTATTAATCAGTATTTACCTTACCTAGTAAAGACAAAGATTCCCAAGCATTTCATTGGATTAAAGTAACAGTTACTTTACCTTACATTTCAGCTAATTTGAGCAAATCTCTCTCCTGATTCTGACATATAATGTATCAAGTATGAATTTATTACAGTGTTCTAAGATAATCTTTTTTTTTTTTTTGGGGGGGGGGGGGCGGGGAGGGGAACGTAAAAAAATCCCAAATTCCAAACTATTTTGTGTTATTTCTAAAGAACTTCACATGATTTTCCACCTGCTCTGACTTCTGCCCTGGATGAGATTTCCCATAGGGGAATTAAAGCATATGGTACCAAGACTGGAGGCTTAGTAATGCTTAGCAAGTCTCTGCTTGGTAATGAACAATAATCTACAATGTGTTTCAGAAGCTTGTTTTTGGCATCACAAACACATGCGTAAGTGAAATTCTGTTCCTTACAGTAACACTTTGAAAGTACCTTGCTTGTTTAAACATACCATTGGGAAAAACAATCTGTTTTGCTAATGTGTTAAGCTCTTCAAAAAGAAGCTTCTTGGCTTTAAATTCATGGTGTTGTTTTAATGATACCTCCATTCTGGGAAATTGGGAATCTGCTCTGGAGCTTTATTACAGAGGTTGTTTTGGAAGAGCTGACAGGTAACCTACTTTTTCTTTCCCAGAAAACACTTGAAAAAAGAGACATACGTTTTCATCAGTGCTTAATAGCAATAGTTTTAACACTTTGATTTGTTTTTCCATAGCGATTGTGAACTAAAACCTCTCCAAAACACACAATCTATTTGAAGGCTCATAGTACTCTGATGCAGGTGAAGACTCATGGAAAAAAAAAAAAAAAAAGCTGCTCACAAAGAAAGGCAAATCCGAGTTTAAATAAAGGCATGACAGTGTGCTCCCAACAGTTTCTGATGAATTTTTCCCTTTATGAATTTATTAAATACATGCAGTTGAGTTTCTCTGCTATTTCCCTGATTGAAGGAGAACTAGAGGGTGTGTTTGTAGCTGATTGCAATTCCTGATTGATAGGGAGAACGACAGATTGCTATTAATATCAACTCAACTCTTTTTAAGGAAATATGCCTGATAAATACTGACTGTTCCTATCAAGAAAGTCTCTTGTTTATTACAAGGCTGATTGCTTTAAAACCTGCACTTAGAAAAGTACAATATATTTTGTATACTTGCATTATCTTTTATATTACCTATTCCAAAAACTTTGCAATGTTTTCTTAATACAATGGAGTGGAAAACTTGTGATATATAGATGACAGAAAAGAATGGAATGAGGATAGCATACGTTGACTATAATGAAACTATGCTTTAAAAGAAGAGACACAATAGTTAGAAAATATAAAAGTTCCCTAGTCTCTGCTGTTTAAAACATAACAAGAATATTGACTAGTACTGTAGACTCACATGATTTTCTGCCCAGAAATGCAGCAGCAGAAGAATATTCTTATTATTTAATCCATGTTACATAGGTAACATAGGTTACATAGGAGGGGGAATATTTTAAAAGATGTAAGAGTGAAGATGGAGATTTCTATATGTTGCTTTGCATGTTATCATATGTATTGCTCATATATAATTTAAAATATTTTCAAAGATAGTAAGTTTTTGTCCTTTTCAGCCCACTGGAAAGAAAGCCAACAAGATTTTGTTGTTGTTTTGAGCTGCTGAAGTTCATATTTCCAGTTTTCTTTCTATAGTTACTAAACTAATAAGTGATATACAACTGAAGTGTTTATATATTTTACTTTAGAAGTTATTTTTAGCTTTACTATACATCATGAGATTCTCAATAAAACCTCAGAAATGTGTAAGACTCTACACAGATTTGGAGGAAGAGCCTGAGTTTTCAGCTCCATATTTCAGGCCCACTTTTACTCTGAGTAGGGCCAAGGGGTTCAGGCCAAGATAACTGTTCAGTGCCAGGTATGTTGGGGCCACCCAACACATTCATTTTCATCTCAGGACTGGAGACATGGTCGTAGATCAAAGGATCATGCACAGGGTGAATTGGACACCTGTATGGTTGCAATTCCATATTGATCTCCTACATGCTGGATAAGGTTTTGTGGTAGATTGAAGGCAGCTCTTCCCCTGGTAAGGAGAAGAGTGCTTGCCCTTCAAAAGCAGTTCCAATTGGATTGTGTGTTTTCTGAACTAGTAAAGGGCAAATAGAGATAGGAAATTATATGGAAAGATTCTCACTGTACGCAGAAATGCTGATGGCTTCTAGAGTAAATGCTGAGAAGGATTAAGAAGAACCTCAGGAATCCCCAAACATGAGGATGGCTTTATCTGACAAATGGTAACAGAAACATGCAGACCAACTGCAAAATATCTATGCAGAAAAACAGCCTCATTTAAATATGTTAGCATGCATTGGTGAATATGGGGTGTACATGTTCTGATGAGAAATGTAGATAACAGGTGGTGGTATGTCCAGCAATGAAATCAAACCATCTGGTTCCTGGTGTGTCTAGTGCCAGCATTTAATCTGTGAGCAGTTTACTGGTTCTGCTAAAGGTCCCCTAGAGGCCTAGTCTTTGGATTAAAGAGTGCTGGATATCCAGTGAAAGTGCATTTGGTTTTGTTCTGCTTGCAGGTATAAAAGCTCAAGAGAGACATGTTTCTCTGCTGTAACTTCCAGGAAATGTCTTGCTGGAGCACAAAAATATAGGATGAATAAATCAGATGTATGTCTTCCTACACTCCTTTTCCCACTGGCTCAGGTAGTGCTGAGAGGAACAGTTTTATAGTCATTTTAGTTTCAGGTGCCTGGAGTACTTCTGAGAAGTTATTCCAAAAAATAAAAAAAAAAGTGGTAATAGTTTTTAAGGAGTACATTGAAGAGCTAGACCTCAAGTGACCCACTTGAATGTCAAGTCCATAACTGGTTAGAAAGATCTTCCTAAAAACTACTGGTTTATCCTGACCAAAACCTCAGAATTCTGACTGAAGCTTCAGAAAGTTTCTTGTGATATCCAAATAGGTAGTGCAGCATGGAGTGCTTAGCCTTGAGTGCTGCCGCTTTACCCAAGTAAATTCCAGGAAAAGCATTTTGGCTTTTATCAGGCTGGGGTTCACACAGAGGGCTGAAGCTGGTGAGTGTTTGTGGTCAGTTATGAGTTTTGTAAAGTGTTGAACATATTCAGAAGGAAAAATGTTTAGACTGTATACTGAGCTACTTCACAGTCAAGCTAGATCTATAATTTCATGACTATGTTTCCATAATGATTATTTTTTCCCCACATTCTTACTTTCTTTTTGATTCCTCAATATAAATTTAATTGATACTGCTGGTCCTTCTCATAGGCCATCAAAACTTAAGGGTGTCTTGTCCTGTCAGTCATGCTGCATGAATTACATGACCCCTGGTATTTCTAAAGAGTAATTAAGCAAATATAAGAGATACATATGTAGAATGCAGAAATCAAGTACTTCTTGATCAGCTCTAATTTGGTTTAATTTCACAGAGAGGAAATGATGCTTTAAGCAGACATCAAAATTATTTTTGTTTGTTTGTTTGTTTGTTTTTGATGAGAACAGATTACCTCTTTTTTTTTTTTTTTTTTTTTGGGTGAGAAAGAGATGCCCCACAAGTTGACAATAAAAGATGGTGGCAGCAGACCCAAATTGCAATGACATATCATATTTTGTTTTTCCATCATAAATAATATGATATAGTAGAGCTGTCACCTGAATTAGCAGGTCCTGATAATAATTATTCTTCCAGATCACTTAGGGCTCTGAGTTGATGGATCTTTGGTACCTTATTTTGTGGAACATAGTATCTGTTTCATGCTAAATGCCTACCCAGGATCAGTTGGTTTCATCTTGATCATAGGCCAAGACAGCTCTCAAGGTATATTGCAGGGAGCGAGCAAAGAGCCTACACAGATATGTAGCCCTTTGAACCATGGTGCACCTCGGCTTTTGGATAATGTATAGAGATATGTAGCAAGAGCAATATTAAATAACACGATAAAACTGTTGGAGAATTTGATACATTTTAGGGTGAACTATAAATAATGGTTAAAAAAAACGCCTTTCAGTAGTTTCAGTGGTATATAGCTGAGCATATTCTACTATGACTACTCTCCTTCAGAAATCTTGTTATAGCAAAAAAAAAAAAAAAAAAAAAAAGATTCTGAGTGGTGCTAATTTTGGAAGCTGTTAAATAAGTGACCATAGTAGAAATCTACAGTGTTCACTCACTATTCTCTTTCTGGAGAGTAGAGGTCTCTCCAGCATGTGACCAAAAAGATTCTTGGTGATTCTTGGTTCTCACCTGCATTACTAAGAGATTTCATTGCTAAGATTCAACTAACTGGGTATAAAATGTGCCCAAACTACTTTCAGATTAGTTTCATTTGATATTCAAGAACAAACCAGTGGTATTAGAGGTCTTCAAATCTGAGTGTATCAAAATATATATGAATGACTAGATAAGATGAGAGGTCAGATGGTCAAGGTTTTCTTCCTTTGTAAAATACTAATATGTGACTGTCTTTTAAAGTTGATGTTCCATATTTCACAAGAAACTGGTGATTCTTAGACCAAATGGAAATAAATGTTTAGAAAGGTATAATGTAAATATTTACTTGTTTCCAGGGAGAAAAAACAAACAAACAAACAAACAAAAAAGAAAAAAACAGTAAAGGGGAAAGAAGCTTTCTTCTTCCAAATGTGGTTTTCTGGTTTTCTTTTACAGTAGATCAGCTGTTTTGTTCAAGTCTCATGAATCTATAAAATAACTAAAATTCTTGGCATTTCTTGCTTCCTGGCCAGAGAGGAATTAAATACATACTTTATTTATTTTTTTTTTTATTTTCTGTGACTTTTCCACTCTTTCCCTTCCAGTTCTGGTGTGCATCAAGGTTGTCCTGGTCTAGTTTAATCTGCAGCTAATCCCGTTTCTACTTTGTCTTTTGAAGATATGTGTTGGAGGTAAAAATATTTCCATATTTCTGCATTTCTACATTGATCAGCAGTTGATCAACAAAGTATGTTGGTGGCATCAATTTGTCATATGGATGAAGATAATTAAGAGTTAGATTAATGGTTGAGACTCCATGGGATTAGGGGGATGGGGGAAAGGAGGTATGTAATGGATATTCAACACATCTGTATTAATGAAAATAAATATAAAAATAAGATTTTTTTTTAATATATATATTTTGTAAGCAAACTGACATAAGGTAAAAATACACATTAGTTTGATAGTACTAAAGGGAAAGATTGATATAATAGGCAAAAAAAAAAAAAGTTATTCTTTCTGCAAAATCTCACAAAATAACCTATTGCTCTTTGACTAATCATCCGTTTGGGAACATTAGCCTGGATTTTACTGTTAAACATAATTGGCTGTCTTTTATCTCTTGCATTTGGATAGCATGTGTTTTTATTGATGTTAAATGATCCCTAGAGAATGCTGAATAGTAAATTAATATTGCTTATGAAAAAAAAAAATAAAAGGAATAAGCATTTCTATTCAAGTATTTCTGTGCTGCTGGCTCTTGGATTTCTTTTATATATATATATTTTTATTTTTAAGGATAAAATATGACCCTTTGTTTTTAATATGGTGCATGTGTACACCACAATTACAAACTAATAAAATATAAGTGGTTTATATATTTTTTTAAGTGAGAACTTGTTTACCCCTTAACATTCTTTAAACTAGGAAAGAAGGGGGATGGGGGCTGAAAGAAGGCCTGTTGGAACTGTGCCGGGGGAAACAATGGCAAAGCCGGGGAAGATGGCAATGGCCCAGCTGAAGTGCATCTACACTAATGCACGCAGCATGGGCAACAAACAGGAGGAGCTGGAAGCCATCGTGCAGCGGGAAGGCTATGACTTGGTTGCCATCACGGAAACGTGGTGGGACCACTCTCATGACTGGAGTGCTGCAATGTCTGGCTATAGGCTCTTCAGAAGGGACAGGCAGCACAGAAGGGGTGGTGGTGTGGCTCTCTATATTAGAGAGTGTTTAGATGTTGAGGAACTTGAGGCTGGGAATGATAAGGTTGAATCCCTGTGGGTTAAGGTCAGAGGGAAGGCCAACAAGGCAAGCATCCTGGTGGGGGTCTGTTATAGACCACCAAACCAGGATGAGGAGACGGATGAGGAGTTCTACAGGCAGCTGGCAGAAGCCGCGAAATCGTCAGCGCTTGTTCTCTTGGGGGACTTCAACTTCCCAGACATATCCTGGAAGCACAACACAGCCCAGAGAAAGCAGTCTAGGAGGTTTCTGGAGAGCGTGGAAGATAGCTTCCTGACGCAGCTGGTTAGAGAGCCTACCAGGAGAGGTGCCCTGCTAGACCTTCTGTTCATGAACAGTGATGGACTGGTGGGAGATGTGGTGGTCGAGAGCTGTCTCGGGCAGAGTGACCACGAAATGGTTCAGTTCTCTATTCTTGGCGAAGTCAGGAAGGGGACCAGTAAAACCGCTGTCTTGGACTTCCGGAGGGCTGACTTTGAGCTGTTCAGGACACTGGTTGGCAGAGTCCCTTGGGAAGAGGTTCTGAAGGGCAGAGGAGTCCAGGAAGGCTGGGCACTCCTCAAGAAGGAAATCTTAACGGCTCAGGAGCGGTCTGTCCCCACGTACCCAAAGACGAGCCGACGCGGAACTAGACCGGCCTGGCTGAGCAGAGAGTTGTGGCTCGAGCTTAGGAGAAAAAGGAGGGTTTATAATCTTTGGAAAAGAGGGCGGGCTCCTCAGGAGGACTATAAGGATGTTGCGAGGCTGTGCAGGGACAAAATTAGAAAGGCCAAAGCTCATCTGGAGCTCAATCTGGCTACTGCCGTTAAAGATAACAAAAAATGTTTTTACAAATACATCAACACAAAAAGGAGGACTAAGGAAAATCTCCATCCTTTACTGGATGCGGGGGGAAACTTAGTTACAAGAGATGAGGAAAAGGCTGAGGTGCTCAATGCTTTCTTTGCCTCAGTCTTTAGCAGCAAGACCGGTTGTTCTCTGGATACCTGGTACCCTGAGCTGGTGGAAGGGGATGGGGAGCAGGATGTGGCCCTCGCTATCCATGAGGAAATGGTTGGCGACCTGCTACAACACTTGGACGTACACAAGTCGATGGGGCCGGATGGGATCCACCCGAGGGTGCTGAGCGAACTGGCGGAGGAGCTGGCCAAGCCACTTTCCATCGTTTATTGGCAGTCCTGGCTATCAGGGGAGGTCCCAGTCGACTGGCGGCTAGCAAACGTGACGCCCATCTACAAGAAGGGCCGGAGGGAGGGTAGACCCGGGGAACTATAGGCCTGTCAGTTTGACCTCAGTGCCAGGGAAGCTCATGATTATCTTGAGTGTCATCACGCGGCACTTGCAGGGCAACCAGGTGATCAGGCCCAGTCAGCATGGGTTTATGAAAGGTAGGTCCTGCTTGACGAACCTGATCTCCTTCTATGACCAAGTGACGCGCTTGCTGGATGAGGGGAAGGCTGCGGATGTGGTCTACCTTGACTTCAGTAAGGCTTTTGACACCGTTTCCCACAACATTCTCCTCGAGAAACTGGCTGCTCGTGGCTTGGACTGGCGTACGCTTCGCTGGGTTAGAAACTGGCTGGATGGCCGGGCCCAAAGAGTTGTGGTGAATGGAGCCAAATCCAGTTGGAGGCCGGTTACTAGTGGAGTCCCCCACGGCTCAGTGCTGGGGCCGGTCCTCTTTAATATCTTTATCGATGATCTGGATGAGGGGATCGAGTGCGCCCTCAGTAAGTTTGCAGATGACACCAAGTTAGGTGCGTGTGTCGATCTGCTCGAGGGAAGGAAGGCTCTGCAGGAGGATCTGGATAGGCTGGACCGATGGGCTGAGGCCAACTGCATGAAGTTCAACAAGGCCAAGTGCCGGGTCCTGCATCTGGGGCGTAACAACCCCAAGCAGCGCTACAGGCTGGGAGATGAGTGGCTGGAAAGCTGCCTGGCGGAGAAGGACTTGGGAGTACTGGTTGATAGTCGGCTGAATATGAGCCAGCAGTGTGCTCAGGTGGCCAAGAAGGCCAACAGCATCCTGGCTTGCATAAGAAGCAGTGTGGCCAGCAGGTCTAAGGAGGTGATTGTCCCCTTGTACTCGGCTCTGGTGAGGCCGCACCTCGAGTACTGTGTTCAGTTTTGGGCCCCTCGCTACAAGAAGGACATGGAGGTGCTCGAGAGAGTCCAGAGAAGGGCAACGAAGCTGGTGAGGGGTCTGGAGAACAAGTCTTACGAGGAGCGGCTGAGGGAGCTGGGCTTGTTCAGCCTGGAGAAGAGGAGGCTCAGGGGAGACCTCATCGCTCTCTATAGGTACCTTAAAGGAGACTGTAGAGAGGTGGGGGTTGGTCTATTCTCCCACGTGCCTGGTGACAGGACGAGGGGGAATGGGCTAAAGGTGCGCCAGGGGAGGTTTAGGTTGGATGTTAGGAAGAACTTCTTTACTGAAAGGGTTGTTAGGCATTGGAATGGGCTGCCCAGGGAGGTGGTTGAGTCGCCATCCCTGGAGGTCTTTAAAAGACATTTAGATGTAGCCCTTAGTGATATGGTTTAGTGTAGGACTTGTTAGTGTTAGGACAGAGGTTGGACTAGATGATCTTGGAGGTCTCTTCCAACCTAGACGATTCTGTGATTCTGTGATTCTGTGTGATTCTGTGATTCTGTGTGATTCTGTGATTCCATGAATGTTCTGAATATACCTTTCTTTGAAAGAATTAATTTTTTATGCTTCCTACAATGTGAAGGTAAAGTGTAGGGGTCTCTGTTGTGAGAGAAACTCCAATAATTATGGAATCTGCATCCCAGAGTTGTGTGCGTGTATACACCCTATTCATGTTTAGATTGCCTATACAGTGCTTTGCAAGCCCATGTGTTTCTAGATAAACTTTAGCATGCATGAATATATGTCTTTTTCATTGGGAATCCCAGAGAGGAGTTCCTGGTCTTAATAAGTACAGAATGTACTTATACAATAAACAATTGAATATTTTTACATTTATTTCCCTTTATATTACTTCATCGAGTGCTGAATAAATACATAACGAAGTCAGTTTAAAGCTAAGGAAGACAAACAAATCCATCTAGACTTTGATATATTTGTATTTTATTACAATATGCTTTGTAATAATATAACAGAAAAGTTTATTTCTGAATACATGCAGTTCACTAGCAATGAATAAAAAGTGTTGAAATGCCCAGTGCCTAATCTATAAATAAAATCTCGAAGACTTACTTATAACACTCGTATTTAATAAAAGAAGATGGAAAAGAGAAGTTTTAAATACACAATGAGAAGATGATGAAAAGATCTGTTGATCTATTGTATATTTGTAATTACTAACCATGGTCAAGCTCAAAAGTGCTTTTTTTAATTCTTCCTTTTTTTAAAAAAAAAAAAAAGTTCAGTAAAGAACTGTCTTATAGCAAATATAAGGTTGAGTGTTTTTTCCATTTGCAAGACTGTTGTGATGTTCTTGACTGACCTTGGGTGATGCATAGCTTATATGCTTCCAGAATTCACTCCTGAAAGAAAATACAGAAGATAATGTTTTTCTAATTTCCTGGAGCAGTTTGAAGCTATATTTCACCTATGTCACTCATTTCGTTCTCCATTTAGCTATGAGAAACTATTGCTATACTGTTGACCAAAGCTTAGAAAGAGAAATTGAAGTGCAAGTATGACAAAAAGCAAATGGCACACTAAGGAAATAATAAATTATATAAATAATAAAGAAAATAATAAGAAAAATAACAAAGGAAATAAAGACAAAAGACAATAAGTGAAAAATGAAAGACAAGGAAGAAATAAATTTGATTTGATAGAAAATAACATTTTATTCATTATTTATTTTATGTTGTTTATGTTAATTTTTATTTCCCAAGTACACATGAGAGTCAACATAAAGGAGCTGAAAAAATTTTCAACTTTTTTTAAAGTTACAGAAATTTTTTTCAAGCTGATTATGGCCTTCGAAATGATACCAAGCACTTCTGTGTTTCTATTTTGCCTTATGGCAAGCTAAGCTTGCTGCTTTTGCTGATTTCAAGTTCTCCATGGTCATTTCTCCCCCTATACTGCTGGAAACCTTTAACAACACCTTGCGCCTGGATTTTTGCCTTGGGGATGGGATCACTAGCCCTAGTGTAGTGCTGGTGGAAACAGGAAGAAGGCTGTTTTTTTCTTGTTGTTTTTGGTTGGTTGGTTTTACTGCTTTCTTCCTGTAAATTCTTGATGCAGAACTCTCACTTTGCCTAGCATTACTTTTTAAGTACCAACTGACATGCTGCTCATGTTTAAGGTGTTTCATGTTAACTGTACTTGAAGTATCTCCACACTACCTCTTACACTTAAGATTTTTGTGGATGCAACAGAACATTAAGAAACATAAAAAGACATTTTAGTAATACTGAAGCTGAGTATCCACCTCAATGATGCCAGTATTTCTTTTCATTAAGATAGGCATGCAGAGATTGTGGTGACCCAGTGACAAGAGGGACAAACTTTCTCTATTTCTTCAATACACAGTTTGCAGCTTCCTGGAATTCATTCACGTGTGAATGGACTTTTTGATGCTTTCTGCTTTCTACTTCTCTGGTCAGCCTGTTCCAGTGCCCCACCATCTAATTACTACTTGTGGTGTATGTTAATGTTGGTGATTCCTCTAGGTGTTTCAGAAAATGATCTTATGGTGATTTTAATAGTAACTTTTTAAAAATGTGTGCAAAGTTATCTTCATTTTCTCCCTCTCCTCACCTTCACTAGAAACTTCCTATTTGGGAAAATCTAGGCTTTCCCTTTCCCTCACAACTGTGCCACCATATTTCTTCTCACATTACAGCAAAGCACAGGACTAGAAAAGACAGCTACAGACATTTTAGAAAAGGAAACAAATATATTTTGGTGTAATACAGAGGTAATCAGGTAAAATCCAGTTTAGTTGGAAATCAGATACAGGCAAAATTGAGCTTAACAGTCCCACTGCTCCTATAAGTTGTTAATAATATTAGTGAATTTAAGTCTCCCTGCTACCTACAGGGAAGCACTTTGTCATGATAAATTTTGCTTAAATCACACATTTTACTACAGTCCTGATGTCTCTCTTGCTCCCTGATGGCTGTCCCTTTTGTCTCCTCCTTGTTTCCTTTTTCCAATCCATCTCTCCTGTTTTGAGTGTGAATGAACTTCAGTGACATTTGGGGTTTGAAGTCTGAAGAAAAGAAAATGGTTTGCATAAATCCATGAGAGCTGGCGGATGTGACATTGTCCTCTTTCATATATCTTCTCTAGCCCTTATTGATCAGTTTGTTAGGTCCAGACTGCTTTTATCAGGGAACATGCCAAAGCACTGAGATTTCCAGGAGGCTCCAGCGGACATTTGGGGATGAAGGTTTTGTTCAGCTCACCTTCTGGCTCTGCTTACTGCTGCTTGGCAGCAGTAGGCGGAGAGATTATCATCAGCGTGGATTTTCATCCTGAGACCAAACACCTCTTCTCATGGGAGTATGGATCTTTCCTCCCAAGACCTGCTATCCATTCATTTACCTTGGAAAGGCAGGTCATTGTCCCTCCATGTTTCACATCTCAAATCAGTCATTTGCTTTACTTATTAAACTCCTTCTGTGACATCTAGATAAAGATTTGCTGTAAAAAAAAGATGCCAAGGGCATGACAACTTTACATTGCCTGTGAGCTGGATGACATATTGATCAGAAGGGATCATTTGAAATTTAGGGGTTAGATTCAGGAGCACCTTGGGTTAAGCTGGGGTAAGTATCTTGAAATAGTTACTGGATTGCAACTGACAGCCAGAGAAATTAATGTAAACAAGCACAGTTTTCTTGTTGGTGTGAACCGGTGTTTCATATTCGGTCAGGCTATTTCTGGAACAGGATGTAACAGAATATAACACAAATAACAGAATTTATCATCACAATAGTAACAGAGGAACTGAGATAAATAACACATGAGTTTGATTAAGTGGAAATTAATTGGAAACATACTAATGGTGAGTTTTTCTTTTTCTTTTTCTTTTTCTTTTTCTTTTTCTTTTTCTTTTTCTTTTTCTTTTTCTTTTTCTTTTTCTTTTTCTTTTTCTTTTTCTTTTTCTTTTTCTTTTTCTTTTTCTTTTTCTTTTTCTTTTTCTTTTTCTTTTTCTTTTTCTTTTCTTTTTCTTTTTCTTTTTCTTTTTCTTTTTCTTTTTCTTTTTCTTTTTCTTTTTCTCTTTCTCTTTCTCTTTCTCTTTCTCTTTCTCTTTCTCTTTCTCTTTCTCTTTCTCTTTCTCTTTCTCTTTTTCTTTCTCTTTCTTTCTCTTTCTCTTTCTCTCTCTTTCTCTTTCTCTCTTTCTCTTTCTCTTTCTCTTTCTCTTTCTCTTTCTCTTTCTCTTTCTCTTTCTCTTTCTCTTTCTCTTTCTCTTTCTCTTTCTCTTTCTCTTTCTCTTTCTCTTATTTTTTCTTTCTCTTTTTTCTCTTTTTCTCTTTCTCTTTCTCTTTCTCTTTCTCTTTCTCTTTCTCTTTCTCTTTCTCTTTCTCTTTCTCTTTCTCTTTCTCTTTCTCTTTCTCTTTCTCTTTCTCTTTCTCTTTCTCTTTCTCTTTCTCTTTCTCTTTCTCTTTCTTTTTTTTTTCTTTCCCTTTCCCTCCTTTTCCTTTTCCTTTTCCTTTTCCTTTTCCTTTTCCTTTTCCTTTTCCTTTTCCTTTTCCTTTTCCTTTTCCTTTTCCTTTTCCTTTTCCTTTTCCTTTTCCTTTTCCTTTTCCTTTTCCTTTTCCTTTTCCTTTTCCTTTTCCTTTTCCTTTTCCTTTCCCTTTCCCTTTCCCTTTCCCTTTCCCTTTCCCTTTCCCTTTTCCCTTTTCCCTTTTCCCTTTTCCCTTTTCCCTTTTCCCTTTCCTTTCTTTCTGTCTTTCTGTCTTTCTGTCTTTCTGTCTTTCTGTCTTTCTTTCTGTCAGTACCTCTGGTGACTAGTCATCCAGCCACCCAGCAGTCTGTTACCTTTCTTGGGTGAATAACAACTTTTTTTTTTCTTTCTGTTTTCCCTCTTGGTCAAACTCTAAATGATTGCAAAGTTATTGAAATTGTTCTTCAGGGAGGAAAAAAAAATATTACTTGTTTCTATTTTGCTAATATGCTAGCAAAAACACTGTGTTCTTCACAGCCCACAGGCTCTGCTTCACTCTGTACCTGAGTTCTAACTTGTAAGCATTGTTTAATGTTAGTTGCTTGCTTAAAAACTGAGTTGTTCCAGATTTCTCTTCTTTTTCTTGAAGACCATTTTAAAGGTACATTTTTCCTATATCTTCCATATTCAGCCAGCCTTTCTGATGTTATTTAACAAACATAATAATTTGTGCTAGATAAAAGACAACCAACTTACTTATCTTTTCTGTTTTGTTAATTTCTGACACAGTCTTTATGGACATGAGTTTCCTGAGATATCTGTGTTACTGTCAGGCAGTCCGCTTGTTCTGGCCTCATCTCAGCTGTCTCTGCTGGCTGCAAATTTTGACTATTGAAAGAGTTAATGATGTAAAATAATTTCATGCTACTCATTTCCTTGCAGGAATGCGGTGAATCTTCACCATGGATGAAGGGTCATATATTGGTGAAGCTATATTATCTAGCTCAGTGGTTGGGCAGATGTTGATATTTCTTTATTAGAGTAGTTGGGAGCTTTTTTCTTCAGCTCTTTTGGTGAGGACCAGGTCCTAAGACCACTGAACATAACAAATTTATGCACTGTTGTGTCATATCATAGAATCATAGAATGGCTTGGGTTAGAAAAGACCTTAAAGATCATCTAGTTCCAACCCCCCTACCAAAGGCAGGGATGCCACCCACTAGATCAGGTTGTCCAGGGCCTCATCCAATCTGGTCCTGAACACTTCCAAAGATAAGGATCCACAACTTCTCTGGGCAACCTGTTCCAGTGCCTCACCACCCTCTGAGTGAAGAATTTCGTCCTAGCATCTAATTTAAATCTCCAATTATTTCCTGTATACCATTTCCCCTTGTCCTGTCATTGTCTGCCTGAGCAAAAATTTGCTCTATATCTTTTTTTTAAGCCCCCTTTAAAAAAGGTTGAAAAACTGCAATAAGGTTACCCCAAGCCTTCTCTTCTTCAGACTGAACATCCCCAGCTCTCTCAGACTTTCTTCACAGGAGACGTGTTCCAGCCCTCTGATCATGTTTGTGGCCCTCCTCTGAACCCACTATAAAAGATCCACATCCTTCTTGTTCTGGGGGCCCTAGACCTGGATGTAGCACTCCAGGTGGGGCCACATGAGCGCAGAGCAGAGGGTCAAACTTCTCTCACACTGCTGGCTGCTCCTTTGTTAATGCAACCCAGGATGCAGTTGGCCTTCTGGGTTGCAAGCACACACTGCTGGCTCATGTCAAGCTTTTTGTCCACCAGAACCCCCAAGTCCTTCTCTGCAGGGCTGCTCTCAATGAGTTCTTCTCCCAGTCTGTACTCATGTCTGGGATTGCTCCAGCCCAGGTGCAGCACCTTGCACTTGGACTTGTTGAACCTCATTCGGTTCACATGCACCTACTTTTCAAGCTTGTCTGGGTACTGTAATAATCATATTCGAGACATGACTAACAAGTTAAAAAATTAACCAGAAGAAGAAGAAGAATAAAAACATTACTGAATCACAGTGAGTTCGCTCAGGAAGCAGGAAATTGTAAGCCCAACATCTCCTGACAGTGTTTCTGTGTTTGGAAAATGATGATTCCAGATTCCAATCAAGACACCTCATCCTGAGTCAATAACTATACCAATTTTTACTACTTCCTTGAATAGACAGCACTTTGAAAGAAAAAACAAATAAACAAACAAAAAACACTTATTTGGTTTTAAGAAAACATTATTAATAGCTCCCTGGGAATGGAGGGTTATTAGAGGATGTGTGATTTGTCATTTGGATTGCAGCTGCTTTGTTGGTGTAAAACTCTCTTCACAGACTTGTAATTGCATGACCTTAAGTATGCCTAACTTAATTATATTTTTAAACAAGTTAATTAGATTATTTGATGAATTATGATATGGAAAGAACTTGGCAGAGCATTCAAGATGAATGGAAGTGAGCTCTGACCTTTACTTCTTTCAATATGTTCTGCATTTTCTGGTAATGCATCCTTACACTACACTTACAAGTATGAAAAAGTGTTGTATTTTAAATTCCTCCAGTTTAGGGAGTCATAAATAAATAAATAGATAGACAACCCCCCTTAGTATATATATATATTTTTTCTGATTTAGTTCAATATCGTTCGAATCACACCAATGTAAGTATATTTGATATCATACATAAAATTAATGCAGTTTAGGTACTTCTTGTGTACGTATGGTGAATCTAAAAGAAGATACTAACTCATTGAATGCAGACATTTTTCTAGGGACTGCTATAAGCTCTGATCTCTGCATACTGTATTATTTAGTTTACGTGCTATGTAGTGATATAATTTTACAGAATAGAATAGAGAAAAAATATCATGAAAAAATATGGATTCAAGAGAAGGAACACAGAAGGATTCATCACAGGTTTCTTCAAGAAAACATCTATTTGTAGTGAATGGCAAATTTGGATGAGAAAAGGCAGGCTGCAATAATCTAACTATTAAGGTATCAAGTTTAGTCTAATCTCCAAATCTGGTTTTATAAGTAGACCATATAAAAAACAACTCAGAACAGTTTCAGTTACAGGACATATTCTTTACATTAGTAAAACTGGAATTATATCCATATAATCCAATGATAATCACACATCTATTTTACCCAGCATGACAGAGCATTGAACATCACCTTTCCATTTGCTGCTAGTCTTGATCATAAAGCCGCCCAGCTCAAACTACCCTATTTTATCCCTGTAAAATGGTTACCTTGCAAGACCCTGGACAGTGGTGTAGATCAAAATATTCCATGCCTTTTTCAATAGAAATGACACATACTGATGTGTTTGAAGTTCTGGAACCTGAGAGCTTAATTCTTTGTGGTTAAAGTGTAGAGATGGTATTGCATTTACATATTTGGATTGGAAAACACATAAACCAAAATACACAAGAATATCTAATATAATATTTTGAAGAGCTGAGTAGTATTAAAATATTGCTTTCTTGATAGTCTCTGTCACAGTTCAACACAGTGACAGAAGCCCTATAATGGAAATGAACTAGCTAAAGTGAGTATTTTTCCTTTGTCCTTTGTGAGTAGTCATTTGAAAAGGACCGTAACATTCCTACACGTTTGTTTAATCCTGGTCTCTTTCTACAAGGGCCCAAACCACTGAATTAAAAAAGAATCTTTCCAGTGACTTTAGCCATCTATGGATTTGTCACATAACAAAGTACTCTCCGGAAACAGCATTTCCTGACATAAATGCATACTTTCACTGAAGTATCCTTTTTAGTTGATAATTTTAAAATAGTATTTTTCCAGACTTATTTGGGAAACTGCAGTAGTTGTACATATGAACTGAAGAGGCAAGTGTACATGCGAGTAAAGAAATAAAATAAATAAATAAATAAATAAATAAATATGGGAATATTTTGAATGCATTTCTTCTTTCTTAAGAATTGGTATTGGAAAATTAAGACTGTTCCACAGAAAATACAAGAGAACAAGAAAACAAGAAAACAAGAGAAATCTCACTATTTCCTTTCCTCCTTCCAATTAGGTTGATATATTTTCAGGTGGTGGAGTAAGTAGTCTGCAGTTTAGAAAAAGGGCTGTAGAACATACAGTATATTGGAAACACATAATAAATACAAATTGATTTTTTTTGAGTTGCTTGAAGCTGCACATTATTAGTTTTAAAAACTTAATCACCTTTTCTCTGCTGTAGAATCAATGCTCAGCTATCATCTTTATAGATGAAAAAGTTGGAATAGTTTCTCCTCTTAGTAAGTGCAATCACACTTTTGAATCAATATTTTATTTTAATCATATATAATATTAAATATTGGGAACATACTTAATGGAAGTCTTTTATTAATATTTGTTTCTATCATTCGAAGAAGAGAGAAAATGTATTTTCTGTTAATATGTTTGGAATTAATACCATTTTGATGGTAAGAATCTAACTCAAAGTGCAATTTTTCCAATATCAAGTCTGTATATTGACTACAGAGGAAAGAAGTACTTTTACTTCTGGGGTGTGCTCTCCCTGAAAGTCCCTAAAATTCCAGCCTCAAATTTGTAAGCAAATCTTTCCCTTTTAAGCAGGTTCAGTCCTAGCTAAGTCTTGCAGTGGTGATCCTCAAGTCATAACTTTTCTCTGCATTCTGCACTGGGGCAGAGAGGAAACAGTAATACTGTTAACAGGCATTTGACAATCATTACAAGAAAGCCTTTTAGTTCTTTATTGGGCTATTACAAATTAATCTGTGGAACTCATGGCCACAAGATCATATTAAAATCAAGGACATGGCAAGATTTCATAAAAAGGAGAAAGCAAAACTAATTGGAATACCATTAATGAAGTTCCAAGCCTGGAAAAGAAACTGTTTTTTAAAAAGTATGACTCTTCGGATATTAATCTGTAGTTTCTGTGCTTTCTGTATTGGCGAATGAATCGGTAGCGTTCAGTGAAAATTTGTTTTCAGTTCTCTTCCTGAATCTGAAGCATCTGGCACTATCTGACTTACTAGAGACCAAGCACTGGAAGAAGCGCAGTGACTAATTCTATATCCTGATGTTCATCGCATGCATCCTCCTTGTTAGTTGTCCAGAATTTCTTATTATTAAAAACTTGTGTTCCTTCATTGGTTTTGTTTTGTTTTCAATGTTTCAAATGCAACAAGACACACAAAACAGAACTGTCCTCCAGTTGGACAAGATGGTGACCTGATGAAAAATGATTTTATATGTCATTTTTATATTGCTATTACCGAAGAAACGGAGGGGTTCAGTCTGATGCAGCCTTTTGGGCAAAGTCTTCAGTAAATATCTGGTTAGAGTCAGGTGAAGAATAAAACGCTAAGCAGGCCTGAACCTTCACCATTATGTCAGCTTCTCCCTCAAGCTGTTTGCTGTTTCTGTGTCAGTGGGAAGACAGTATTCTTCCTTCTGGCTTCTGTCATGTTGGAGACAATGTGATCACAGGTTTATTCTTCTTACTCTCAGAGTCCCCCTTGAAGTAGTTTGCCTTGGAGGTCTCATTAGATTTAGAGGATATTTGCATCTTAAGTTATTGGGACAAGTGACAAGGATAGCTTATAAGTCATTAAAAGTGTTAGGCATTTTATTTATTATGTTATTTGGAAGTAGTGTAGGTTAGAAAAAGGGGCAGGGGATATGTTCATTCTTCTACAACATCCAAAAAATTTAACACCAAATCTTGTTTCTGATAACTTTAACAACTGCTGTTTTGAAGATTCAGTTATTTTCCCTGGTATGTTTTTCACTGATAATACAATTTCCAAAAGTTTTATGATACTAAATGAACTGAAGCTATCTGTTCATTGTTTCACATCTGCTGAGTTTGTCAGGTCTTGAGTGAACAGTTGTAGTTGTTAATAATGAGAATCCAGACACAGGATTCTCATTCCATTCCTCATGGTACGGGAAGCACTCATGCAAAATATTTCTAGTGGTGTTGGGTTTGACAATAGGCTGACAAGATGTTAATTAGAGGAGGAACTCTAATAAAATTCTGCCTGGGCATTTACTGAAGATCAGAAGCAGAAATTAATTTTAAGGATTTTTTTTTTTTTCTCTTGCAATATTCATCATGGACTTATCTCTCTTGTATCAATTAGTACCAATACTAATTGAACAGACACAGCTAGCTTTGGCCTGCTTACCTATGTTGGCACAGATGTTAGGGACTAAGTGCTGTGGATATGCAGAAGGAATAGGACTGCTTTCCGGTCACAAGACTAGAAACTCTCTCTGCACATACTGGGGACAGTAACAGAGATGCTGTGATTCCATTATCATCTCCTGGAAATATTCTTTGATTTCCTCTCAGTCCATGCTGGCTAGAACCACAAAACAATTATAGTGAACAACGTGAAACAAGGCATCTGTGATGTGCAGCCTTTCAAGAGAACTAGCTTTGAATTTCTTTGAACAAGCAAAGTGTTTCATTCTAACTCCGTAGGGTTGATCTTGAAGATCAACTTAAGTGAAAATTAAAATGAGCCTTGAGAAGGAGGGTGCTGGAGTGAAAGGTATATGTTCGGGAAAGGCACAGGCTTGCTTTCAACTGTCAAGATATTTTCCTTGCAGATATTGACAATGGCTCTTCACTTACTGCTGTATATTTTCTCTGTGATGTTGCTTTCCTTTTCTATGTGATACTTAACAGACTTTGAGATGATTTACCCTTCTGTGGCATTAAGGGGTAGAGAGAGCCTCAAACTCTTTCTCAACAGTTAGGAATCCAGAGGCTTACCCAGTAAGCCTATGTGTCTGTATCAGCCTTTACTTTGTGTGTGATGTTTTTATTTACTTTTTTTTGGTTCTTTTCTGGGTGCTCAAGCCAGATAGTACAGTTACTAGAGATCTGAGAGTCTAAGGAAGACAGTTGCCTCCCAGCAAACTTGGGGGTTTTTTTTGGATGTGGACTGTAGAGTCAAGTTACGCTGCTGTAATGATTCAAAAATGTTTGTGGGTTTAAAGAAAACTGGAACCTTGCTGATTGGAGTGTATTCCTCCATATATTGTTGCTAAATTAACAGTTTTGATAAATGTGAAGTTTTAGAAATGTGCAAATATAGGAGCTGTCTTAGACCTAGGCTGTTATAAGATATCATCTACGTATGTTTATGATTACACATCTTAGATGGACTGTCATCTCATCAACGTAAAAACTAACGATAGGATGTTTGAATATTGTAAAATATGTCAATGAATATGCATTTCAGTTCTGAAATCAATCCATTGCAGCCATGTTTGTGTCTCTTCTGCATTTTTTTTTTTTTTGTATATACTTAAATGATCGTTTTCATGTCTAGGAAGCAGATTTTTAAATTACCCACATATGTATTTATAGAAACTGTCTTATAAATTGGTATATTTGAATATGTATGCCAGAAATGTCTGTGTACTCATTTAGTACATAGAAGAGTACTTCAGTGAAGTCTTAAGATGCATCTTTTCAACCCTACCTATGAAAAGAAACATTGAATTTTAGGGAATATTAGTTATGGAGGCATTAAGGCAACAAATAAACGAAGCCTTCAAAAAGATACATAATTTCATATAAAAAAACACATTCCAATAAATTGATATTGATATTCTGGTAGCAAAAAAATCAAGGTTGCCTGATAATTTTTTCCTTAGCTCTTAGACAACATTTCTGTAACTTCATGACAAATTTTAACAAAGATATGCTGTACTTATAATGATCAGATACAATTGCAAGTACTATACATTATTTCTCACAAGATACTTTTATGCAAATTAAGAAGGTATTTCAAAGATGCAAAAGCTGAAGTTATTTGAATAACCTAAGTTGTAAGCTATATCAGCTACAAATACAGAACATCTACAGCATCAGTCAATGCATTTTAGTTTTACTAACAAAACCTACCATGAATAGAAACATTAAACAGGGAGTGCTGTTAGTGAGGAAAATTTTAAATAAAGAGAGTGAGCAGAATAACATCTAGCCTAAATATATGGAATATGCACTGAATATACAGGATGCACTGAATAATTTTGGCTGACTCTTTGGAAGTGTTCAAAGAGGTGTGATAGTAGAACTTATCTACAACACAGGAGAAAATATCTGCATTACCTTCGTTTCACAAGTGACAACTATACAGTCATATTCTGTCATTTTAAATGAAATGCTGGTTTCTGTGAACAAGCATGACAAATAATCTCATACCTGTAACAGAGACAATTCCTCCCTTCAAAACTTACTCGTTTGGTTTATTGGTTTGTTTCTTTGTTTTAAGTGCTTGTCATTCTTTTCTAGGAAATACAAAATACATTTACGTTTGTAGGGTGGGAGAAGAGTGAAACATTAAAGTTACAGTATAATAACAATTGTGCATTTTGAAGCAGTTTTATATGGTAGGTACATTTAATCCACACAAATTAGTGAACGAAGTATTACAACAAGAAAAATAGATTATTTATGTTTTCCTAGATGGTTTTGTATGTTGATCCAATAACATTCTATTTAAAAGTTTGTTCCTTCAGATAGCCTTATTTTCAATACTTTGCCAAAAAGCCCAGAGCCTTGATTATGTACTTTAAATAGAAGTTAATTTGAAATTGATATATAGCAAAATTATCCTAGTATATGTGTACTTGCTGTATAGTTAATATAAAACAATAACATTGTATGATCTTATAGACATTGAGGAAACATACAAATGGGTGGGAAAAGAAGAAGAGAAGGAAAAAAAAAACTGCAGAAAAATAAAAATACAAAAAAGTTATCCTGAAAACAAAGATTTTTTTCTTTCCTAGACAAGAAAAAATGCTCTAAGAGGAGCTGGTGCAAATCTTGCAGAAGAGACCTGGAACAAAGGGTAAAAAACAATCAGATATTCTTATGAACAGGTAAGGAGAGAGAGAAATGATAGATTCAGATGTAGAGTTTCATCCAAATATCACTTATTTAAAAAAAAAAAAATAGAAACAAACTTATAGAAACAAACTTATGCAAACTATGTTGTAAACTTCAAGTTTTCTAGTAATTTATCTTGCTCCTGACTCTTCTTTTTCTTTCTGATGTATTGTGAGTAGCCTAGTCTCATGTAGGTGATCTAAGGCAAAGATTCTATAGATAGCACTTTGATCCTCAGAAGATAGTCATCTTCCTAAAATTCGAATGAAAAATTATTGTATTTGTTCTTCTGCTTCTTTTAGATTCTAGAATTATCCTATTTGTTCTTTCTGTGCCACTCCACTATTCTGCTTATCTTCTACTTAACGACAAGCAGAGGAAAAATACAGATAAAATAGCCTAGTGAAGTTATATGTAAAAGCCTGAAGAAAATGGAAGTTCTTTGACTCAGTACTTCATTGCGTTGTGGAATTTATTGTTGTAGTATTGTTGCCTTGTGGAAGTAAAAGTGATGTGGGTCAAGGAAGATGTGAATACTTCATAAATGATAGGTCCACAGGCAGCTATTATGTGCAATGGTCTGTATATTTGGACTTGACCTTTTTCACTTATTTATTTTCCTTTACAGTTTCTCTCCCCATAAGAACCTGACTGTACTAGGTCTTAACCTAGAAAAGCTCATAGTAAAAATCTTGCGTGTCTGTGCTTTTTGTTTGTTGTAGATTTTTTTTTGGAAATCCTCCAGAGTGACCATAGATTTAATCCATTGCTGAAGTCAGTCTTCAAACCCACACAGATTGCTCAGCTACAGGAGTCAGTAGCAGTAGCTAGTGCACATCTGCTTTTTAGAAGCACACGTGCATGTGTGGGTACGGAGAATCTTATGTGCACTCCACCATTATTAACTGGCACTATCAAAACACTTACTGCAGGTTTAATGTCCTCTCAGTACCTGTGACAAGCCTCTGCAGTTTCTCTGTGCTGTCAGTGAAATTATTAGGAAGAGCTGTAGGGGTGCTACATCTGTTTAAATACAGTGGAAAAGTTATAATTACAGTAGATTTGCTTAACCCTGATCACAATGAAAACAGCTTTCATTGAAGTGAAAAATGAAATTAATCTTTAATAGGTATTTGTGGAGAAATTACATATTTCTATCAAAACAAAACCATCACATTTTGTGAAAGAATCCATCTCAGGTAGCTGGAATGAAAGAACAATGCACAACAGCATGAATTTAATGAACAGCAAGGATTTACAGAGTCTGAATAAAGACACCATAACAAAACAACAGGCATACGCTGGAATGTAGACCACTTCTATTGCTCTTTTTTTTTTTTTTTAAAAAAAAAAAATACATAAATGAAAGACCATTGAAAGCTGTAAAAAGGCTGGTATGACTTAGGGCTAATATTAGATTTGCATTTATGGCAAAATGAGATTTTCTTATTTAATGAAGCTTAATTTAAATTTACATTTTGGCAAACTTAGGTGTTACATTTATCCAAATTTGGCACAACTTGAATAGTATTCAGTAGTGTAGGTAGGTTTTTTCCATTACCAGCTTCATGAAAATATATATATTTTTTGAAATTTAACATAGAAAATAACTGTATAAATGCAGCATCTATATCCCTGAGACAAAGGTCCCCTAAATAGCCTATGCAATGTAATAGTTATTATAGTTTTCATGAGTAACACAGTGTTACTAAGCACTAATCTGTACTTGTTTTATCTAAAAAAAGAGAATATTTTTTTTTCCAATATTAAGAATAAGGGGGTGGGAGGTAGGGGAGAAGCATGCCTTGAAGCGCTGTACATTTTTAAAGAACAGTTCTGTGACATTATTTCTATACAGCATCGACACAGAACTCACTGTTTCTTTCAACTTAAAAGCATTTCAGAAAAATATGCAGCTTGACAGAAGGGGCTTGTAACTGTTTTGCAGGTACAATAGTTTAACATGAAAGAACTAGGGATAAACTCAACTTTATTGTCTATCTGTGCATTATGAAATACTACCCGTCCTGCTCAAGGGAGTGAAACATTTAACCCCAGGTGTGATTCGGTAATGAAGATTTCTTCTACATCCTGTCCACTGGAGCTAAAATGCTGTGAACTAAAATGGCTACCTTTGTGTGCAAGAAAACACTTCCTGTCTTTATGTTGCTCTTCAATCCCTGATTTTATAAAACAGGCTTGATAAGTTGCATTTTAGGAACTTTCCATCTGTGCACCAAGTTGCTGTTCATTGAAGGCAAGCAGTGCTGTGAAAATAACATGCTACGTGAGCCCAGTTGATGGGTTCACCTTGTCACTGTACCAGAGGCAGCTGAAACAAAACTTTCATTAGAGCAAGCATGGAAAACAAACTGTTGCTCCAAAGACCTTTGCATTTGAAAGATATGTAAGAGAATGCACAAGTAATGCTCTCTCTGCTATTCAAGTTTAGCTGTTATTTGTTTCCTTGTGGATTTTTCTGCTTTTAAGTGCAGTCAGCCAGCAGTGAATCTGTTGCCTTCCTCTTGAATGAAGGATGTTTAGGTGCTTATATGAGGTACAAAAGAAGAAACAATTTACGAGATGCTTCCGCTACAGTATACCTCTGAGCTGATTTTCCTCCTCCTCACCCCCCTCCCCCCCCCTTTTTTTTTTTTGATTTAAAGATCCTCCTGTTACAACCCTTGTAAGAACTAAAGGATATAGTAACTTCATGAAAATATATACAAGATTCTAACATCCTAGTTTTAACATTGTACTCTCAATAGGGATTTTTGTTTGTATTCATGTAAAAAATGTAACCTATCTTCCTCTTTCTCATCACTCCAATTCTTAGTAATGCCACTAATTACTTTATAAATTAAAAATCACAATCAAGTATATATTTAAAAATATATTATTGCATACTAGACTCTTTTGTATGCATTACAATATTCAAAGTTAAGATGAATATATTAAATATTTTAAAAGATGTTTTATAAATGTCACATTTCTCTATTAAAACTGATATTACATACGTAGACCATATTAGAGGAGATTAATATGTTATTAATGATTTTTTTGTCTAATTTATAGATCAGAATACAGATATGATTTAGTAGAAGTAACTGGTCTATATTAATCCTGAGCAAAATTATGTCATTTTATGTAATCAACTCCTGGCGCCTTTTTTTTTTGTTTGTTTGTTTTTTGTACAGCAAATTATGTTGCAACAGTCTATGGATAGGCAGTCTCCTTTCTACTGCTGATGCATGATAGCTGTGTAAAGTCCTCTTTTGTAACCTAACCAGCCTACCTATTCATTTTTAGAGTTTTATAAGCTACGACATCACACAAAAAGTTCACCAAAAAATTAATGTCCTGGTTCCACCAGAAACTTTTCACTTCTGCGGAAACTAGAGTATATTGGAAAAACTGTGAAGTAGAAAATCATTCACATTCAGGGTCTGAGTTCTTCTGTTATGCCTTCATACAGTGTTGGTCTCACTACCCATGAGCCTATTGCCACTTAAAGACAGACTGATACATTCTGTTTAGCTGCTGTGATGAGCTAGTACAGCTAGCATACCTGGCCTGTTAAGCAGTGGCTTGGACTAAAGGTAACTTTAATCTTAATGATTTAAATAGGGATGTAGTATTAAACGTTGATGATGTATCTCTTGGAAAAAAAAGCAAAAATACTACAGTGGTAGTTTTATTTGTCTTCCTTGCTTAGGAATTAGGTAGATTTATATATATATATATATATATACACACACAATGTTGTTACATATATATAATATATATATTAGTTATATATATTATATATATATTGTTACCTATCTAATATATATATTGTTACATATCTAAGTTACAGGTCATGTTATTAGTCACTGTTATAAATCTAAGTCAGTGTATGTCAGCTGAACACCTTTAAATTTAACTTGAATCAAACAATATGTACTTGGTTTCAAAGAGACTGCTCCTTGAATCTCAACGTTATTTTACCAGATGAGTATTTATCTAAATATTCAGGCAAGCTGTATAGGTCCATCAAGCCAGGTACTACTTGGTACTTCTTTAGGCAGCCACCTAGCTTTAATGAGGAAAAAAAAAAAAAAACTTTCTAAATGCACTGCTTCCATTCTCTTGATGGTTTTGAAAGTTTGAAATCTTATGATTTTATTTCTTAGTGGTAATGACTGATCTTTCTTAAATAAGCCAGTGAAGTAGGATATGGAGGAGTGGTGCTGTGCTCTGATCTTTGAGATAAGTTCAAGATGTCTGATTTGAAGTTCAACAGGTGCTGCAAAGACTTGAGTGCAGGGCAGTACTTAACAGTGTGATATCAGGTTGTGCAGGTGGAGGGACACAAACAATGAGGTCAAATGATCAGAACTGCAGTAGAGGGAAAAGGCTGTGGGAGTCAACTAGTTTAGTAGGATATGTGTGTCATTGGAAATTTCTAAAACTCTAATTTTGAAGCACTCCATTTCATAATGAAATAGCATAACCTGATACTGTCTTAGTCAGTCTATTCCTGTGTAAATGACTTTATCATGTTTCATTTCACTGCAAGTCAGCATTACATGCTGGCTTCCAATGCATTGCTCTTTCTTGTTTCATCATGGCTTGCTGAGACATAAATAATTTTATTTTATTTTATTTTATTTTATTTTATTTTATTTTATTTTATTTTATTTTATTTTATTTTATTTTATTTTATTTTATTTTATTATTTTATTTTATTTTATTTTATTTTATGTTATTTTATGTTATTTTATTTTATTTTATTCTACTGCTGCACCTGGAGGCTATTTACTCTTTTATTGTTATTAAAATTCAGTCTTATTTATTGTATGTTAGCTGTCACCTCATCACTTGTTTGTTTGAAAGAAACTTATAAAATGGACTCAACAGTAGTTCTTCAGAAAACTGATAATGTTCTGCACTGTGGGGTCAGGCTTATTGACAAGTAAATTATGATTTTGAAGGGTGTTACCAAAACTAGCCTAAATTAAGGGTTGGTAATATATAGTCCATCGGCCAGTTCAGAGCCTACATTTTAATGGTAGACTTCAGTGTATCTGTCTCTGTCTCTCTCTCTGACAACACTAAGTTGTAGGCTAATGTTTGCTCCATCTAAGTGTTTGGAAGCTCTCAGTTATTAGGACTAATTTAACATTTAAAGGTTTTGACTATCTGAACAAATATTCATCATCACTTCTGATTAAAATAAGAGAGATTGAAGTGGCAACCCTTAGTTTTATTAATAAACTACATTTATACCTCTGTGCAGCTTAAATAATAGGGACTGATATACATATATTTAAAGTTTATATTAAAAATATAGAAAACTTTACACATATGCCCATAAGTAGATATCTATGCATGTACAGATCACTTTTGATCTTTACTTTTTTTTTTTTTTTCGTGCCACACTGGTTGAAATGTTGAAAATATGAACTACTGTATCCAGAGATCTCTAATCCCCATTTTCTAGCTCAAGTTCCTCAAGACCAAGTACTTGCTGATACAGGCTATCATCTGTTAGCTCTGGTCCCTGTTCCTCTGGCCTCTTCCATTCTCTTAAGGCTGATTTCTATCTTGTGATTCTGAGACTTCATTTGCTGCTTCACTGAAGTTCAAGGAAGTAGTTAAGACCTTCCCCCTGGCTAGCCCTTCTCCCTATCCCCCAAAAAACAAGCAACATTAGGCAAAAGAAATCCACAGAAAATCCCCAAAACCTTCCTAACTTGACACTTCCCAAACTTTTGTCTACAGCAATGGGATGTCACATTGCTGGACTCTTTACTTTTACAGCTTCTTTTGACTGTGAGTGGAGGCATAACTGGAGTCTCAAGAGATGAATGCTTTGGTTCCTGCCCTGTAACATCCCCCCCTTTTTTTTTTTTTTTTTTTCCTTCTTGTCATAGAAGACAGAGGGTATGGTTTTGCTTTACAGCTAAACTAATCTACAGAATGACTTGCTCCTGCCTCTGGGCATCTGGGCAGACTCTCTTTTCCTCTTTCACTGGTCCTGTTAACCTGTTTTACCCTTTAGAAAAGAAAACAAACAGATAATGACATATCTTGGTGAAATCCACTCACAAATTTCAAAACTGACACCAGGTGCAAGCACTGGAGTCTAATGGCAATAATCCTTAGAAAGGCACATGTGTAATGTGAAGTCCTGCCCTGGGCAACACTTGGAGGATGTGACATGGTTTACCTGAAATGATTTAAGAGAAAGGAGATTTACAGCTCTTCTTTCACAGGCAAATGACCGTAAAGTCCAAGACTATTCATGTATTTCATTTTGTGGGTCATATCATTAAATGAAGGTTACACTGTACAGTCAACTAATAAATAGATCTATTTCTCTGTCTTTAGTAGTTGGGAGGATTAACATAAGCATTCAGCTGTGTTCCTGATAGCATAAATAAAATCAGGCCCAATTTTTAAAAACTATTGAATATTAGATTTTATACTGACATTCTTAGAACTGGTTATTGAATAGAAACAATATGAAAGCAAAACCCAAGTCTATTACCACTACCCTGTCAACATAATAACATTTAATTTACATGAGAAATGTAAAACACAAGGAATGATGTAACAGCTTTTTTAAAATTATTATTATTACTTTAACTCAGTTTATGATGAGGTCTGCATGGAACTAAATGATTCATTTGTTCTTTAATTGATCAATGAAGAGATTGAAATTGTTTTATAGGACAAAAGGATAAGTACAGATGAAGTGTTTGACAAAGGAAGAAATCTGAAGCTGGAATGGAAGACAAATAGATGCATCTTAATTGCTGAAAGTGTATTAACAAGTTTTACCAGCAATTGATGAGCCTGAGAAACTTTAGCAATTTGATTTTTATTAGCCTGCCATATTGTACAAGCTTATCCTGAACACAGGCTGGTTTTATTATTTCAACTGAATTTGTAGCATGTCTAGTGCATAGTTAAAAGATAAGGCTTCAGTTTGTCTCATGTTAAGAATTATAATCTCAAGCGACAAGACAAAGGAAAGGTGAAGGAAGAGGTATGAACCCTATTGCAAGGGAAAAAAAATGATCCTGCTTTATTTGTGTAGCTTAAATTAAATCAGGATTGAAGCAAGTTATGGGTTTATTAGCAGCTGGTAATTAACTGGTGTTTAATGAACTGTGCATTCAGGATCAGTAATACAACAAATAAATCCTGATACTAGACACATAAAACTGTTACAACAACAAATTTCTTAAAACCATCGGAGAACTAATCCCCAAAAGCTCTGCTTCTACCTCCCCCACCCCTATTCAGCAGATGTGGGTTGCATGCCCCCAACCCCTCCATGGAAAGGATGGCTTGTCCCATATACCCTCACTCCAGTGCTATCATGGGTTCTCCAGCCCAGCATCTGCCCATGCTGCTCCCCAGATTCTGCCAACACATGCAACACCAGTGAGAAAGACCTCACAGCCCTGGGCACCCAGGGTGGGGGTCCTGCATTCTGCCTTGTGCTGCCAGCCGTCAGCCGGTTGCAGTGCCCTTGGGAGGGGCACTTGACAGTGGTATTGCAGTGCCATGGGGTGACAGGCACCAGTGCCCAAACAGACCCTGTTTGTGGCCACTGGGTCTCTCCTAAGTGCTACAAATTTTCATGCTTCTTTTGTAATTCTCTTCATGCTGACTCCTTTTCTCAAAAGCCTCTTGGTAATTCTCTGGTTACAGTTAAATCTGACTGATGGTATTCTTGCTCTTGAACATGATCAATCTGAGGGTTGGTTCCATCTCAGACTGTTGCCATCCAAACCATTTTGCCAAGAGTGGGCTGTGTGGGCTCCCATACCAATCCCCATTTATGGATGGGAGAATCAAGGCAAAACCAAAGGTGTTTGAGGGTGCAAAAAGTCTGCAGATTCCAGACTCTTGGTCTGGCAAGGCATTTGACATCTGAGACAGAGATCTTAGTGCAAGGGGCTTTTGGAGAGTGGAAAGGAAATTTAATTGCCTTGTTACCCAGCCAGAGATTTTGGACAGTAATAGGGAAAGCAATGCAGCCACGCAAAACCACAGTGGATGAGAGACAACCCCGCTATCTTCCACAGGATGCTGTGGTGATACTCTTCTCAGCTTGACATCTGCTGGCCAGTCTGAGGGAACAATTTGGCTCTTTGGTAACACTGATGTGAGGAGACAGTTCCACCATTTCCTTTATCTTCTTGCAAAGCTACTAAGCAGAGTCTGTCATGAGTTACGAAGCCCAATTCAACACTAATGCTACTGCTGAGCCTTACTGCTGGGGCCCTGCTGACTTCAGTGGGAATGAGCTATCTGAATAGTTTAGGAGATTTGGGTCTAGGAGATTGCCTGCTCTAAATCATGGATTAGAACCACTGTCTTGACCTGTTTAGAAATCTCCTATGTGACATAATTTATTATTATTTTTTTTTTTTACATTAGAAATTAAAGTTTGCAGGTCCTTTATAAAATATCAGAGTAGTACATGGCTTGATTTGGCTTAATTCTTTAACAGATGTGAGCTATTTTATAGCTATACTGCATATCTATAATCTACAGATACCATCGTTTAATTACCATTATTTTTTTTGTGTGTTTTTTTCCCTCCTCTACTTTTATTTCAAAAATACATACTATTTTCTTCCACCAGTGTAGAAAGAAGTATTTCCTGTATTTATTTCCTGAAAAGAAATATTTTCTGTAATTGCTCTTCAGGTCAGTTCAGCCTCTTCAGCCTCAAGTAGGTTTATTTCTGAACAGAAGATAGTCTTAGAAAAGAAACAAAACACTAACCAATGGACAGGCGTGGCAGTTAAAATTCTGTAGACTACCCCAATAATAACCTTTTTGCCATGAAGGAAAAGCCTAAGAGTGGGACCAATTTAGATCTCATTTCTTCATTCTTTGTCTGCTAGGACTGCTGTTATAGGAGCTGGTCAGTAAGTAATGTGCTATCATAATTTGCCTACCTGTTTGTTTGGAACTGGACTAAAGTGTTTATTCTGCTGAAGTGGAAATCAGAAAAAGATGTTATGTTTAGAATAAATGTTTGTGTTTCTAGAACCAGAAAGTTTAACAATACTCATAAAAATCAATCTAATTTCTGAAGTATAAAAAACATTACCTTCAGTTGCAGTGACTGTTACTCCTGAAAAGCTAGTTTCCTGTTGTTGTTTGTTTGTTTTTTAAAGAAATTGCCTTCCATTAGAACTGCATGTTGCCTAGAGACAGTAGGTAAAATGACAGGTAGATTTGAGTTTTATAAGCAGCTATGCAAGACAGCACTGATCTTATAGTGTGATACATAAATCTGTGTGATTTGAGAATGTTCAGCCTTCACAGGAGGAAATATTTGTGTTCATAACAGCCAAAAAACAATTTTGTGTAGATAACTTTAGAAGATCAGAAGTGTGCCCTAAACAAACCTAAATTATAGTTTTAGTTTTATTCTCATGGTATCCTCACATATAGAAAGCCAATATTAGAATTTCTTCCATCTAGTCTACTTCTATCCTCAAGGTGTTAGCATGTTGAGTTTCTAGTGCAAGATGAAAATGGATGGATGGCATTCATTTTTTATGTTTGCGAAAAATTTACAGTTTACAAGTACATGACTAATGAGCTTTGAGTGTGTTATGTCAAAGATGCCTTGGTTTGACAAACTGGATGGATTTTTTTCTTTGCAATGGCCAAAACATATTTCTCTAGCATCAGGGTAGCTGTTGGGAAGTGCATTCAAGTTTCATAGTCTTGTTTATTACCCAGTTCTATTACTCTATTCTAATAGGACACTTTCAAAATTAGGTGGTGGTAGGAAGTAATCCTTGAGGAAGAGGATTTTTGTTTGTTTGTTTGAAGATGTACTATGTATATCAGATTTCCGTGTTAAATGAGAACTCGGCAGAATTTCAGTTGCAAAGTGATAGAAAATGGAGGGTTTATTCTGAGATTGCAAAAACTCGTCCTGCAAGTCACAGTCATGGAACTGGGTTCCATATATATCTCCCACCTTACAGCTATTTTGCATATCAAATTTACAAATAAATTTAGGAAACAAGAAACTTAATGGAGGCTATAGCTTTCCTGTAGTTATTAAAAGGAATGAATTAAATGATGCAGGTCATATGAGCTATTTATATTTGCCCTCTGCAAAGCAGAGGAGAGTTATGATTCATATACATATGATAAGTTTGAGGGCTGTTGCCAAACAAGATGTAAGGACAAAAAACAGAACACTTGAAAATATAGTTTTACATTAATGGCACAAATATATATTCAAATTAAAACAGATGCATTAATGTGACTGTATCATACTAAGAATTTTCCTTAGTTATAACATCTCAGCTAGTATGCCAGTCTGCCTGACTATCCTTTACAATTTCTGCCAAGGCTTGTGTACTTTTGAGTGTTCTAGGCATGTATGGAACTTATATTATTAATAATGTTGTTTAGTAGAGTCATTAATTGCAGTCAGTTTGAGATATTCCTTTTCCCTTGCTGAAAGCGGTATGAATTTCTCAGTTTCTGCTTTATTTCCTGTGCACAGATGTTAAGGATAATTAAGGCAATGTGGGTGGAGATCTCAATTTATTCCCCTGTCCTTCTTATTATTTTTGAATAACGTTTCTGAATCTAGAAACTTTTAACCTATTCATAGTCTTCTAAAACATAGTAGTAAGCCTTCGTATATTATATACCATGAGGCATATTAAGTATGAGAGAGAGACTTGAAAAATCTAGAATATTTAAGTTATGTTAGATTTATGTATAAACACAACAATAAAACAATGTGAGAAATTTGTTAGGTTTCAGGGAAGTATCTCATATCTCCACGATATTATCTTTTAAGATATTTAGCATCTGTGACAATTTTTACTTGCATCCAAATAATAACTTAATTACTTCCTTGTATTTATATTTAACTGTAAGTAAATTAATTTATTAAAAGTGTCTTTATTTAGCCATTATAAGTTATAGGCAGCGATTAGCTAACAACTCACTTTATCTCTAGCTGGAACTACTTTTTATCACATTTATTACTTTGAATTTGCTGGATCTTAATATAAGTTTATCCCAAGTTTCTATTTAAACTTTGAAAGGTTGATGACTTTTTAAACCACAATTTTGCAAGTTCTTCTGTTCTAGGTTTGGTAGCCTGTCAATATAACAGAGTAACATTTTTCAGTCCCATGTTACAAAAAGGGGCTTAATAAATGTTGGTTTATTCAAAGTGATTTTATTCTCAGGCCACTACGGTTGTTTTTTAGGAATTTTCCATGCCCCATACTTAAATGTACAGAAGTCTTGATCTCATTACTATTTATCTGCCATTTCACTGATTGCTGATGAACAATTCAAACAACAAAACAAATAAATCACTTTGCCATTTTAAACTTGGTATAACATGCCTGAAAATTAGCAGTAATTCACTTTTCAGGAGGAACTTAAAGTTTTTGGGAGGTAATACTGAAAGAATGTCTAAAACATTTGCAGGTTTTTTTCCTAATGTTCTCTTTCTTCCCAAGATGATCCACTGAACTGAGTGGACAGTTTATTAACACAGTGATTAACTAAGAAAAACAGAGTAGTAGACAAACACAAATTACTGTGCAGCAGGTACTTTGAAGGCATTTATCAACTCCATTGAACTGATTAGCAACACAGTAGATGCTCAACTGTAGTGAATTAATGGATGAGAGACTGGGAAGCCCTGGTTAGAATTCCCTCGGGTGGATCAAATAATTACAGCTTCTAGGACTCATGGTGTTGGTCTCAGAGTTACACACCAAAGTACAGCTTAACTCTTGGCATGTTCTTTATGGAAGTATCAAAAAGGCAATGTGGGGATAGTCTTAATTACTGACCATGTCTTTGTTATTCTACAAGAGTATTTTCTGTGATCATTCAGAGAGTGTTTGCTGGCATGATATTTTGCACCTGTGAAGACACGTGATTTGGAGAGTGTGCATCAGGGTGCCTCAAACATTTGGTCTAGTTTTAAGGAGATCTAGTTCTGCCTTCAGAAGATTGTGTAGACATATCCAAACAGAATCAAAGGTGTATATTCTCTCTTCCGATTCCATGTAATGTTTCTCATTACATAACCCTATAAGCCTGCTGCTTATTAATTACAAAATAATATAGGCTAATTGCAGGTAAGGATTGAGTTAGTAAGCATGTATTAACTGCTTTCTGTTCATCTGACAATATGCTGCAGCTTTAAATCCGGTGCAAGTCTTGAATAGTGTCTACTCCAGTGAGGCTCCGTTTCAGTTAATTTTTCCTACATACAAGTGCAAGAGTCATGATCTTTTAAGTGGCAACTGTGCTGAGCGCTTTCTACTGGTCTGATGAACTGTCTCTGAAATTTAAAAGAAACAAAGAAATAATAGTTGATTTAAAAGATCTTCATATTGCAAACTATCATATCGGTTGCTTGTAGTTTTCTGTTTTTGACATTTTGTACAATTTTTAATAACTGAAGGAATTCCCAGCTGGAGAGTTTAGAAATAATAATGAAATTGTGAACTCGTGTCAGTGACTGAAATGTAAAAAGAACACTGTAAGGATGTTATCTCATACTTCAAACATTCAAACTAAAAAATTCAGAGATAAGGCTACCCTGAAAAACTTGTAATAACCAGAGGAAGAAAAGCAGGAAATCAACCCAGAAGGCAGCTATATCAACTTTAAGACAACCTTATCTTTTTCCCTTACCACAAAGAAAAGGAAAGAGAAAGAAGCAAAAAATTAGAAAAAAGCACAACTTTTGTACATTGCTGTAGGCAAAAATCAATGCCTACATGCTAATTATAAACACAGAAATATTTAAATTTATGTATATGTCTGTGACCTATAATGAAAACAAAACCAAAAAAAAAAAAAAAAAGAAAAAAAAAAGGGAGGCCAGAAAGTATTTGACATGGTATTAATGGTATTAGTTCTTTGAATAATGAGGATTGAGGTGACTGTATAAACAGAAAAATGCTGACTGCGTAAAAAGAAAAATGCTCCAAAGCATGTTCAGCTGAAGCATCTTGTAGCCAAAATAGATAGTTCTTATTGTGTTTGGAATAAGAATTAAATCAGGGTCTGTTCTAAATTGGAGAAAGTTGCAGAAGAGAAGCAATAGAAAGTTGTTAGAAGGAGGTTCTCAAATAGGTACTACTAAATTCCATGACTTCAGGATTAATTTGGCTGAGGGATGCTAATTAATTTTTTGGAATAATAAAAACAATGTGAATAGATGTGAATTAGCAAAAATATCATCAAAATTCTTAACTATAAAAGCTGTACAAATTCTTTCAGATTCTTTCAATATGCAGAAGAATACGAACCAGGTCTCTTCCTAAAACTAGACCAAATTTGAGGCACCTTGATGCACACTCTCTAGATTGTGTGGAAACTATACAGATTTTGTGTAAAAGGCTGACTTAGTATGGTAAAACATTCTCCTTCAGGACTCATCTTGATACTTCCACTAGAAGTATGGGTTTGTGTGGATTTTGAAATCAGGCTTCATGGTTTAGAATTAAACTGAAGAGAAAGCAATAAAGTACCAGAGGGTAAATATCAGTATTTGTACAGGTACCTGATACCCAATGGCACAAAAAGGCAGCAAAACCTCTTTGCATCTCATTGTCTTCCAGCTTTATATTCTGGGGGAATGGAAGGCATTTCAAATAAATGTTAACTTTTTGAAGGAAAAAAATATTATATATGTTTTAATGGTGCTCCACCTCAGATTTTTGTTGAAGGAATATGGAATCACACAATGGTTGAGGTTGGCAGGGACCTCTGGAGGTCATCTGGTCCACCTAGAGCTGGTTGCCCAAGACCATGTCCAGATCTTCCATTTTTATTTATTTATGTATTTATGTATGTATTTATTTATTTATTTTTTACAGAACTTGCCTCTTTTTGTTTCTGGGGTGATGCTTTGGAAATTATGGACTTTTCTGGAATATTTTTAAAGCTTATGGAAATATATTTTGTTAGTGAGCATTGTTATTATGGGTGTGTATAAGCTATGATGTGTGAGCTGTTGGAGGCAATCCCTTTTGCATGACATATCCTTTTATTTCCTAACTCAGAATTATATGACCCTCCTAACTCTTAGCCTTGTGCTTACAGACTTTAAAGTTGAGCCTTCAGATTTAGCTTTATCTTCCCCGTTTGGTTTTTTTTTTTTTTCTTTCTCAGTCTTCACTGCAAATTATGTATAGAACAGAAAAATGACTATTATGCTGTCATGCAAACTTCGAGTGCTCAAAGATTATCAGCCAGCTTCATTTAAAGGTCATGAAAATTATCTCATTAAGATTCAGAAGGTTGACACGGTCCACAATCAGAAAAGACAACGAGAAAAGCCTTCTACCATCAGATTTGTTTGCTTTTTCTCAAACAAGTTTAAGAGACCACAGATTTCTTACTCTTCCTGCTTGGGTGGGTGGCTGCTTTTAGCTCAGCAGGTACTCTTGCAAACTTAATTCATTTATGTGGTGAAAAGCTTCTTGGCCTAGCCTAGAGAATCAGGTGAGGGAAGGAAGGATCATTATTTATTCTGACATTTACAGGACAAATAGAAGTAGGAATCACTTTTTTTTTTTTTTTCTTTTTTCCACTTGTAATGATTAATTTCAGCATTCCCTGTAGTCTATTTCTTCAGAGATCATGATCTGAAACCATTGTTTCTGGGTAGTCAGGTCATGAAGAGCCAATTTTCTCTAAGAGTATAAAGCTTTTTAACTTATGTCAACCTTTCAAGTATCACATCAATTTTGTGGGTTCTTATATCCACCTTTCCAAAATGGATCCAAAATACAAAATGTTTACAAGATCGTTTATAGTCACATCTAATTTTTGATTATCCAGCTATATCAGATGTTGAAAAAAAGAATATGCGCAAGTTGCCTAAGATATCTTAAGGAAAAAAAAAAGTTTATGATTCCCAAAGTTCAAAAATTCATTGTAATGTTGTGTGAACATTATATGTAAACCTTTCTCATACCTGTGATACCTGTCTTCCCCCATTTCCAGTTTTCAGCCTGGACTGATGAGCAAAACTGAGGTCACCACTTCTATGTAGAGTTTCTTATGCATATATCCCTCCATTTATTTTCAATGTTCCTTCAAAGATTTCACAGGAATTATCTCTATATGAAACATTAGGTGCTGAAATCTTGAAAGAAGGTAGCTTAGCTGAGGGTCCTTTGTGGCCTCACTTCCTATGAAGGAGTTGGAAGGTGGAGATAATATTAAAGAAATGAATCTTCATCAGCAATCCCAAAGAACATGTATATGCTTAGGTGTCTGGAATACCCTTTTCCAGTTATGAACTATAAAATTAATGTTAAATAATATTTATTTTGAAATGTTTCCTAATGTGCTGCATTTAACAGTGATCACATGAGAAGAAAGGAAGGGGTAGGTGGGAATATGCTGTGAATGCAGGCAACCTTAAACAAGTGTGTTTCACACTGGAAGGAAAGGAAGTAAACTGCATGTAGGAAAGGGAAAGAAAGACCCATAACAAGGATATGATATCAATTATTTTGAAGTTACATTTTCATATTGAATTTCTTGAGTATTTGGAATACATACATATATTGCATACATGTATGGTACCTGTGTTACATATATTACATTAATAAGGTGTGAATAGGAAGTACAAAAGCAAAAGGAGGCTATGTGAGAGGAAAATCTAGGAAGAAAGACTGAAGAAAATTTTGCTATACTCTGTGGTACTGTTTCAGTGTAAAGAAGCTGGAAATCCAGCATGACCCTTCAGCAGTTCTACAGTGATGTGTAAGAAAAGAAATCAATCAATGAATGTGGTCAGAAAAGATATAACTTGAAAAGATACTCAGTTGCTGCTTTAAACCTTTAGAGTTTATAGAAATATTATGTAATTTCTCATTATATTTCTACTTAAAGTTTTAACCAATAAAATTTACTGGAAATCACAAACAAAAATTACGATTAAATAGAAATCTCATCAGTTTTAGGTAAGCTGCCTGACTAGAATGGTTCCCAGACTTCAGGAAATATTTGGTTGGAAAATTCAAAGTTGAATTTCAGTAATAAAATCTAAGTTATGGGAATGTATAGAAGTCAAATGGAAATCAACTGTCTTTGAAGAACAGCTTGATCTAATTTGGAGTCCCAAACCCTAAAACAGGCCAGCAACAGTGCTATACTATATAAAACCTTTATTAAATATAACTCAACTAACAATTTGTGATACCTGTGTGATGTAGAGTTGGTTATCATACTATCCTAACACAGATCTTCTAAGTGGCCTATTTCACAGTGATTCGAATTTACCTCATAGTTCAAACCTTTCACTATAAGAGTACAAAATTATTGTTGGACATGATAATACTGCAAGTACTTTAATACAAATGCAAGTACTCTTTATGGATGACATTTATTCTTCTTTGCTTCATCCACGCAAGATTTCAAATGTGAAAATTGATGGTATTATGCTATGATATACAAATAATTTGATCAGTCATAGTTAAGTAATACTCCTTTAGAAATTATTTATTCCAAAATTCTCAGTAAAAAAAAAAAAAAAAAGACTCAAAAATGTCACCAGCTGTTCCATTTTGAAAACATTTTGTGTATTTGGATTTCAAATTCAGCCTATGATATTTAAGCTGTTCAGATTTTTTTGGAAGCTTCTTCCATTTCCCATCCTTAATGATGTATAGCATATTAAGTTAAAATGTGAAAGCACAGTCAAAATAGCAATTTTTACATTACATTTGTAATGATGATAAAAATTTTGAATGTTTTTTAGAGACAGTTCAATAAGGCAGCTTTCTCTAGTTATTGTGGTAGCAGGGGTCATGAAGAAACTCCTGAATAAAGGAGGAAGTGTGGCATTCCAAATTACTACTTGAAAAGAAAGGCTACAAATAAGAAAACATTGGGTGAGAGAAACTGATGAAAAAAAGTATGCTTTTTTTTTTTGGGGGGGGGGGCTATCTTTAATGACAAACAGCTTTCTAAAATTCAGTCTAGCAATTAAGATACATTTCAATGTATTATTTGCTTCTAACAGTTTGTCCTCTTCTAGCTACATATCTATCATGTGTTAAGTCACTGTCATGATTTACTTAAGACAATATGCAATTATTAGAATCAAAATGTAATACAGTAATTTCTGAGCTTGCTTATTGTCTCTGGTGCTGTCAATGGAGTTGCTAATTTGAGAGGCCATGCACTCTTCTACTAATTTAGACTCTTCTTAGACTTTAAACTGTCAATATTTTTTAGGTTTCTGGGTGGTATCTGAATGTTATTACATACTTTCTCCTGCATTTTTATGTTAATAAAATTATGAAGCTTTATAGGGTAGTCATCTCATTGAAGGATGCTTAGATCACTTTAACTTTTCATGATTAAAAGGTCTTATGACATGCATTCTCCTTGAATATAAATGTAGACAGAAAAACTGACAAAGCTTAACAAAGAAAAGGAGTGTAGAGAAGAGGAGAGGTTTCTTTTCTTTTCTTTTTTTTTTCTTTTTTTTTTTTTTTTATATATAGGGGAGAAGGGATTAAAGAGGTGACTTTTAAAAACATTTCCATCAATCCTAATCTCTTAACTGTAATTTGTAAAATGGAAAAACAAACAACCTTTTATATAGCAAGTAGGCATTTAGTCAGTAACTAAAATACACCCCCAAGAAAATTTGATTTATTCTCTTTTTCAGCTGACAGTGTTTGCACCCGTTATAAGCAATTCTTTTCTTGTAGGATTAAAGAAAAACTGCTTTAAAAGCCTCGGTAGGAAAGGTGACATCAACAAAGAAATGATCGTATTAGGATTTGACAATTAACTTCTTTATGAAAGGATTTTTTTTTATTTATCTATTTTTCTATCTAATAGGGGCCCTGAGAACTAGTATGCACAAAAAAAAAAAAAATGTTGAAGGGCAGAGTTAGTAGCTGGACTTTTAGGAAAGATTTCAGTAGGACTCAGTTTTTATGTCTTCATACAGCCATTCAACAGAAATAAGTAGTAGTTGCTTGTAGTCAGGCATAAATGGCAATAAATTCTGTTATCCCTTGACTCTACTTCCAGACTTAGCAACTGTTTTGATTGGATCAAAGATTTTTTTAACAAGTGCATACTGCTGAAGAAGAAATCTGAATGCCAGAATGATTTTAGAGATTTAAGGGGTGGAGAGAGCAAAAGTGGGGAGGCGGTGTGTTCCAATTTGGGAAATCTGAGACCAAGTCTTCTGAGAAATTAAGGTAAGAAGAAAGTTGTTATGGAGAGCCATACTGAATTTAATAGATAATTTTCTGTGTAGAAATAGGAAGTAATTTTGTGAAGTTAAGGAAATAAAAGAAAGCAGCTTCATCTTTGAAATGTCTATGGATGTAGGTGTATACACGTGGTCAGTATAGTGTATGGCTGATGTATGTATATTTCTGATGAAGGAATGGGACCTCCACAGAAGCTGCTAAGTGAATTTTCCATTATCTTACAAAAATAAGTCAACGAAAAAGTTCATGGGAAGTCCTCTCAAGAAATTTTTGACCACAGAATGGAAAAGTTACAACTGAGGTGAAGAAAAAAGCTAAGTCTGAAGTATATTAGTTTGTGGCTTGTTTTGTAATGTTGACCACTAGACAGTAAAGTTTGGGAGCTCTTCAAAGGATTTTTTTTTCCCACCTTTCTGGTTTGTTGTTATATCTGATATTATAACTTTTGTTATAAGTGTACAAATCGCTTGCAGGTTTTTATGGGATCCTTATTCCCCCTTTTCATATTATGGTTAAAGATTATCTGAAATCTTTTTGCACCTACTTTTCATAATGTTACACAAAACAGGAAAAAGCTCGACTAAAGGCAGCAGTAAATGATTCAGCTTGTGTGAAACACCTCCAATGATGACCTGATTAAGAATGATTCATCAAGACAGAAATAGTATTTCACTATTAAGTTGGACCAGGTGATCTCAAGAGGTCTCTTTGAACCTAAACATTTCTGTGAGTCTGTGAATGTGATTCATGCTCACTGGACTAAGTTTGCAACATATTTTTTGTCTTGTTTTACTCCCCACCTCCACTGCCCCACCCCCAAGGTGGGCAAATCAAAATTTATTCCTTCCTTTTAGGAAAGAAATTGGAAAGAATGTGAGGTTAGGTAAACCTGACCAATGACATAATTGAGATTATAGTCCCAGCTACCACAGTAAATTCCTTTTTATGAGTTTTCACAGCTATTGCTGGCTGGGGAGAAATATGATTTAACCATCATTTTGCAGAGTATATTTTAACCATATTGGCCCTCAAGAACATTTGTGTCAGTTGCATACAAATTTCTTATTTTGCAAAACGTGCTGCAAAACAATAATGAATATGCTTTGATATATTTGCATGAATTACTAAAGCTAAACTCATTTTATTAATTAACACAGTCCATTTTGTGATGTACTATCCCAGCTTCTCTTACTATTTGTGTTTAATTATCAACCAGTTTGCAAGCATCAGTTATTTTTTGGCTAAAGACTTAAGGTTTAGCTGAAATATTTTGTCTTTTTCATAGCTAATAAGAAATAGAATTTGGCTTCTGGATCTGACATAGGATTTAATCAATGAAATATTATATTTATTATCTGTTATGGTTTATGACAGTGGAAGTTCAATATCAATGTTGCCAGTTTAATTATTCAGCCTTTGCATTTGATTATATTTCTATGTCTTCAAGTTAAGATGTATGAAACTTTCTCAGAAATCCTAAGGAGAAAAGGTGTTTTCCCCTTTTAGGATATACCTGCTAGCATTGACTGTATATCTAATGCATTATATCCCAAAAGAAAAGTCTGTGCATACCTTCATCAATAATATATGCAAAACATTCCTAGAGAATATCTTCCAGTTATGTACTCATCCCAAAGCCGTTTATGTAGTTGTTATTATTATTATTATTATTATTTTCCTTATTGTGGAGTTTGGAGAAAAAGTGGTAGATGAAATTAGCCAACTAAATATTTAGTATCATTTTTGGCAGCTGTCTAAGCACATGGGATCCCCAATGTATAGTCAAGCTTAAAAATAGCTTCATGGACTGTGGTACATTAAACTGGAAAACCTTTTTGCTATTTTTTGTCCTTAATGCTAGATAAAAAGCAATTAGGTTAAGCTGAATTCAAATAGGACTCCTCTTGGAGTTGCAGAAAAATCAATATTTCATTTGATGAAGTTGTTAGCCAGCCTGGTAACCTGAAAATATCAGGAAAGCCCATACTTCAATTTTCATTCCTATTCTTCAGTTATGTCCAAATACATTATGCCTCTAATTTCCTTTTTGGATAGAAACAGTGATCACAAAATCTCTAAGAGCCATTTCAGGCTACATGGGAACAGGGTACAACCAAGAGCAAAGTACAGAGTCCTGTCTCTGAAGATACCATCTCCACTCACTTCTCACTTTTTGATAATTCTGAAAATGGAGCTAGGCAGTCCTATTTGTTACAATGATATTCATTTTAGATGAAAAATACATTATCTGTAGTGCCAATGGTACTCTAACTAGTTAATCTAGAAAAAGAATAAATAAGAGAAAAAACAGAAAAAGACTTCTGCCATTTTCACTATGCAACACTGTTAAGCAATTGTAAGTTGTATTGTCTCTTCTTTCCTACCACTTTACATTAAAAGTCATCATGTGAGGATACAGTATCTACAAACTCTCCTCCTGAGCTGAATGTGGCTACAATTTTTGATCACAAATGTATCTTTCTTCTGAGGATAAGAAAAATAGTTTTCAGTTAATATTGTCTTTACTATTCTTAATGTTATCTCTTTTCTGTGAAGAATTAAGGTAAGACAATCATATTCATTTGAATTACATTATTAAACAAGTATTCAAAAATTACTACTTGTCATCAGTTGTAAATGGCTAACATAAAATGAGCCAGAACATGAGAAAATTCACAAAATTGCTTTAATTTCCCCTTTTATCTTGTATTTCAAACTTTTCTTTAATTATAATATCCTGTCAAGCATTAGTAGATGAAAATAACATATTATGTGTTGCCAAAATGCACAAAATGGCCATTACCAATTTCCATCTCTCCTAAATTGGCTCTGCCTGGTGCGTCTACATTTATTAAGCACCACAGTCTAACCTGAGAGAGATCCTCAGAAATCTGTTCTCAGACTAATTTACAAAACCGAGAGAGTGTGGAAGGGGGACACTATGTTTAATAATGCAGTCCCATACTTCTTTTGACTCTCAGCAGGAGGTGCTTATTGAAGTAGCCAAAACAAACCTCTGCAGCTACAGAGGATTTTTATCCCCTTTGAATAACTTTTGACAGTTAGCAAAAAGATGTCATCTCTGCTTTGTAGGGGGTGTATAACATTTAGTGGATATACAGCCTCAGGTAGGAAGAGCTCCTACTCTGGTTTATTTCCATTGCAAATTTCATACAACAGCATGGAAATGTCACATCAGCCACTCTAACTCTCTTTCAGATCCCTCTTGTTCCTTGATGTGATTTTAATCTCTCTGTTTCCATTTTTGGAACACTTGGTGTTTAGAAACTAAGGGTCAGCTATTCTGTTTGTGGTAAACTGTCAGGTCTCCTGGAGTTAGGGCAACTCACTCTAGCTGAGATCTGCTCTGAAGAACATAGAAAAGGAAACTGGTAAATAAGCTTTTGTAAGAAGACTTTTATTTGACCTTTATCATAGCAAAATATTAGTAATTCCCATTATGGTTATCTTTGGCACTTTCACTCAAGAAGGCAGTTGATATTTCGGAGACAATTTATGTCTAACACCAGGCAAAAAGTTGCATAACATAAGTACTAAGAGATATTTCTTTCTGAGCAGTGGTATTCTCATCTTGACAGCCCTTAGAAAGGTGGGAGATAATTGCATAGAGGGATTTGGTACTGTATGTTTCTTATCTTTGTTGATATTTTTTTCCCCTCACAAAAGAAAACAGAAAGGAAAAAAAGATGGTGGTAGCAATACCTCACAGAAGCTTGTGAGATTTCTTTTGGGAAATCAAATGATACAATTTGTATTGTGTGATTCTGTGGAGATAAAGGCAGTTACATGTAAGGGCTGGTTCCATTATCTAAAACTGGGGCTAAGAACAAGATGTTGAAGATGTTGCAAGTCAGAAGAAAAGGAATGGAAGAGAATTTACTTTCCACCCAGTGAGAGAAGATTAAAGCTGGTATCTGAGTGTCCTGGTTCCAGTTAGGACAGAGTTAATTTTCCCTCATAGTAGCTGGTAGGGTGCTATGTTTTGGATTAGGATGAGAAGAGCGCTGATAACATGCTGACGTTTTAATTGTTGCAGAGCAGTGCTTACACCAGGCCAAGGACTTTTCGGCTTCTCGCTCTGTCCTGCCAGCGAGCAGGCTGGGGGTGCAGCAGGAGCTGGGAGGGGACAGACCCAGGACAGCTGACCCAAACTGGCCAAAGGGGTATTCCATACCATCTGACGTCATGCTAAACAATATATAGGGGTGGCTGGCCGGGGTGGGGGGGCCGGCTGCTCGGGGATAGGCTGGGCATCGGTCAGCGGGTGGTGAGCAATTGCATTGTGCATCACTTGTTTTCTTACACATTATTATTATTAATACTATTATCATTATCACTATTATTATTATTATTGTTATTATTATATTCCTGTCTTAATAAACTGTCTTTATCTCAACTCACCGGCTTCACTTTCCCGTTTCTCTCCCCCATCCCAGAGAGGGAGGGGGGAGGGTGAGCGAACGGCTGTGTGGTGTTTAGCTGCCGTCCGGGTTAAACGACAACACTGAGGTATCCTCTTTAGATCCTTTAGATCACTTGCCTGTGATTTTTTGATAAAGGACAGAAAGAAAAATACTTAGCTGAAAAACTTCACTCTGTTTTGGAGACCTGAGCTACTGTATGGTCATTTCTACAGATCACATTTGAAAGAGTACCCATACAAAGAAAGGTATTTTATATGTCCTTTTGAAAGGGTTAAAGACTTCTGTCTTGGGGAAAAAAAGGGAGAAGGGAGGAGAGGAGAGGAGAGGAGAGGAGAGGAGAGGAGAGGAGAGGAGAGGAGAGGAGAGGAACAATAAAACAAAACTGACCAGGCCTTGTTTTAGAGTGATGGAACAGTGTCTATGGGGAGCTCCTTCTTTTCTCTGCTATTCCTGTATGCAGGACTCTACAACCCAGTAGCAGACTTTTGAAAATGAATTCTAATCTCAGACATGCAGGCATTACAAAATGAGTGTCTGGTTGAAAAATCTTCATTGACCCTTGCAGTCACTAATTTTTGGTGGTCATGTATACGTGGTTACAGTAGAGCTCTCAAAGCTGTCCACAGCATCTGAAGAAAATTCTGAGACCGGAGAAAACATGTACATTTATTTTTAAAGTACTATTTCAAAGATTATTTTCATAATATGTCATAGTTGTTTAGGTAAATTCACATGGTAAGCTTGATTAACATTCATGTTTGCAGACTGTCTGTGGATTTCAATTTGCTGAACAAAACTAATAGAATAGGTAGTCTTTATTTGTTTGCATTAAGTTTGGCAAGATTAGGACTTAAACTTCAAAATTATATGTGAGTTTTTGCCTACTCTTTCTGCAGCAGCTAAAATACATACATTTGCAGGTAGGGAAACCTTAATTTCTTTTAATTAGGGCAGTTATCATGACATTTAATCTATTAAGAAACAGGCAATTTTTACTGTGTGGGGAACAATTAGGAGTTATTTTAATACTCACATAACTTCATTATAAAGCTTGCTAGCTAAAGCTGACTAGTGTCTAAATTGTAGATACCTGTTCTAAATTACTTATCCCTCAAGAAAAATACACTTTTATTGGCTAATTAATTTAACTTTTTTTTTTTTTGAGTGACAGTCTTGGAGTTGTACTTTCTCAGTTTATTCATTAAAAAATAACAACCATTTTGATAGCTTTCATTTTCTCAGAATAAAAGAGATTGAAGAGAGCACATAGAAAGAACTACATAAAGAGGACAATATAAATAAATTAATGACTAACAAAATATTTTAGGTCTCTAAATCATTGACAAAATAAGAGTTGTTTCATCTCAATCTTGGCTGCTAATCAGTCAATGTCCTCTCCATTTTTTAAGTTTATGCAATCTGTGATGAATTTCTGTTGTTCTGCTGATCTCATCATTCTGACAGAAGGAGTAGGCAATAAAGAGTTGGGCAAAAAGTATACAGATGTATTTTTATAGAAAAAAAAAGCAACTCATTTATCTGGACCTATTTCAGGATTGTGTTGCAACTGGAAGAGAGACATGTTAGAAACTCTTTCAGTGGAAAGCAGTGATTTGAAAAAAAAGCTGAGATTTTTGCCCTGTCTGTCTCAAAATCCTGTAAGAGGAGAGCACTGGGTGAGACGGGCATTGCTGTGCTCCCACTGACTGTCCATGTGCTTGGCTTATTGGTTACTTGCCTAACTTTAAGCAATTTCTTCATGTCCCTAATTTAATCATCCCTTGATAACTGGTGCAACAACAAATACCTTGATGATACCTGTACTGTATCCTACATATCACCAAATCTGTATCAGTACCTTTAGGTTTTCTTTAGGGTGCACTGAAGAGGGTTAGGCTCCTAATAAGAACTTCACTTACTTTCAGCCCCTTAAGAGAGATGACATGAATTTTGATCTTTGCTTGTCCCAATGCTGATTATTAATTTATTTAATATCTGAAAGACTTTGTCAGAAAGGGAAACTTTCCCTTTCCATATGATGAAGAGACTGTAAATGTATCAATTATGCTGATACAATTCAAGCTTCAAAATGCTCATTACAAAGGGAACCAAAACACAGCATATTTAATCTTTGGAATTAAGAACATTATTAATTAAAAATCACCACTGTACGTTACAGGCAAATATTTTTAAGGTAAGAATTAAAACCATTGGAAACTGCCAGTGGAAATCAATAAAGCATATATTACCATATATTATCGTATATGGCCACTTTTATATCCTTAGTGATGTGGTTTATTTTTCAGTTGCTTTAATGAAATGCGGGTGTATTGAAAACTAAACCTCTCATGGCTGCTTAAGGTATATAAAAACTTTTTATTTATGAAATAGAACATGGCAAGATCCCCTGAGGGAAAATCTAGACACTTGTTCATATTCTCTTTCCCTTTTAATACCTAGCATTGATTAATGTTGATCAGGGGAAAAAAAAAAGCTACAGTACACACACAAAAAAATGCATGTTTAAAGTCCTGAGAAGATAAAATCCATGTATAAATAATGCAAATAAAATACAAAAAATGAAATGCATAAATACAAAGAGTGTACAAAAGTATAAATAATTTGAATGAAGAATGAATGTGGCCGTTTCAGGAAACACGAGAAAATCAGAAGCATAAAAATCACAGCACTGCTACATGTTATTTAAGCAAGTGAAACATTTCCAGAATTACTATTTAAGTGTAAAAAATTGTGTCAAGTTAATGATTGTCACTGATCTGGGTTAACTTACCCTAGTCCAATAAAGCAATGCTACATGTTTTGCTCAAGAGAGACTCCTGTGCAACACAGGATTTGAGAATTTGTACGTGAATTGCCTTCCTATTTGAAAAACAAAAACAATGGGGGAATGAACAGCATAGAATGACCACTTAAGGGGAATGTGATTTTAGTGACTTGCCTAGCTTCAGACTTGGTGACAGGGACAAGGACTGGGCCCAATCTTTCTTTTCTTTGGGCAGCATTCAAGTACGGTTAAACTTTTATCAAAGCTTGCTGTCTGTCTGCCAGCCATACCTTACCTCAAACAGTATATGCTCCAGCTAATAAAGTAATAGTAATTATCAAGGTATCATCTTGAATGTCATCTAAAACATCACACAGTAGGATAGATATTTCAGCAGTAGAAAACACCTACCTTTGTCTATACAAAAGTGCAGTGAGGAGGCCTAATGTTCAGTCTAGGCCTCAGAAAGCTGTATGCTCCACTGAGTGCCACTTCTGCTTGTTTCTTCTACTTTCAGTCTGGGCTCACAGATAAATTCTTATTTATTACTTCCAATCAGCCCTTTGTCCCAGTCCTACCCCCTTCCAGTCACTCCCAGTCCATTCAAGCTCCAGTCCAGTGGAGAACTGGATACACCAACCTTTCCCTGAAAAATTTGATTTCCCTGATTCTAGTCTTCCTCCATCAAACCCAGCACCATCTATTAGTAGAGTTTAGTGCCTATTCTTTTGGGCATTTCATCTAAACTGACTTTCCCCTGACTTTTGAGCTTTAGTCTTCCTTATCTCTTAGTTTCACTTTTTAATTCCTGACTCTGTCTCCTGCTAGGTTATAATCCAGTCTATTTATTTATACTATGATTTCCCAGACAAGTCCAGTTCTTCCTCTATTCCTTCTCATCTTTTCTCAAGAGTTGTAGTTGTCTGCTTCAAGGTAGTTACCAGTTTGTGCCTAGTCAGGTTAAATTTCCCTTTTCAGATTCCTAATCCTGGATTTCCAATTTCCTCATGTCAGCATCTTCTCTGTTTTAGACTCTCACTCATAACCTGTTCTCCCAACCTTCTGTCTTTTTCCATCTTTATTCAAATCCACACTTTTTTGAGACATTTTAAGTTTTACAAGTCAGATTGGAGTTGATACACGAAAGTTAACTGATGCCAGTTGAGAACCTGGACATATTATGGGGAAATTTCTAGTGATACCCACTGTGAATATTTCCTGACACTTCCACCTTTCAGATCCACTTTTCAGTGGTTTATAACTGCAACACTTTACAGTTTGAGATGAAATTTTCCAGGCTGCATGTCTGCCTCAGGCTAAACTTAGCTAGTTTCACCCAAAACAATGCTGCTGTTTTCAGGAACAAGGCTGTGGAAAATACAGTCAATTGTTCAAATGAAAAAAAAAACAGAGATATTGAGAAGAAGATTAATTTTCATCAAGCATTCACCTACTGTTGTTATGACCACCACAGATAAATCCACAAGGAAATTTGTTATTCTTTCTTCAGAGAGGGTTATGCACTAGCTGTGCAAGAGGTCCCTTGCAAAAATGAGTGTGATCAGGTGTGGTCAATTAAAAGATTTCTCATGATGCAGTTGCACAGGGCAGAATCAGGGATGCACCAGCAACTGAAGTCTAGCCTTAATTTTTCAGATTTGTCTTCACAACTTAATGTTATTTTAAGATAGTGGTGTGTCTGCTATGTGAAGCAGTAAGTTTAGCAAAAATAACAGTACAATAATTTTTCTCTACATTCCTTAATTCATATGTCATTTATCACCCCTATCCTAACTCAGCAGTGATAGAAATTGGAGGCGGGTAGGAAATTTTCAATTTTTGTGTTTAAGAATCTTTATTTTGTATTTTGTCTTTAAGACAGTCTTCAGTTTAAATTATATCAGCTGAGGTAGTTTTATACTCTATATACTTCATATTATCTGTGCTATTAAAATACAATTGCTTCCTTGAAATACCATGTTTGATATAGGTATAGACCACTGATAAAAACTACTCTCTCTCTCCCAGTTTGTTATGAGTAGATGGGATTCTGATCTGACATTGATTTTTCACTGTCGTGGAATCACTGACAACAAAGCTCACTTATGACTTACATAAAGATGTGGTCATATGCTGGCCTGAATGTACTCAACACTTAAACATGATACATTGCTTAAATTAATAGATTCCCTTTTAAGACTGAGCACAGCTTTTCATATGCACATGAATATTTACCACTACCACCCTGAACTTCAGTTTAATGATTATGTGAACTTTTGCATGGAACTGTATCAAACAGCTTCACTTGTGAGCTACAGCCCTTTAGTGTTATAGCCTCAATTTTATTTTTTATTTTTGACTTGCCTTTCCAATAGTGGTTGCTATTTTAAAATGTAGTATATCACAGATGAATATAGGTTTAATAAAAGATGAAACAGAATTGTTCATCTAAGTCATATTAAAACTCAGAAAGAGTTCAATAGCTAATTTTCTGGCAGTTTTCAAGATTTGGTAATAACTGTTTTGTAAGACAATTCCATCACTTAATCATGTCAAAAATTATTTTTATTAGTGTTTCTTTCTTGTCTTCCATTTGACTGTCTAGCTTATTTCCAGCTGCAGGAAAAATGACTTACAGGATGTTATGCTGTGTCTCAGCTGCAAAGATGATGAACACTAGAAGAATCCAGGGGTGTGGAATTTGTCTGTGGATTCCTTTGTTAGACTTATGGGACACACTGCTTTAGATAATATTGTTAACATCTCTCATACATTTGTTCTCACCTGCTATAAGTCCTGTTCATCAGAGTGCTTGGTTTTGCTTTTGTATTTTGCCTGCATTCATATATATATATTTGCTATATGTTGTGTATACATATATATGTTCAATGTTGTGAATAGATGTGATATATACGTATTTTAGTTGTGTATATGTCTATATAATGTATAATTAATATAATATTAATATAACTATATACATAGAAGCACACATTCAACAAATAGTACAGTTTTCTGGTGTATCTCTTGTTTACTTTGGAGACAGCAAGACACAGAAATGCACATTGGAAATCCAGTGGGGTTCAGGGTGGTCTCTGGCTTGCTGTGGGCCCATGCAAACATGTTTGTTGGAAGTCGTTGTCTGTGAGAATAGCAGTCCTCAGTGGATGTTAGTTATGCCATCAGACTTGGCACAAACTTTAACAGATTGATATTTTATGAATAATCGTGGAGATATTTAAAGTACAAAATATTACTGAACACATTGCTCCAGCGTAAAATGAGAATTCCCTAAGCCAGGGGATCATGTGCTCCAACTTGCAGTTGATTTACTGGTGAATGTTGGTAACAGATTTTCTTTTTTTTTTGGTAAAAACATATGCAAAAGCAGCGCCCACTCTCTGAAGTTATATCCACTTCATAATTAAAAACAATAGTGTATTTAGGATGCATTGTAAACTTTTCATCTTGCCAAACACTCTGCTGCACATCCATTAGGGTGTGTGCTGAGCTTGAACAGTAATGCAGCAGTGCTCTCAGGCTACCTACAGAAAAATATTTATGTACTGGGAAGGATGTGTTTATTTTCAGTGTGAAGCCCCAGATGATGTTCCTTCTGGAGATTAACAGGCCTTGAGGTCAATAGGAATTACAGTCTTTAAGAACTGGAACTCTGGTAGCCAAAGCCAGTATGTTAAAGCCAGCCATGTAGCACAGAATGGGCTGTCAGCATCTTCTTAGTGAGACAGCTCAAACACAAAGGGCAGTGTGCATATAAAATAAAGGCAAGAGAAAAGGTACGGTAAACAATGATCCAGCAGGCAAAGTGAAGAAGTCTCTGCCTCACAATCATATAGAGTTCAGCCACAGAGGGCAGAGCCCTTCCTCAAATGTGACAAGAGGGTGAGTAACAAAATGAAAAACATGACTAGTCAGACCCTTTAGAGATTTTGAAATAATTTCTTTGGACTTTTTAATTGAATTCTAGGAAAAATGTAAGCCTGAATAAAGCATATTCACAGAACTTTCTTGTTTTATAAGCTTCATGTCTGGATGCAGATTCTAGAAATAATAGTAGTCCTTTCAGAAAATGGAGCCGTGTCACACAACCTATGATTTGTCCAAAAATAAAATTAATGCAAATATGAGGGGTGACTAATTAGTACTTGCACGATAATGACTGGCAATAATTTGCAAAAATACCTGTTCCTAATCATAATCTTTTGACAAACTTCAGATTTAAAAAAGTACCTCTAAATGTCATTGACTAAATTCAGATAAAGAAAATGTACACTAAATGATCTTATAAGCTGTTCACAGACATTCCGTGAATAGAAACAGAATTTTAAATTAGCTCAGTAAATGATGTGTTGTAAATGATTTGTTCAGCTGTATTTATTATTCATTCAGTAAGTCTCATTGTTAAAGCTGTTAAAAAATTCTTTTTCATTTAGGTTATTTAGACTATTTTGTTGTCTTAACCACGTCATATCAATTTAAACTATTTTGAAGATAATCTGATAAAAATATTTCTGGAAAAAATTTAAAGCCAATAAATCAACCTTTCTCCTATTCTCTACCATTTCTACTAATGTAGTCTGTTTAATTTTAAAGTAATATGTAAGATCATTTTCCAAGTTCAAGTAATGATAAAAATAATACAAGGCTAATGATTTAATTACTTTACATGGAAAACATCCAGGTTTAAGTTCTAGAGGTTTTTGTGGCTGTACAAATCTGTTGCTGTAGTCACTCATGATTGTTTTTTGAAATGTTTTCAGATCTGCCTTTTGTGTTTTGTTCCTGATTTCTAGACAATTACAATCAGTGTTACTATGACCCAGCCTGGCCTCCAGTCATTTGTTCAGCTTCCTATTGGCAGATTTTTGCACTCAAATAAAACTCTGTTTTGAGTGCTAGAATTGATCTGTCTGGGAGTCATTATAAACCTTATGTATTTGGACTAAATACTGGTGTTCGTTTTGGATGGTATCAAGAGTACTAGTGAATTATCTGTTAAAGTGGAAACTTTGAGGAATGTTGGTCAGTCTCTGAGCTTGAACTGGAATCTGTTTTTGGCAGACCTACAATTTGCATTTATACTGCTCAATGTGTAAGTTCTTCAGGCTAATTTTCTGGAATTAGCTCATCAGAATACTTATCTAGGAGTCTGGATCATTACAATATCTTATATTTTTTTCTTTTTTTTTTCTTTTTTTTTTTTCTCTGTTTGTATTAAGTCAAGTACAGGCACACTACTTTCTCTGCAGATTTATTTTTAAATTAACTTTTTGATGTGTTGTGAAAATCAAGAATAAATAAATAAATAAACATTACAACAATCATAATAATAATAAACTAACAACCCCAAACCACTGTGATTATCTTTTCCACTTGATATTGAACACATTACTTTAAAAAATGTCATTGCTTTACTCAGAATAATTATTTTATCATCACTGCATTGTCAAGCTCCTGCTTTTAATCCCATTAGAATTGAAGCAAAGCTAGTTCTGTCATCATTCAGAAATATTGTTTCTTTTTCAGGCAGTTGGAGATTTATAAATTTCTTCTTTGGGATAAAGTTTCTGTCCTCAGTGTTCATCAAGGAGGACAGAGGAGAGTTGCGTTTGTGATACACGCAAGCTTTTTTTCATTCATTCAGTGACATTTTTTTACAGTCATGGAATATATCATCACGAAAGAACTCACAAGGGTAAGATTAGTATGACTAGCATGATTAGTATATTAGTATGATTAGGATGAGTGTGGTGGGTGACTCCTGTCTAACTTCCAACCAAAGAGAAAGTGAAAGAAAATGCCTGTTTTATTCATTTTATGTGTCTGTCCATGTGTGTTCTTCTAAAACATTAGGACAGCAATTCCAAAGTATGCCTTAAGTAAACAGCCTGATATTGAGGTTTTAATAGGAGATTTTCTACTTCTATTAAATATATTTAACCTCTTTTAAATCCATTTATATATTTTTTATTTTATTGTTGAAATGGATAGGTTTAATCAATAGCATGTTATGATGTATTTGAGCTAAATTAATCTAATTCTTCCTTGATAGTTCATGAAATTCAGTTAATGTATATAATGTAAGAGGAATTGCCCCTAAGTTCATTGTAAAATGAAGAGAAAGGGGAGGGGAGGATTAGAAGTGGTATGCAATCTAGAAATCTTCAGAAAAGCACATTGTTTCAAGGTCCAATGCAAATGTACTGTAGATATTCTTTTTTTTTTTTTTTTTTTTAATCATAGGTAAATTTAGTCTGGTTTTTGAAACCTCCTTTGTTTTTGATTTAGTGGTATTTCATGATAATTCATAAAGTAACAATATAGTGCAAAAATATTTCCATTTATGCATTCTAACTTTTCCAGCTTTCAGTTTTGCTGAATTCTCAGAATTTGCAAAATTCTCAGCAGCCTGTAAATTATAAGCTATCATGTATTGCTATTTTCAAAATTGGAGACTTTTGAGAACACATTATTTCTTCTTTTTCATCTCTTTGTCCTTTTCACTTCTAGTTCTTTTTTATTGCTATGAATCTGAATCTGACTCTGAAAACTGAAAAATGAAAGTCCCTCCAAAATTAAAAGGTTTAAATATCTTGCACATGAATGGTTTGTATAATTTCCAAAAGATGTTTCCATAGTTTTTTTTTTTAATTATTAATCAGATGCTAATATTGTTTCTACATAAATATGTAATAGCTCATTGTCATAACTTATGCTCATATACTTTCAGATACTACTAACAGGATTTATTATTAATAGGGGCATCTTTTTGTGTAATACTACATTTGGAAGTTTATTCTTGAAGTGAAACACCCAGCATATGACAATCACATTATTTAATTGAGAAATCATCAAAATCCATGGACCACATGAAAGATAGAAGAGTTAAAAATATCAAAGACTGAAAGTTACATTAATTGACTAAATATAATGGAAGGCAGTCAAATGGAAAGTCAAGCCAAGACATGCATCACCAGAGAAACAAAACCCAAAGAAAATGTGAATGCGTAAAAGACACTAAGAACCATGACAGTAAGACTGATAACTAAGTGGATTGAATTAGGTTTTGGAAAAAGACAAAAGATTTTGAAAATGACCTGTGAAAAATGGTAGATGTAAAGGTCAAATAGTAAAGTAGCAGAAGAAAAAAAAAAATCAGAAGCCTTGACAACTGCTGGTGAGCACTGAAATCCATAACTGACGTGCTCTGCTGCAAACAAACTTGAAAACCCATACACACATGTTCTGTCTTCTAGCCAACTTTGTTGAGCCTACATGTAACTGAAAGTTGTTTTTATGTAAGCAGTGTTTTAAAAAAGAAAAAGATTGGGTCAAAGACCTTCAAATGACAGAACAACCATACTGGAGATTCCAACATTTACCCTGCAGTTTACTTCATACAACTGCTTTCTCAGTGGAACATTTCTTTTGTCAGCACAAGCAATTCCTTCCCAGCAGAGACTGTGATTGCCTTTGTTTTGTGAGCAAAAGTTTAAAAGAAAAAGAAACTTTTTTGATTATTGTTATTAAAGAAAAAAATGAAGATCAGTTGCTGACAACTGGTTGAGCTGGAAGGACAGAATTAGATGTTGGAAATCACCTTGTTTTTAGAAACATTATAAAAAAATTGTAATTAAACGTCATAAATCTGTCTCCCTCATGCCTTCTGCTGTCAATAAGTATTGCACTCATTGAAAGTTCCTGACAGATACAGGTATACACAATGATTCTTTGCTTTTGAGCTAGCCAAGCTTTTCTGCACGGAATTTTGTAGGCTCTGGTGAAAGATTACTTTTGAACATCACAGCACTAAATACATGGTATTGTGTGCCTTTGGCTTTCTTGCCAAATTTCCTTGCTAGGAAACTGACAAACAGCATTTGTATTCATTGTTCATTCTGTGAAACTGAATTGAGAGTGTGGAATGAAAAATAAGAGGTCCTAACAAGTCACTAGTTGCCATATCAGGATGTGTATATGTACTTGAGCATATCTTTTTCTTTTGTTATTCAGACTGTCGTTGTACATAGGAAATTTCCAGCATAGTTCAGGACCATCTCATTACAATCAGAACAAAAAGACTCTTCTTCAAATAGACAGTAGTATAATACAAGAAATGAGGCATGGTTCTATAAATATCTTGCATCTGCATATGCCAAACAGACCTGCCAAAGGAAGCAATCACATACTTTCCCTGTTTCCAGCTGTTAGTTTCTGTCCCTGTACTACCTTATTCCTTTGGAGGCCAAGAGTGTTTTAATGTCTGTGCAGTGAAGTGAGTCAGGGAACTGGTTAAGTTGCAAGGTAACCTAGCAGGAGAAAATGTTGCAAGTTCACTGCTCTGTTTATTCTCCATGGGAAGCAAAATCAAATTAATGATAGAAAAGTGCAACTACAGTTATTCCCAGCATGTTTTGTGAACTTGTTCTTAAAGATCCTAAGATGGAGCTATTGATATTTGCAAAAACAAACTATTCCTTTTCTTGCTTATTTAGCTTCTAGTAGTTTTTCAAATTTCTGATCTAAATTTCCTCTCTGAAGTGTTACCTTTTATTGTTGTCCTATTTACTACGAACACAGTGAACAGATGATTGATTACCTTGCTGCTCCTCCTTTCTTTTCTCTAGTATATGAAGACTTGCCGTCCTCTGACTCTTCTGAAGTCTAAACATCCCAATTTGTTTATACCTTCTTTTTTGTTTATCTTCCTAGCCCATGACTACTTTTCCTACAGTTCTCTTTGGAACATCTCTTTTCTTAATAAGCAACCCAAAAACAAACCAATGTCCAAAAATCTACATGACTCCTGTACAGGATTCCTGAGAACACACCAGTTCTGAGGAAAACTACGATAACATCAGAGAGCAGAACAGGAAACAGTTCATTTAATTGCTAGATGGTAATCCTTTCTTTCCTTTGTGAATTTCCTTTGTCCGGCTGTAAGGTATTGCCTATTCCTTTCTTCTACTTCTTTGACTGCTTGATAGGACTACTAGTATTAGTAGTCTCATAGAATATATCATGCTTTGCATTTGCATTCACCAAATTTAATGTATAAAACTTGGATGCTTGTGTTGGGAAAATCTCAGCTCCAAAATATGGATCCCAATCTGTCTATTTACAATTATATGAAAATATTATAATGTAAATGCTCATTTCACAGTGAAGTTGAAGTAGAGGGTAGATTAAAACCCACTGATGTTTTGTTGGCAATATTATCACTGTACAGCATGGGGAACAGCTAGGAAAAAGTTTTACAGTTTATTTTCGGTATTACCTCTGTTTTGTATCCATTTGTTTTACATTATGCTATAAAATTGTGTTAATGCAGCATAAAACTCTGTTAATGCAGCATTAAATGCTATTATGAAATACAATGCCTGAGATTCTGGAAACAAAATTATAAACCAAACATCCCCTGCATACTTACTTTAAATTCAATTATGAAATAATAGTAATCTGGAATTGTTGTCAAATTATTGTCAAGATATTTCTTATAACCAATCTGGTATTCTGTTTTATTTTATTTTATTTTATTTTATTTTATTTTATTTTATTTTATTTTATTTTATTTTATTTTATTTTTTCCAGGTAAAAACGAATAAGCCAAGGTAAAAGTCACTTTGAGTAGTTTCATTGGAGATTTTTTTTCTATTTATGCATTTTTTGAAACATTTTTTTTTAGGTATAACTACTGTAAGAGTTAGGATTTAAATGGAAAATATGTTGTCCTTTTACCTAAAAATGTTTGAATATATTACTAGATTTTTCTTGAATTTTTTAAGAATTTCATTTTAAATAGTGGGAGGTTTTCCTGATTGCCTGAAAACTTACCTTTCTCATATTCAAACAGCTGGAATTACAGAACCTCCACTGCAGATAACATGAATGTGAAGTGGTTTGAAATATCTAACAGTGGGTGGTCCCCTCTGTTTCATAGGGAAAGTTCACTAAGAGATGTCTTTGTTACGGAAAGAAATACTGTTTTCAACATTTAAACTGTTTTGGAATTTCTGTAGTCACTGACACCTTCCAAATTAAAACAAACAAAAACAAAAACTGCTGGCATAGATGCTCAAATACCATTCACCATGGTATCTAGGCAGTATGCAGGACCCAAGAAGCCCAAATGTATAAGGACAAAAGTCTACTTTGGTTGAAATACCAAGGGTATATTTACAGAAAATGTAGCATTAATCTAAGAGACAGGGATCTCTCCCAGGGATCTCCTAATAAACAGGGAAATCCTGGACACAGTGTGAGCCAAATGATCTACGAGTGCAAAGGAATTCAGTGGTGCATGAATGACATGAATGGAACTCACCGTGGATTTGATATTAAATCCACTGTGTAAGTATAGCAAATATGGAGCACTGGATTTGCTAATTGCCTGTTATCTCTGCAGTTAATCAGCTGATCACAAATGTAATTTCAAAATTTGAATATAATGACAGAATATAAAGTGGCAATATATGATTCAGGAAAAATGATGACAGGCAAATCTTCTTAGTGACAAATTTGAAGGCTTTTTTTTAAACAAACAAACAAACAAACAAACAAACAAACAAACAGTAATGGTGTCTTTCTAGCTGAGGCTCAGAATCAATATGAATCAATATTCAATGTGACAAATGAGCTGCATTTTCTGTTGCCTGGTCTTTGAGAGATCTCTCTTGGTTGCTCTCCAGACTCTGCTTCATGTTTTTTAATTTTTTTTTACAGTGACTTTTGCAGTCCCTGCTGTGTTACAATTTTCTCCTGATCCCGTTGGCAATTCCAGGTTGCTCTGTACTTGGTCTCCTCTCCCTCTGCTGCGAATCTCAGGGTGATCTTGCTCACAAACATGAACTCATCTTTCATCTCTGTGATACCTCTTTTCCCATTGTACTTCTACTTTATCACTAGAAACTACAGCACCAACCTGCTATTTGCACCTCAAAAATCCATAAAACTAATATTTCCTCCCCAAGAATCCTATTTCCTTTGTCATGATGGAAAAACTGAAAACAATATAAAAATTCATATTAGTATATATAATATATATAATTAGTATAATATAATACTAACCTGGGTGCGATCTCTTTTTATGAAAATGATCAATATTGCCTCACTCTTTCCTTCTCCTCTTCCATCTGTCTCTCTCTATATATATGTTGTCTCAAGTGGACTGTATGTATATATCTTGTTTCATGTGGATGTGTGTTATACCAATAATAAATAATGATTGCTGCCCATTCTGGGGAATACCATATGTGCCAGCACAGCCTGCAATGCTGGTTTCTTATTCTGAACTTCAACTAGAAAGGTTTCATTAAAGAATGAAACCATTATTTAAACAACAACGACAAAACTTAGTCATTAAAGAATATTTGTATGTTGAATGGATTCATTTATTTTTAGATCATTTCAGAGTGCAGGAATGAATGGAAATATTCTATGTCACTACTGCAGCTAGACATTTTGAAATGTCAAACCACAGCCCAGGGCTGTTAGAACAAATAATAAATAATATATCTGATTTGCCTGAAGTAGCATATTGTGTGCAATTTTGATGACTTGTCCAGTATTTGATAACACAGAAGGCAGAGATAGGGAATATTTGGCAATAGTGATTAGTATAAAAAAAATCCAAATGATAATTGTTACTAGCATATTTAACAGTTATGATTATGTATTGTTTTTCTTCTGGATCATCCGTAAGAAAAATAAATAAATAAATAAGTTGGAAATTGTTTTCCAAACTTATAAAATGCCTAAAGTAATATAAGAATTTCAGTATCCCATTCAAGAAGAATGTTGTTCTAGCTTCACCCTTTGTAGTTTTGTATTTATTCATTTTAAAAAAGGAAAAATGTATTAAGGAAGCGTTAACTGTGTGTAGTACAGTATCAGAATATTCTATCCTGCAGAAGGAGAATGATTAATATAATTCAGATAACTAATCTAAATGCATCTGAATATAACTTATCGAATTAATATATCAGTTGGAACAAATTATGTTCTTTTGCCTTCATGAAAAATATATACAAAAACTATCTATTTTCATTGTTTTAATTTTTATAGAAAGATTAATCTCTCTGGTACAAGTTGCAATAGAAATAATATGTCCTTGAAAATGTCTTCAATGAGCTGTTCCATTTTTCTCAAGTAAAATAAAAATCTGTCTTTTCTGATACAAATTAAATAAATGGAAAATTGGAGTGGTAAAGACTATATTTTCATTCTCCCAAGAAAGGTATGGTTTTAACTAAGTTTGAAAAGGGGTGAAGTATTTGACTCCTAATATAGATAGGATACCTTTCTCAATTTGCATTCTCGATAAGCCTGATCAAAATTAGAAGGTGTTAAAAATAATTAATAAAAGCTTATCTTTATTTAGGTCCACAGCACTAAAACAAATGAAACAGATTTGTCTCGAATACAAAATATTATATTAAAGATTTACTAGATGTCAAAGCATCATTATCCATGAAGACATGTATGATGCATTTAAAAAGTCATGTGAAGTAATGAACAATTTGTATGATAATATTACGTTAAATATTGGGTTTTGATACAGTTCTAGACCTCATTTTGTCAGGATCTTGGTAAGGCTCTAGAAACATGAAGTCAGATGAGTTCACAGATCCAAGGTCTACATGCAAGTGGACTAGATATCTAGGAGCACAGCATTTCTAAGTCACTACAACTACTTTCAATTTGGCCACACAGTTGTCCTAATTCTTCCTAAAATACCCTCACGAACTTTACCTCTTTAATAATTGTCCCAGTAGTCGGCAATGCACTCTTAGCGTTGAGTGAACTGAGAGTATTAAATTTGATCTCCGTATCTTTTCTGTACAGTGTCAGACTGAAGCCCTTGGGGAGGGAGGAAGTCGAGAGAGAAACTGAGCTAACTTCAAGAGTCGTGATACAAATGTTGAATTTCCTACCTATGTTTTTCTATACCTGGTTTAACAGTGAAATAGCCCGATTTGTATGATTTTCATCTTTCATCTGAAAAGCAAGTTGAGGCTCCAGAGACAGAAAACGTTTTTAATTAACCTCTCTGACTGGACATGCAGTATCTAGGCAGCTATAACTCACAGCATTTAAAACAAGTTACATTTTGCAGAAGGTCAAGGCCATGTTGCAGGATTTTGAAACAACATATTGCTTTACTTTTAATCTTTCCATTCTGATTTACAATATGGATGCTCTATCTCCCAGGAGATATCTGATTCCACAGATTTTCAGCTGTGAGAGTGTAGATGCCCCCTACTACTTCTGTTTGATTGTAATGCTAACAGCACTGCCACTGGCGCTGGCAATAATTGTTAAGTTCACTGCTTCATCTTTATTTCATTTCTCTGTGTTACCTCACCTAACTGTTAACATTTGATTGTCTGAGCAAAGTCCTGATGCTGGGGAGCACAGAGACCCCTCTACCTCGTTGACTTCCACAGGAATAAAAGAAATTCATTGTCTCTACCAGATACCGTTGCTAAACTAGCATGAGAGAACTCTCTGCTTCAGTCAGAGTTTCACTCTGAGTCCTAAAGCAGGATTAAAGCCATCTCCTCTTGGAGAAAGAGAATAAAAGGGGAGATTTTAGTCTTCGCAAAATGTCATTCTCTCATGGAATTTTATATCCACTATGGTTACCAAAAAAAAAAAAAAAAAAAAGATTTCCTTTGATGTTCTGCTTTCCCAACTACATTCTTAACAATGACTTCGGCAAAGAAGTTGGTAAGACAAACAACAGCACAATATCTAAAACAGATTTTGATACTATGCAAATAAAATAAAAAATAAATAAATAAAAAAATCTTACATTAGCCTGACTCGGAGAAAATAAACACTGAGAATGATAAAATGTCATCTCTTGGGTCACTGCATGTGTCAATTTTGCATGAATTCACTGAGATCAACACAGTATTACAGGGTGTATTTGGAGTGTTCATGAATAGAATTTAAAAGCACAATTAGTAGAGAACATTTTTGTGAACAGTTTCAAAGATTATCATAGGCTCTGTATCCTTTTATTTTTTTCTATTCTAATTAAGTTGAAATATGAAACAACGATGTGAATATAAATATAAACTAAATCTTCAATTTCTCTTTGTATTCCAAGAGCACAGTCTGTAAAGCACATATAGCTGAATACATTAAACAGCTGCTCTTCAAATTATCTAGCTTTTGAGGGAAGTTGAAGATATCTTAGGTAACCCCCTACATTTTTTTTTCACTTTTTTTTTTTCATATTCTCAAACAAGACGAGATCTTCTTTCAACCCTGTGATTCAAATCAAATCACTCATCATGTAATCACTTATTCTCCTTGCATTTTAGTGACAGATAAAAGGTTTGGAGTATGTAGCAATTCAATGTATTTGTGTTAACAAAAAATCAAATTGCTAGTGTTTTCAAATTCACTGATCTCAGCTGAAACACTGTATCTTTTACTGGTTTTATGAAGAGTTCGCTTTGGTCCTTAATTGAGTTCTGGGTATGTTTGCTTTATCTTCCTGTATATCTGCAAGGAAGAGACATTATGAGATTTGTTGACAGTGATAGTCTTTCCTACAGGGAACAGAAGGCCTGTTTCTGGAAACCTTTGTTGAAGTGGGTGAGTCCAGTTTGGTGAGTTAGTCAATTAGAAAGAAGTTAAAATAGAAAGAGCTCTGTATGCAACCCATAACATTTCAGATCCCCCTTATTAAAACAGAAAGGGGATGATGGGTTATAATCAGTAAACAGAAAAGTAACACTATTCATAAATACATATAGATGTGATGTGTAAGGAGACAAGGCACAAATGATGAAATAGACTCCCTTTATCTTGACATGTCTGGAAAACAGATCTTGATGTTTTCTTCAGTCATTGCCATGAGTGTTGAGCCTTCAAGAGCTGCTCTCAATTTATCAGTACGAAATTTGTCTCTTTCAGAAACTACAAGTTTTTGTGCTCAGTGAACTAGACGCTACAGAACTTAGTTCTCTCATATACTTCCCTTAGGGTTCTGTCCCCAGATCCTTTCTGAAAGGATTTCAATCAAGCTAGCTGTGCTTTCAGGCAACCCAGCTGATTGACGTGTTTTTTCTGGGGTGGGCTATAGAAGAGCCTGTGCCTTATAGGGCAGGATTGAAAGAGGGTATCTGGTATCTACGAAGTGCTACAAGATAAGCCTACTACCTGCCTTCCACCCTTCATACATGTCTGTGTTATGAAGCTAGAAAATTCTGGCCCTGGGATAGTTTGTCCTTTGAGCCAGTACTATTTTGCTGTACTCTTGTAGTTACTGCTTCTGGTAGCCAGAAACAGTTCACATGGCTGCACAACCCCAAGTCATCATAAGCCAGAGGGTATGAGCCAGGTCTCCACATGCCAAGATGAGAAAAAGCTATTTTAAGGGTGACTCCTTAAGTGGATAAGGTCACTAAACATTACAGTACTTTGGCACTAGCACGGGGAAGAAAAAAAATCCTTTCTAAGTGACAAGGTTCTGTTTTATTTTTAAGCATGGTATGGAAAAGCATGCTATCTGGAAAACACTGTATTTTAGAAGTGATACAGAACGTTTAAATGTGGGAGACATTATTTGTGAATAAATTAGCCACAGCTGAAATACTCAGAAAAAGAGAAACAGTTGAGAAAGTATGACTTGTTTATGTATAATATTGCTTGCATGTTGCCAAAACTATAGGGGAACAGATCTATTTTTGTAGTTTAGCTTTATTTCTTTGATATTGACCAGATTTTCAGAACTCAAGGTAAGGTTAGGATTAAAAGTGATCAAAACCTATGATGAAGACCTCATTTTCAAAAGACCTTACTTTTAGGTATTAACGTAAGGGTCCTTTTAATATTATTGTTATTGTTATTATAATGTAGTTGTGCAGTTACCATGGAACAACCTGAAAAGATGACGTGTCATTGATAAGAACTTCTCTTGCTTTAACAATTTGTGTCAAACTTCATTGTTTTGAAATTCTCCTCCTGCATGTGTAGGCTTTTTGAGACTATAATTCCATTAACTTTTTAATACTTAATATTTTATTCCTTTTAATTTAATTATTTATTTTCCCTTTGAAGACATATACATTCTCATTATAGTGAGACCAATTCACTATATTCATATTACCAAAGAAAGACTGCTGGATGTCCATAACTGATGCATGGAGAACAGATTGCATATTTACAAAGGAATTAAAACTGAGCAGCCTGTACTGCACTTAATATTGTTCCTTACTAGTGATTTAATAATATCTGTTATGAAACACAAGGCAATCTTTTGTTCAGTATTGACACTGATAAATATGGTTTTCAGTTGTTTTGGTCATTTCCTGATTTGGTCTCTACTCCTTAGGGAAGAAACAATTAAAATTATTGCCAGCATTTCCTTCTGATGATATTGGCTCATTGTTTGTTTGCCACCACCATTTGGTCAGGATAGAACTACTGGGAAAAATAACCTTCCTGAAAATGCAGAGTGCTGCCAGCTTTAAAGAGAAATGACACATGGTGGATATTTGCTGTTTAGTGTTTGCATTTCCGGGGTGTTTTAGAAAGGACAGTTTTTCTACTGCTGTTCATATAACTGGTAAATTTGCTGGATACGAACCACAATGTTCTCAAACATGTCTAATGCAGGCAGTGACATTCAGAAATTTGATGAGTCCATGACCTAATTCTGTGAGGTGTCTGCATGGAATAATTTCAAAACCCTCTGATACTAAATTGGAGTAAAGCTGGTTGTGTTTTTGTGAGGCCATTCAGCACTATAGGTTCCTCTAATATTATTAATTAAAATGGGCATACAACCTTCAATATCCACCCAGTATGCTTCAAACATTATTACCGTTCATTAATTGCCCACTTACTACAAAAAATAGCTGTAGATACCTCCAAGCAGGTAATTTTAAATAATGCCTCTCTTCTGAAGAAGTATTTATGTTTTTGCAGTGAGTTACTGTTAAGTGTGGCAATGCTGGAAAAAAGAAAGAACCAAGGAATAATGATATCAGAATTTTATCATAAGTCTTAGGTAATTTGGTAGTGTTCTTTAAATATTGGTCCTTGGAGGCATATGGTTAGAAAAAGCTTAGTTTTATTATTAAAAAGAATAATAATAAAAATATTAATTTGGTGGAGAAAAACTGGAAAATGAGATGCCTAGAGGCTAAAAAAGAAAAAAAAATCTAAAACATATAAGGTTATACAAATATAAAAACTGATAAATCTACATTTTTTAAAGAACATTAAAAAGTTTTGAGGATGTGACTTCAGTGTTTTGAGCTGAAAATCCATGGCAAACATCTTAGGAATCACATGTGATAATCCTTTTCTTTTATATTTTCTCCAGAAATTCTGTGTCAATTCTTCTTGAACTACTTAGGTCCTTAACAAATAAGCACTGAAAAAATGGGAGCTTACTGATGAGCCAGAAAGGAAAATGAAGAATCTTTATCAATCTTATGAAGAAAAAGCAAGTGACTTTTGTGTTGCTGTCAAAATGATTGTTGAAGCAGTGTATTCCATGGGCAGGTCAAGATACTCTTTCTTTCTGCTGTGTTGTCTGCACTATTGGAATACCACAGTATTGAGGTACTACTGACCCCCTTCTTTACTGTTATCCTTTTCCATTCAATTTACTATTTCCTCTGGTACGTGGTTGATTGCTGCTATATTGACAAAAGAATGACAGGTTTTTCACCACAAAAGTTCTTGTAGGAGGTAATGTGCCTGCCCTCCAACGTCCCAAAAGTCTCTAAATTCCTTCAGAGTGTTGAAAAATTCTTAGCTGTGATAAATATCACATAGCAACAGATAGTGACCTGTAGACCTCTGGCCATCCAAAAGACTGCAATAGCTGTTCAGCAGGGTTTTCAGTAAAAGGATTTTCAATTAAAAAAAAAAAAAAAAAAAAAGCTAATAAAAGAGTACTGCAATAAAAGTGTACTGCAAGGTATTATGAAGGTCAGTTTTTCCAGAACAATTCAGAATCCCCGCTGTTCTTAACAATGAGTTTAAATTATTTTCTTAGGGATTTCCATGCTAAATTTCGTACCACATAGTACCATCTGGGGGAGCTGTTTCACTGCAGCGCTGTGAGACTTGCAGGCCACTTTGCCCAATTTATGACAATAGCAGTAGAGGGGAAAGGACAAGTCAGAAGCCTGGCTGTGACAAAAGACAACAATTAAGCTTGACAAACTAGTAGAAAAGAACAGATTAGCTCTAGAAAAGAATAATCAGAGGGGAAAAAAACAGATTAGCACAATCAGGAGAATGTGAAACTATCTGGGCACTTCAAAATTATTGGAGACTTCTATGTCTTCCTGACCTGGCTGAGCAGCTAAGACATCACCAACAAAGAGATCTAGCTTTTCTAGACAGCATAGATCAAAGAAAAGGTAGAATGCTAATCTAGGAAAATTAAACTAAAAGAACTAAAAAAACACTTCCACATCTCTCCAGTTTCCCCAGTTGTCTGAGCTTGGGTAAAAAAATTGTCTTAGTTTCAAGGCAAGATTTCAGTGTACATTCATACACTATATAATATTTCAGTAACTGAAACCTCTTGCATCATCTCTTTTTACCACAATCTGATGTGGGAAGCTCCATTTCAGAGAAGCTGTGTGTCATTTTTGCTTCTCTGTCTGAAATCTCACAGTCAGAAAAAATAAATAAATCTTTCTTAAATTTAATGATTTTTCTAAATTTGCTCTCACCCTGGCACTGTCTGGTATTTATATTCTCCACCATCACCTGTTTATGGACAGTTATAATAACCCTTTGCAGTTTTCTTTTACTGGGTCAAAATTTTTCATTTAGCCTTTTCTTGCAAGATATGACTTCCATTTCCTCTGATGATCCTTATAAGCCTCTCTGATTTCTTTTTGTCTTGAATTTTATGCTATCATTACTATTATTGTTATTGTTGTTATTCTGACCAGTTAGGAAACCTGATTTTTTTTTCCTCTCTTGAGTCCCTTCTAAAACAGATGATGCTATTCAAACTTTGTAATTTAAAAATGTTCAAATGATGAAAGTAGTATAATTGTTCAGTCCCATTATTTAAAATGATATCTTTACTGAAAATCTCACCCAATCAGGGCATTTTCCCTCTGAAGATTAGTGGTTGTTGCCACTCCTTTAGCGTCTTCTTGTCCATCTCTGTTACTTTCTGTCTTTTTCAGTTTTATTACTGTTTTCCATGTGACCCATGACACACTGAAGTCCAGTTAGATTAGATTTCTTGTATCTCTCTCGTGTAGGAAATGTACTTGCCAGGTTATCTGTACTAAGACTTTTCTTGTCTAATCCCATTTTCTTTAATTTCTGTAACTACTGTTGCTCATCACATAGTTTTTTATAATGTCTTGCAAATTATTGAGCTTATATCAACAGTTCTGAAAATTTGAATCAAGTCACTCACCACTGATTTTTTTTTCTTTAAATTGTTTTTATTATGTACTACAAGTCCACTTCCAATTCACTAGTTACTAATCCAAAAACAATTTCATCTTAAAAATCTTATTATGAATGCATACAATGATTATGTGTGTCAGATATGGAGCAAACTGTGGGAGGATGTGATTGGTCCCAACCAAATTGGGTTTACTAAGCTGTTTGAGTTTTTCTTCCATCTTCATTGTGGTGTATTATGTTTTCCTACAATCCTGCTGTCCTGAAGTTCTTCTTCTCTTTGTCCCTTGGTCAACATCTGCCTCATTGTGAAACCTTTAAATATTAATTTGATTTTGGAACCATATTATGTTTAGCTTTAATCTCTATACGGAGCTTTCTATTCCTACTTTTTTTTTTTTTTTGATCCCACTGTTTTCTTCCAATTCTTTTAATTCCTATTTAAATTTTATTCTATTTTATTCTTAATTATTATTATGTGTTTTCATATCCTTCCACAGGCCTGTCTCATTTGCTTCTTACCTTCCTTTCGTTTCTTTTTCTTGATTCCTAAAGACAGGTTTTTTTTGCTTGTTTGTTTGTTTTTTTCTCCCTACTACTTATAAAACCTTCCTGAGAGGTTTCAGGAAAGTTTCAGTTCGGCTTTTATTTAGAAATTTTTATCTTCTTTTTCCTATTATTTTTCCTGTGTACAGATTGCTGACAATTGTAGTATTTGGGGCTTGAAGGAATTACAGGCCTGTACCATATTCTGGGATTATCAAATGGAATTCATTTCCTACCTTTTTGATATTCAGCCTATTGATACTTAGAAATTAGGATTCAGAATATAGCTGAGACTTCTAAGTATGCCATAATGAATAATAAGTGGTGACAGAGAACTCAAAATAAAAGCTAATTGACTGTGCTCTTGAGATGTTCTTTTCCTGTAACAAGCAAAACTTAGAAATTAAATTTAATATGGAATCCAAACATAGTTCTTCCACAAATTATTTTTATATATCTGATTTATAAGCTGATAATGTTCACTTCAAATTTTTCTGTTACATCTGTTTCATATAGTAAAAAGAACTCCCTTGATTATCTATTACCATCCTTATTATTTTTAGTTAGTGCACTTTTGAATTAAACATTTCACTCAAAATATTATAGTTTTCACCACAATTAAATATCCCGAACTGTTCTATGTCTCTAGTGAGACAGAGGAGACAATTCTTGTGTGCAGTGGTAGAAAGGGACCATTAGGCTCAGTATCACATCCTTTAAATGGTTAAAAATCTAGCTCCTGACTAGCTCCAAATGGAGATCTGGCCTATTCCACAAGGGTGGTTAAAGGTGAGTAACATCATCTTTTCTTGATGATGACATAAAGGGATGATGAAACCTCAACAGTTCTATGGAGGCATGCATATATTCTCTTTACTTTGTGGATTATCTTGATGTAAGTACACAAAGATGGTGGATATCTTTGCATATCTCATTTCTTCCCACTCCTTACCACGTTGCCTTACGCCATGTAACATGCTCAGTTTTACTGAGGACTACCCAATTTTTTATTACTTTAGATGTTGAGAGAATATTAGTCTCTATGAAATTATTAAATATCTAAACCTATAGTAGAGAAAGCAAGTTTCTGTTTAATAGTGAAATCAGACTTAAGTTCAAGTTTTCTAACATAAAGTCTACAGCCTCTGTAGATGTTGCTCACTGGACCAATGGACGTATTTGTCCTTATTTCACCATGACTGCAATTATAAAGTTTATAAAACAACAGTTTAGTACTTTTTTTTCTTCAGAATTTCAGAGAAAAAAAGAAGTTGTTAATAAGCAAACTTTCTATTTGCAAAAAAGCTGATGGTCAAATCTCAAATGCAGTCTGATGTGTCTTCCTGTCTAAATCTGCAAGGCAGCTGTAAAAGTAACTTGGCTTGGGTAAAGCCTGCTGAGTATTCATATGATTACGTAAAGCACTTTAAATCAAAATTTACAAGCAATCAGAAGACTTAAAAAAATGCAGTCAAGAAGTACAGCATAACATCCTTCTCCAATTTCCCCTCATTAACTACTTCATTTTTATGCATTCTGAATAGTTCCTGATCTTAAGTCAAAATATGTCCATGATCACATCCAAAATGAACTCTCTCACAGTCTACATAATACTTTGCTAGATAATTACTCAGTTTGTATGAGTCAGGAACACCTTATCATCAATGCAGTTTTAGAAATAAGATTATTATTTATTTTATTTATTTTTTTTTAACCATGATTAATTCAAAGATGTTTAAGTGAAATGCACACCCTTTGCTTTTCAGTGTAAGTACTGAGTAGTGGATTCTGTCTAATTTCAGTCTTAAAAACAATTTGCATTGAATGTATACTTTTGTATACATTCTTTTCCATGACAGTCTGTCAAGTAATTTTAAAAGAGTCATAAATGATGACAATCAGTTTCATAATTGCTATTTATGCTAATATGGCTCTTACTCTATGGCTCTTACTCATTTTGCAATATGGGCAGATTTGCACATTGTATTTACAGTGTTTTAATGTTTCTATTGTCTTAGTTTAATCAAAAGGAGACACTTTCAGAAAGTAAAACAGATACACAGTGATTATTCTGAAAATTAAAAGTTCATAATTTCCAACCTTATAAAATTGAAAATACCTACAAAGAACTTGAGATATCCTGCTGGATTCTTGCTAAGCCTATAGAAGCCAAATCACATAATATTCTTTCTGTTTAGTTCCCTATTTGTAAATATGCTTGTAGATAATTTTGTGAGGGTATTTTGAGAATTATTTAAATCTGTGTATTTCATTCTATACATTTTGAACTATTGAGTACAAATTTATTGTAATAGGAGAATGGAGATTAGTGAAAATATCCTTGAATCTTAATTTTTAACCAGACTTTCTTTTCCTTTTACCATACCAAATATAATAAAAAATGAATCTGTGATTAGAGTAATCATATGTCATGATGCAAACCCAGAAATTGTTGGTTATAGTGCTTCAGGATAGGACATCTTTCTGTTCTGCTCAGTGAACACAGAAGTGAGGTTCATGAAACTGCAATCATAGTGTTTTTTCTGTTAATAGTTAATAACAGAAACAGAACTATACGGTATCAAAATTCGTGCATGATTCTGAATCTAGAATTGATTATATGAAAGATAATTAAGTGATTAGTTGAGCCTGATTTAAAAGAGATCCGGGCTTTCTACTATTACTGAAATCACTGGAAATTTTTCATTTGACATTAGAGGAGATAAATTAGTTTCTTGATGCTTAATTACCATTTGCTATTGTCATAAAAAAAATTCTTTGATCTATACCATAACAAAATTATAAAATGCCCCATGGGGAAACTGACAATTCATCAGAACAGAACCGAGGAATTGTGGAGAATTCCAAAGTCCGTGCATACAAAGCTAAAATTCAGTTACTTCAAACCTCTTTCTCCTTATATAATAACTCTGTGTGTCTTAGAGCTTTCCATACAAACTTGGAGAACAGGGAAGAAAGCTGGTGTCAGAACTCTAAAAAAGAGTATTAGAAAATATCTGTAGTTAAATTCATTATTTTAATGAGTATCTCCTGTTTAAGGTGACTTTTGATAGTATTCAGATGGAACAGTCTCCCTTGGAGAAGAGAATTGCTGTTGTTATTGATTCCTTTTTTTTTTTTTTTTTTTTTTTTCCTGAGGAAGGGAAATTTTAACTACATCATAGATAAGTAGGAATGTTTCTGGTGACAGCTAATTTTGAAATGAGCTGTATAAACATGTCCTGAAAAATCTGGGAACAACCAGATCTTCTTTTCCAGGTAGACAGTCTCATCCACTGAAAACTCCAAAAATCCTGCAAGAGAAGTTTGGGCTTGTGCCACTGCTTCCTTGACATTGAAGAGATTGTTGTCAAAGTCAAAGCTTAGATCACTGGATATGTTACATCTTTACTGAGTCTCCATGTAATCAAAACCATTAATGAGAATAAGAGGAGCTCAAAATCCAGGGATAATTTCCATGAGATTTTATTTCATTCTGGTCTTTTTTTGGTATCTATGTAGTATTATGCAATTATAGATGAACAAATTTTGTTCCTATGAGATAAAATCTGCTAATTTCAAGATTTAAAAATATCTGTATTAAGAACTCCATTAAAAAAATTTTGTCTTTTATCAAGTGTTTTGGATGTAGGTGGCAAGGTTTTGGCTGCAGATTCCTGCAGGACTGGCTACTGTGAAAAGAGGTCAGGGGCTGCCCCTTGACCAGCAGGTCAAGGCATGGTCAAGGTCTCTGCAACAGACCATTGCAAGACACAGCTGAGCCCATCAGATGCCCATCAGAGGTGTGTGCAGCAACTCTGCCAAAATATATGTTAAAAAAGTCAGAAAACACTAAACAGGTAGAGGAGAAGGGAAAATAAAAACACTGACAGACAGCAGAGGGAACACCAGAGTCAGAGAAGGAGGAGGTGCTCCGTGGCAGAGAAGATATTCCCTTGCAGCCCATGGAGAGGACCATGCTGGAGCAGATACCCACACTGCAGCATGGGGAGGACCACACACTGGAACAGATGGATATGCCTCTGCTGGAGTAGAGGAAAAGTATGAGGAGGAAAGAGTAGCAGAAAGAAATTTCTACGTACTGACCAAAACCCCTTTGCACCCATGCCCCAAGAACAACTTGGAGAAGGCAGGCAAAGGAGTTGGGAGTGAAGGAATGAAGTTGAGACTGGGAAGCAGGGCAAAAAAATGTGATGCTTCAATGTTTGTCTTTTTGTTTCCCACTGTAGGAAAACATTTATTTTAACTGGCAATAAACTAAGTGAATTTTCCCCAACTTGATTCTGTTTTGCACATGATGATAATGCACAAGCAAGCTCCTTGTCTGTAGCTTGACCTGCAAGAATTTTTGTTCCATTTCTTGAGTTTTCCCCATCACAATGAGGAGGGGGAGTGAGCAAGTGGCTGGAAGGGGAGTTTGGCTGTTGGCCAAGGCTAACCAACCATACCAAGCTTTTAACATTACCTTTCTCTCCTGGCACTTTATTAATAGGTCTTGCTAATTGTAGCTTTATGAAATAAACATATTCTCAACTGAAACAACAGTTGAATAAGATTCAATTCTGGAGTTAAGTACAACCGTATATAATTGATATTTGACTACATAGCTTGTAGAATACCGAACCCTTAGATCGTAAAAAATAAAGTGCTATAACAGTTGTCCTGACTTCCTGATCCTCAGATATCTGTATTTTATTTTTTGATTCAGTCAGAGTTACAGTGTTCTCTGAACGGAGATGTCATTATAATTTTTTTCCAGTATTTGTCACAGACACACATAGCACTACAGAAATCATTGGTAAATATAGTGGAAAGGTCATGTAATGTCCTGCTTGAAACCCACAAAACATGTTAGTTTAAATAAACTGTCTAAATCAGTGTGCCTAAATTTCAGTGATTTTTTTCCTTATTTGTTTGGATTATTTTTGAGGGGTGAGGAGCGGGAGCTATCTGATTATTTTTGAGGGGTGGGAGTGGGGATACCTTTATGACAGGATGCAATAGCAGTTCTTAAAATCTTATTCTTAAGTATCCTTTGAAAATATTTGTAGTTCTAGCTTCCTCTCAGTCTCACTTGAGTTTCAAAATTGGTGACTTTCTTTTATTATTCCTGTGATAGTGTTTAAAAAAATAAAATTTTGATTTTTTAATTATCGCATTTAAGGAAACGTGATGGAAGTACTTTTCTACTATAAAATTCTCATGTCTTGCATTCCACAGAACACTTTCCCATATCCTTTTTAGGTAACATTTGTATGATTCACTGCTCTTCCTTCCATCCTTACTTTTCCCCTCTATCTCATGTAAATGAATTAAAGGATTTCAGGTTACTTGGAAACCAGAACTCTGTCAAAAATAATTCTTTCTTCATTAAGATAAAGCTGGAAGTCTGCCACAGCACTACCAGAGATAGAGATTTCAATTTTCTGGTAGGCTGAAGCATAAAAAAGAGGAAAATAAAATGCATTCTAAAATTCACCTTTTCTTTTCAACTGAATTAATTATACTGTACCTGTTGTGCTCTGAATGCAACTCTACAGAAGTCACAGTGGGACCACTAAGCCTTGTCCAGCTTTGAAGATGTTGGCAGTTCCTTTGCTATGTGTTTTCATATTAATAAATTTGAATCCTCTGTGAGACTGGAAGGATACTGGATGTTGCCTTCTTATTTAGCTTATTTGCTAAATACCTGTAATGCATTCTGGTTACTTACCATTTGGTATTAAAAGGCTAGCGTATTGCCAGATAACTGAAGAGTTGCCTCCTTGACACTTCTACTGATAGACCAAGTTCGATATATAGTTATGGGAAAGAGTCTCCAGTATTAGTCAGCCTGAACTGCTGTTATGGAGTACATAAACTGAAGTTAAATAGAGATTGTAGACCGAAGCTGATGCATCTTTCAAAAATACATTTATTTGATGAAAGCAATAATGGTCAAAATTATAATGGTCTGATTAAATTGTAATAGTAATCATCTGAGGGTTTACATTATGAATTTATTTTAGGGAGTTACACACTCAGAATAGACCAGTGGTCAGCAGAATTTGACTATATAAGAGTAGTTTCTGCTTTCCTTCTCTGCATATTTAGGATGCTTCCTCTTATCCAACAGACATGTATTTGCAAAAAGAAAACTGAGAATGGTAAGAAACAGTTTTCAAGTCACTCATCACTTACTCTCCAGTTCCCCTGAATCTTTATCTAGCAGACCACTGTTACTAGCTTTACACATGTAAACTCACATATAAACTGCCACACTCTTAAAGATGGAAATGCGTGAAATTCATAAAGCTAAGCAGTTACAGTCTTCCATTGTGTAATGCTGTTATACGGTTTAGTATATGAGCAGAACATTAGATGGCATGGAAAATCAAATATATATATATATATAGTTTATTATTTTTTTGCATTTTTTATTATGTGAATGTGAAATGTTTCTGCAGAAATAAAAAAAAAATAAACTCTGCAAAATATCTCTAATACAAAAATTATATTAGTATGAAAATCAACATGGTTCATAAGAAGCCTCTTCCAGAAAGTTACAGACAAAATAATGACTAAGGTTAGGTAACATATGTATACACAGACACTGATCTATGCTACTGATCTGTATTAATTACATTGTTAGAAAGTTTGGAGATTTTTTGGGGGTGGTGGTGGTGTAATAGAATTTAGCACAATTATTTTCAGAAAATAATGCATTTTCTTGTTCATTATGAAATTTGATTAACATATTGTGCATCATAACTTTCACAAATGCTTACTGTATGTGAAGGTACGAGTTGTACAGCTCTACACACAAAAGGGGATGTGTAATGTACACAGTATTTTCTTTTAGACATTTTGGTCTTGGTGTGCATGGCATTTATCTCCTAACCTTTGGAGACAGGAATAGCAGAGCTGCGTATCAGCCTGTTGTCAGTATGGCATGCTTTGTTGATAGCTACGCTGATTTACTGAAATTGTGTTAATGCAAGACTTGAATAAGTTTTACTTTCCCTATGGATTATGGTTGTTTTATCTCATATTTAGGCATTTGCTTTTCTAGGTATACAGAAGAAAAGGCATTCATATGTAGAATATGTGTATTTCTTTACTGAATCAGGGATTAAAGGTTTGGACATACTGAGTCAAGCAAATCTTTCCATTAAGTTAGACATATGTTGTATAAGGCTGATGGTTTTGTGGGTATCTGCATGCATTTGTAGAAAAAAGAGATGGAATGACTAACCGTGAAATCATTGAACATTTAGAACAAGGGAACAATTACATTAGTCTAGACAGGGAATTTACTTGGCTTCCCTATTCCAATAAATCACTGCTCTATAATGCTTAGTGCAATGGATGAGATCTCACAAACTGCATTCAAAGCTGTGAGTTTGCCTAGCACAAATATAGATTACAGAGCTTGATTTATGACAGAGTATTAACAAGAAGAAAGAGTAGGGAACTATCTACAAATATCAAAGAGGATTGGATCTTCATTTTGTGTTGAGAAGAATTACCCAAGGTACAAAAAATATACAAAAAGCATAAAAGAAAATTAAGAAAAAAGAACAAAGAGTAGGAAAGGCAGATAAAAATGTCTGCTACAGAAAGTAGTCGTTGTCTCTTGACTTTTAAAGGTAGACCAAGTACTAATAAAGTGCCAAATCAGAAATGCCAAGAAAATTGACTTAATTGATCTTATTTTTTCCATAAAGTTTTTTTTTAATGTGATAAAATAATACATTAGATGTACTCTACTCAATTTACCATTTCTTTCACTTAATATCACTTAGCTCATAACATTAATGCTTGTTCAATTTAACAAAATGTCAAGAATTTAAATAAAAAGCACAAGTAAAATATGATGTTAAAATTTAAAGGACTGTTTTGAGTAACCAGGGTTAGAAAGGTCTGGAAACTTATTAAGCTAAAATCCAAACTCAAACATTTAATTCAGGCTAATTCTAACCTTTTCCTTTCTACTGAATGTCCATTAGTGGTTGGAGCACTACATATGCTCTGGAGTTGTTTCTTCTAGTATAATTTCATCTGTAAGAAATCCAGTTTATACTCCAAGGTCTCTGTACCGTGTAAACAAAGGTACAATAAATAAGGATTCACATATAAAGCACACTTGTGATGTGAACTAAAATCCTAACTTGATGTTTGCTTTGTCAGGAGCGCAAGCAGATACTTTTAAGCCTTTAATAGTGTTTTAGTGTCTGTTTTTTGTTGTTGTTTTGTTTGCTTGTTTTTTTAGTCTAAATAATAATGAAAACTTTTATTCAGCATCTTACTGTATGAGACTCAGCCACATACTTGGGACAGAAAGAAAAAGCTTTTAAGGAAAATCAAAAGTTGAAGGAGACCAACATAGGTGAAGAGAAAAGCAAAGAGGATATGTTACTTTGTGAACTGTAAAATTAAAATCTAAATTCTAGTTCTGAATTTTGATGTGATCTTAGAAACCCTCACATTCTTCACAATATGTTTGTCTCAATGGCCAGTTGTCTTAATGACCGATTGCAACAGCAACAGTCTGTAGCATAATCTTCCTGATGCTTTCTGCTTTATTTGTTGTGGCTTATCCTGTGTTGAAGTGAAAGTTTTAGAAGGGTGATCATGTTTTAAATGTATTTAGTATAGAGCAGCCAAGATAGTTTGACATCAGCAATAAGTTAGAGATCCCAGAAAAGAAATAAAGCTCCTTTTATAAATGTATAAAAACAAGTGACCTTTGATCAAGAAAAATCTTATGCCATTTTTCATTAGATTTTCTGATTACGAAATGTACGAGTTTCCGAGTTGAACTAATAGTTTTGCTCTGCTGACTAGAATGTGTTTGCAAATTTCCTTAATTCCATAAAGACTGGAAAATTGTTTTAAAGGTGGGTAACACTTTTTCTCTCTGTCTCTAGAAAATTCATCAGGGATACAAGATTCCATCTTCTCAATGCTCCTACTTTTATCTGAAACATTTCTTAAAGTCATCTTGAATTGTGAAAGGTATTACAACCAGTAAATGATTACCAGTCTAAGATAACTAAATTAATAATATATAAATTAACACTATATAAAATATTTATATTCAATTATTAATATATATTATTTTATATAAAATTACTATTTTAATGTGAAAATGGAAATTTAAAACAATGAGACTAAGTCAATTTTAAAACACAGCTCCAGGACATACTTAGTAGAGAAGTACATTTTTACTACAGTTGAAAAAGGAATGTTTCACTCTTGCTAATATACTTCTTGGTATCAGTTCCTGTATTTTATCAGATCTAGTAAGCATAAAAGAAGTACACTGAAATTATAGAATCAAACGGAATTTTGAGATCTGCAGAAAGCTTTGCATCTTGCTTGTTCAGTTTAAGCATGTTTTTTGAGAAAAATGCGAACAAAGAAGGATGGAAACCACTCCTTCTCAGAGCTTCTCTGCTGCTGCTACAAACTACTGTGACCCTTCCTATATAAACAAGAATAATATTGAATATATGTCTGTGACAGAATGGCTGAAACCACTCAGATGAGACAGCATGCAGTCCACTGTCCTTAAATAGTACCCAAGGGGAGTGAGATGTTGAGTTAGCTTAAATTGTATGGTTCTCATATCTTTCCAATGCCTGGGGCAAAAACAGGATTTGCAAAGGACAAAGAGTGTGTAAATCCTCTAGTTTGCCTTGCCTGATGGCAGTAATTCATATACATTGCTTTGCTTTCTCAATATGTGAGTTCTACTCTGAGTATGATAGTCTGCAAATACAAAGACAGGCAGGGGAAAAGTATGGGAAGAAGAAAAAGGATTATATTTGTCCAGTAGCCTGGGTAGAATTTCTGTGTCCTTTCTTTTTTTTTTTTCTTTTTTTTTTTTTATTCTCTGCTATCATTGGGTATATTTGAAAAGATCAGATGGTCTATGGAGATATCTTTTGCAAGAAATCAGATCATATAACAAGTCTATGTTATACACAGTGTTTGTCTATGATTTTCACACAGGCTTGTGCTGTGAATGACAGTTCTTCTCTAAAGCCTTTCTTCTGCAGAGACTTCAGGTAGACTTTACAGTTCTCTTCACATACTGTATTGTTTGTTTACACAAGTTATATGCTGTTTTATTCTGGGCCCCAAATATCTAAGAACAACAGAAATGAAACCCCAATGAAAATTATAGCTAAAAAATGATTGTTTCCTTTTAGTCAGTTGATTTTGCCAACTGTGGATGAACAAGGTGAATGATGCATGTTATATATATACTCGGGACAGAATATATATATATATTTTATATACATATATGACAATATATAAGTATTATATGACAATTATATGACAATTATATAAGTATTAATATATCTGTCTATATATTACTATATTTGAAGAATAGAAAGTAGAAGAATTGTTCCTTTTTTTGTTTGTTTGTTTTTTTCTGATCAATTTTTATATCTCTTTTTCCATGTGAACTAACAAATACCTTAATACTTTTGAAGAGCAAGGAAGAGCAAATGTTAGTGTTTTGATCTAAGAAACAAAGACAACTATTATTTTTAACTGATACCTAGCAGAATATTCAAAGCACACTTGAATTGCTGCTAACTCCAGTTGAGGTACTACTTTTGAAATAAAGCACCAATTCCACCCAACATATGTATTAAAGCTTTTATATCAAATGCTACTCTTCTTCCCCTCTTAATGCAAAAACTATTTAAATTAGAAAGTAAAGGGATAAATTATGTCATTCCTTCAGCCTGCCATAGATCATAGATTGCTTGGCGTTTAAGGGATACTACCAGCTAATGGAGATTATTATTACTATTTTTTAAAATTTATAGAAGCTTCTTGTTAAAATATTGGCAGTGTGTCATTGCTCAAAGAAAGATTATACAACAGAGAACAGTATCTAGGTTCATGTATAGATGCATTCTGAAAGCTGTCACTACAGTTTTGACAGGAAGAAAGGTTTCTTTATTGTTTATTTTTGAAGTACAGTAGTATTTTCATCTCTTTGGATGCATGCTTCTGTTTGTATTTTGAGCTAAATGTACCAATGATCTACATTTGCTCATTAAGATCCAACACTTAAGAATTACTGAGAAAGTATTAACAATAAGATTCCATATGGAAGTATAAATAATTCACACGTTGTGTGTTTTGTTCCATCTCTTAGGGAATATAGACTTGGCAGCAATCAAGGTGAATGTCATCATTCATTATAGTTAAAATGCTGAAGTAGAGATACTTTTCCTGACAAAGCAATCCACATAGCCAAACTTTAAAATAACTTTATAAATGGAATGAAAGGAAATTAAAATTATAACACTTACGCAGTTAGTTATATAGTTACTGAACACTCAGTCATACACAAAAGCACAGTTGCTGCAAATGCTAGAGATAATTTTTATATGAAATGATACTTTTGCAGGATTCAAAAGGCATCTGTGCAATCATCATGCATTTTGAAATCATGGGTGTTATCACTTCTAGAATATGTGCTGAAAATATTTGTTCACTATTACGGCTGTATCCTCACTCTCCACTCTCCATCCTCAGCCTACCAGATTTTTCTAGAAGTTGATAAGCGTTCAAAATGACGTCAGAAAAATTCAAAATATTTTCAAACTATGTGTAGTATTTTCAAATATTGTGCAGTGCAATTTAATTCTGCTGTAGGTTCTGAGGGCTTAATTTATTGCTCAGAAAGTTGCCAAAGTTTTTTTTTCTTATATTTGTTAGCTTTTCTTTTTCTCCTCACACTCCCCCCCCCCCCCCCCCCCCCCCCCCCGCAATGTTTGTACAACTTTGTTCAGCTGCAGTTGCCAGACAGTTCCCTGTCATCAAATATATGGTTGCTGGACCATAATAACATTTCAGGATAGTAGTTGTTCCAGGCAGTCTTTAAATGTCAATTTTTCCTTTCTGCAAGTTGGCTGTGTAACCATGCTGAAGTTGCTTGAGTGTTTTGTGCAGCTAAAAGATAAGGGATTTTTTTTCCTTGGTCTGTTCTGTACCACTGAAAGTGTCTTTGTCACCAAGCAGATGCTGCATTATTATGGGAACTATGCTACCAAAACACGCGAAGATGTTAAGCATATCTGTGTGCATCTTCAGTCTGGATTCTTTAAATACATACGAAGCCTTTAGCAATCTCAAAAGTGGATTAGGGCATTCATTCCATTCTTCTTTCTCCATCTTAACTAGTGAATCACTTTGTTTGATTATTTTATACTGAGTCAAAGCCTTGTACATAAGTAAAATATAATTCTGAAAGTGCCATAGTGATATAAGATGGACACAGGTCAGTATATAAATCACAGAATGATTTGGGTTGGAAGGGACCTCAAAGATCACCTAGTTTCAACTCCTGTGCCAAGAGCAGGGACAACTTCCACTAAACCACGTTGCCCAGGGCTGCATCCAACCTGGCCTTTAACACTTCCATGTATGGGGCATCCACAGCTTTTCTGGGCAACCTGTGTCAGTGCCTCACCACCCTCAGAGTGAAGAATTTCTCTCTAATCTCTAATCTAAATCTCCCCTCTTTTAGTTTAAAAACCATTCCCTCTTGTCCTATCATTATCTGCCTGAGAAAAAAAAAGCTGCTCTCCATGTTTCTTATAACCACCTTTAAATGTTAAAAGGCTGCAATGAGGTCTTCCCAGAACCTTCTCTTCTGCAGGCTGAACCTCCCCATCTCTCTCAGCCTTTCTTCATAGAAGAGGTGCTCCAGCCCTTTAATCATCCTTATAGCCCTCCTCTGGACCCACTCTAACAGGTGTGCGTCCTTGTGCTGGGGGCCCCAAACCTGTACACAATACTCCAAGAGGGGCCTCACAAGGGCAGAGCAAAGGGGGACAATTACCTTCCCCAATCTGCTGGCCACCCCTCTGTTGATGCAGCCCAGGATGCAGTTGGCCTTCTGGGCTGCAAGCGCACACTGCTGGATCATGGTGAGCTTTTTGTCCACCAGAAACCCCCAAGTCCCTCTCTGCAGGGCTACTTTCAATGAATACTTCTCCCAATCTGTACTCATGTCTCAGATTTCCCTGACATAGGTGCAGCACCTTGCACTTAGCTTTGCTGAACCTCATTAGCTTCACATGGGCCCACTTCTCAAGATTGTCCAAGTCCCTTTGGATGACATCCCTTCCTTCTGTTGCATCGACTGTGCCACTCAGTTTGGTGTCGTCTGCAAACTTGCTGAGGGTGCACTCGATCCCACTGTCTATGTCACTGATAAAGATATTAAACAGTACTGGTCTGAGGACAGACCCCTGAGGAACACCATTTTACCAGCCTCTCCATGGACCATTGACCACAGGCATTGACCACAACTCTCTGGGTGTGGCCTTCAAGCCAATTCATGAATAGTCCACCCTTCAAATACATATCTCTCCAATTTAGAGATCAGGACATCAGGTGGGACCATGTTGAAGGCCTTACAGAACTCCAGATAGATGACATTGGTCAGTCTGCCCATGTTGACTGATGCAATCACTCCATCATAGAAGGCCACCAGATTGGTCAGGCACAATTTGCCCTTGGTGAAGCCATGATGGCTGTCTTGGATCACCTCCTTCTCTTGCATGTGCCTTAACATTGTTTCCAGGAGGATCTGTTCCATGATCTTCCCAGACACAGAGGTGAGGCTCACTGGTCTGTAGTTCCCTGTGTCCTCCTTTCTACCCTTTTTAAAAATGGGAGTGAGGTTTCCCTTTTTCCAGTCACCAGGGACCACCTGACTGCTAGGACTTTTCAAATATGATGGAGAAAGGCTTGGCAACTCCATCAGCCAATTCCCTCAGGAACCTGGGATACATGTCATCAGGCCCCATAGACTTGTACTTGTTCAGTTCCATCAGATGGTCTCACAGGTGGTCTCTGCTTTTCTCTTACGGTGGTATGGACTTTGCTATCCCAGCCCCGATCTTGAAGTTCACATATGTGAGAGATGTTGGAAGTCTGACTGTCAGTGAAGACTGAGGCAAAGAAGTTGTTGAGTACCTCAGCCTTCTCCATATCTGTCATTACCAGTTCTCCCTTGTCATATACTGGAGGGGGTACACTCTCCTTGGCCTTTCTTTTCTGAGCAATGTGACTGTAGAATCCCTTCTTGTTATTTTTTTGCATCCCTTGCCAAGATCATTTCCATCTGTGCCTTGGCTTTCCTGATCCCATCCCTGCACATCCAGACGGCATCGCTCTACTCTTCCCAGGCCACATGTCCCTCCTTCTACTGTCTGTGCATTTCTTTTTGCACCTTGGTTTGACCAACAGGTCCTTGCTCAGCTATGTTGATTTCCTGTCCTCCCTGCTTGCTTTATTACACATGGGGATGGAGAACTTCTGTGCTCTAAGAAAAGCACCCGTAAAGAGTTGCTAGCTCTGTTCCTTTCCTTTGTCCCTAAGGACAGTGTTCCAGGGGATCTCATCCACTAGGTCTTTAAACAGCTGGAATTTCAGTCTTCAGAAGTTCAGGGTCCTGACTTTGCTCTTCACCAGGCACATATAGCTCGAAATCACAAACTCAGCCAGGGCGTGGTCACTGCAGCCCAGACTGCCTCCAGTCTTAACCTCTTTAATGAGTTTATCTTCATTGGTGAGCACCAGGTCCAGTAATGCTTCTCTTCTGGTTGGTTTGTCTAATACTTGGACCAGGAAATATGCAACTCAATGCGTTGCATAGTGTACCAGGAAGTACTCTCAATGTACTCCAGGAATCTCCTGGATTGCTTACAGCCTGCTGTGTAGCTTCTCCAGCAGACATTCTTGTGGTTGAAATCCCACATCAGGATGAGAGCATGCTAGTGTGACACTTCTTGTAGTTGAAGCAAGAAGGTCTCATCAACAGGTTCCTTTTATCAGGCAGCCTGTAGTAGGTCCCAGCCACAAAGGTGTCCTTTCTTTGTCCAGTCCTTAACTTTTACACAGAAGCTCTCAACCCGTATCTCAGAGGCATTTCTTCACAATCAATCCATTCTCTAATGCAGAGGGAAACAGCTCTTCCCCTTCTGAAAAGCTTGTAGCTCTCTATTCCAGTGTTCCAGTTGTGTAATTCATCCCAGCATTCTTCCATGATAGCAAAACTATGATAGGATTCATGCTGAGCTTTTATGTCAACAAACCCACAGCTATCAGAGTTCAGGCAGATAATTTTATTTGTTATTTAGTTTCAGGAAGATGTAAACCTGAACAACTGTTTTTTGTTTTGTTTTGTTTTGTTTTTTTTTTTCACAGAATCACAGAATCGTCTAGGTTGGAAGAGACCTCCAAGATCACCTAGTCCAACCTCTGACCTAACACTAACAAGACCTCCACTAAACCATATCACTAAGGGCTACATCTAAATGTCTTTTTAAGACCTCCAGGGATGGTGACTCAACCACTTCCCTGGGCAGCCCATTCCAATGCCTAACAACCCTTTCAGTAAAGAAGTTCTTCCTAATATCCAACCTAAACCTCCCCTGGCGCACCTTTAGCCCATTCCCCCTCGTCCTGTCACCAGGCAAGTGGGAGAATAGACCAACCCCCACCTCGCTACAGCCTATAAGGTACCTATAGAGAGCGATAAGGTCGCCCCTGAGCCTCTTCTTCTCCAGGCTGAACAATCCCAGCTCCCTCAGCCGCTCCTCGTAAGACTTGTTCTCCAGACCCCTCACCAGCTTCATTGCCCTTCTCTGGACTCTCTTGAGCACCTCCATGTCCTTCTTGTAGCGAGGGGCCCAAAACTGAACACAGTACTCGAGGTGTGGCCTCACCAGAGCCGAGTACAGGGAGACAATCACCTCCCTAGCCCTGCTGGCCACACTGCTTCTTTTACAAGCCAGGATGCTGTTTGCCTTCTTGGCCACCTGAGCACACTGCTGGCTCATATTCAGCTGCCTATCAACCAGTACTCCCAGGTCCTTCTCTGCCAGGCAGCTTTCCAACCACTCATCTCCCAGCCTGTAGCTCTGCTTGGGGTTGTTGCGCCCCAGGTGAGAACTTGGCCTTGTTGAACTTCATGCAGTTGACCTCAGCCCATCAGTCCAGCCTATCCAGATCCTCCTGCAGAGCCTTCCTACCCTCGAGCAGATCGACACACGCACCTAACTTGGTGTCATCTGCAAACTCACTGAGAGTGCACTCGATCCCCTCATCCAGATCATTGATAAAGATATTAAAGAGGACTGGCCCAAGTACTGAGCCCTGGGGGACTCTACTAGTGACGGCCTCCAACTGGATTTGACTCCATTCACCACAACTCTTTGGGCCTGGCTATCCAGCCAGTTTTTAACCCAACGAAGCATACACCAGTCCAAGCCACAAGCAGCCAGTTTCTTGAGGAGAATGTTGTGGGAAACGGTATCAAAAGCCTTACTGAAGTCAAGGTAGACCACATCCACAGCCTTTCCCTCATCCACTAAGCGTGTCACTTTGTCATAGAAGGAGATCAGGTTCGTCAAGCAGGACTTGCCTTTCATAAACCCATGCTGACTGGGCCTGATCGCCTGGTTGCCCTGCAAGTGCCACGTGATGACACTCAAGATAATCTGCTCCATGAGCTTCCCTGGCACTGAGGTCAAACTAACAGGCCTTCTCTTCTACAAATTCAGTTATACAAATTCAAATATACTTAAAGGATGTAGAGCCTTTCTGATTGTTTCCATTTTCTTTATTTATTCCAATATCATTTGAACATTGTCATAAGCTTTAGTACTACAGGTGACTCCTGCAGTTTATTAATTCACATTCAGTAGTTTCAATAGTGTCCAAGTAGTAGTCTGAGGGCTTAGAAGGCTAGGGAAACTAAATTTCATGCTCTTAAATGGGCACTGAATTCAACAGAAAATAAATTTAATTGTGGTGAATTAGTGTGAACTAAATGAATTCCAGATATTATTTCTTCTCATTTCTCTTATCTCATATCTCTTTTCATTTTTACGTTGCACCAGTGTAGCTAAAAGACAGGAAATTTGACCTCCACAGATGTTCCTCTCACTTGTCTTATAACCACAAGAAGTCACTGATGCAAACCGGGATAACACTGACTAATCTTCCTTGTCTCAGCTGCTTCTGGCTCTTAGTAACTACAGGATAATATTATCAAACCCGACAATGCAAATGAGCTCAGAGCAGACACATTGATAAAACAGAGCTTCTCCTGCTTTTATGCTGTTCCTGCATCTAGATAAAACGAAATACGTCTGAAAGTCCACATTTAGCAACTATCCATTCTTTTGGTTTTCTCATCTCTGTTAGAATTAAAATGATATGAAACAGTATCATATGGAGCAGTACAGTAGCTGCAGGTGTCTGGAAATCCCTGTTAGACTTTCTGGGCAGAGAAGTCCGGGAGATGAGATCAAGTTTCCAACTCTGTGTTCTTGGGAGACCCTTTCATGAAGAAGCATTTACAACTGGGGGACTCAAAATGGGCTTTTCTAGCATTTTCTGAAATGCAAAGTGTGAAAGAAAAACAGGACATACTGCTGCCCCAATCCTTCGCTTTCGCTTCTGTGCTTGACTTTGATAAATGTTGGGCCAACTTCTCTGATCTGCCGATAGCGTGTGTGGTGATGAACGCTAACGTGGTACAGGGTCCTTATGGTGATTACAGTTGGCTGGCAGATGCAATAGCTACCTCAGTGAGGGATTCAACCGTTGCTTTGAAGAAGTGCAGTTTCTTCGTGGAGACTGGTGGAGAGATCAGAAAGAAGATGACTGGGAGAAGGGTCACCATTTTTCTACTCTCTAGTATCTATACTCTACAGAGAAATTACCTTAAAGACACTCACTTACTGAAGCAGTGTAGGGTGAAAGTTTATTTACCCTCTAATATCAGTCTCCAAGCAGAAGTTGAATGAGTGGATGTCCTGGTTCTAGTTAGGACAGAGTTAATTTTTCCTCATAGTAGCTGGTAGGGTGCTATGTTTTGGATTAGGATGAGAAGAGCGCTGATAACATGCTGATGTTTTAATTGTTGCAGAGCAGTGTTTACACCAGGCCAAGGACTTTTCGGCTTCTCGCTCTGTCCTGCCAGCGAGCAGGCTAGGGGTGCAGCAGGAGCTGGGAGGGGACAGACCCAGGACAGCTGACCCAAACTGGCCAAAGGGGTATTCCATACCATCTGGCGTCATGCTAAACAATATATAGGGGTGGCTGGCCGGGGTGGGGGGCTGGCTGCTCGGGGATAGGCTGGGCATCGGTCAGCGGGTGGTGAGCAATTGCATTGTGCATCACTTGTTTCTTACACATTATTATTATTAATACTATTATCATTATCACTATTATTATTATTATTGTTATTATTATATTCCTGTCTTAATAAACTGTCTTTATCTCAACTCACCGGCTTCACTTTCCCATTTCTCTCCCCCATCCCAGAGAGGGAGGGGGGGAGGGTGAGCGAACGGCTGTGTGGTGTTTAGCTGCCAGCCGGGTTAATCCACAACAGTGGAGCATTTAGGGCAGGGAGTTGGGGTGCTTCTGACTTAGATGCAATACATTGTCATGGAATTTTACCCAGGCATTGGCAAATATTAAGTTAAATATTACTTTAATATCTGTAAAAGTGGTGGTAGTATGGCTCCCCAAATCTATTAGTTTTAAAACAGTTCAATTTAAAACAATTCTGTTTCCTCCAAGTACACTTTGTTCTTTTGATTTTTCCTTTGCTTTTACTAGTAATTAATATTGTAAGAGCACCATATATTACAGACCGCCCCCTCCATCCCTCCACCCCCCCCCCCCCCCCCCCCCAAGGAACTAGCCCAGAGTTGTTTCTGCTTTTTCTGCTTTATCAAGGGACACTTCAGAACTTCCTGTGATAGTCTTCAGATATATGAGAATTATAAAGTTTATAAGGTTTGTGTTTTTGTGATTACCCAAGGTATGTTCATTTCTGTGCAGCAAGATGATCACATGCTTTATTATTTATAACTCTTAAAAACTCTTAAACATACATCCTGAGGTATTCCTAATCATATTAATCGTATGGTCATGTTAGCTTTACATGTTTTTTTTTTTGTTTTTTTTTTTTTTTTAGCATATTGCTTAGGGAAGTTTCAACATGAAAGAGAACTTTCTGGTGCTACAGCCTGTCATGAGTTTACCTTTAATGTTAGCAAGCCCTGGCCAGTTACCAGCCTCAACAATATGTTTTGGAAAAACAAACTGTGCAAAAAGAACTGTACAGAAACACAGAAAGAGAGAGGACCTCTTGAATCTTATGCTAAGAAGGCATGATGCCTATTATTCCTCTATTATGATGGAAGAAATCCATGGGCACTGTTATCACAGGCAGGTTTTGCATAAACCTCCAAACTGATTATTCATTATAACAACTTTAGTCAGTTGCTCTAGTGAGAGCTTAAGGCTCTGGACCTTGTCTACTCAGAGTTCACTGGCAAATTCATGAACTAGTTCTCTTTCAATAAACTATTTTTCTTTCATTATTTGTTCCACTTTGCTTGAAGATCTGATCAATGTCTTTAAAGAAGAACATAAAGTTCTCTGGTGAACCTGAATCTCAAATCTGATGTAGTGATTGCGTGGAAGCTAGTACAGGGAGATAACAGCAGATGATTTGAATAGCCAGAGGTTATTGTTTTTTTGTTTGTTAAGGTTGATTGTTTCAAACTATGTTTTGTTTCTTTGTTGTAATCCAAACACAGGATTATGAGAAAAAAAACTGCAGCTGAGATATTTACTGATGCCTGATATAAAATAAATCTTTGCCAAAATGGTAAGGAATAGTGATGCATTTCTGTACTATTTTAACCATTGAAACAATATCTTTCAACATACCTTTTTTTTTTTCTTTTTTCTTTTGTTCATATCTCTGTTCAATAGAAATGACCAATTAAAGTATTTCTATTACTAAAACTAAGCAGTGACACTGAGATTATGGACTGTATTTCAAGATTTCATACTTATTTTGATGTACTGAAGAGCTCAGAACTATGTAAAGTAGCCAGGAACAAAAGGTACTGATGAAAGTAGCCTCTGGCATAGCTATTCTTTATTAAAATTCAGAGCTGGTAGATATGATTTTTCTGTAAAGTAGCTTTGAATTAGAGTAAAAGCATCTTCCTGAAACTTCCTTATTGAACAGAAAGTTCACTGTCTTTTTCTTCATTTTCTGGTCATTACCTCCTTTATCAAGACTCTTGAAATATCAGAGGATCATTGTATAGGAAAAATTAAAAAAACTTTGGTTTCAGATAATACTGAAAGCACATCTTCAGATTATTCCTTAAATAAAAGTTCCTTTGTGCTATGATCAAAAGTCTCGTGCATTGATATGAAACACCATAATCAAAAAGCTTGTGTTGTCATATATTTTAAAGTCACATCTATATAATATTTTTGATGGAAAATATGTTATATATTTCTGAAGATAGAAAAACTTTGAAGTATTTTTACTTACTGTGTGATTTACAGATTTCTTAGTTAATTATAGTTTTGTTAGATTAGACAGAATTTTAAAAACACATATATTTATCTGGAAGACTAAAAAGTTCCAGATCAAATAACTTTAACATTCTGAAGTTGTATACTACATAAGTTTTTCTACAATCACTTATTGCATGGCTTTAGTATATTGTATTATTATTTTTCCTTATTTTCCATTTTTTAATTTCATAAGTTAATATATTTATATATTATCATATATAAATTAAGGAATTAAATTATTGTCAAACTACTATGCAAAAGAAATAGTATTTTTAAATTACTTTTATTTTTATGACTAATATCTGAAATTTATTATTTTATGGGAATCAGTATCCTATATCACACTGATCTACAATTTTTTATCCACTTCTGTCCTTACGTAATGGGTTAAATGTACTTGCTAAGCAAGGATACTGTTTTTGTTGTTTTTACTGTTCATGCACTGTTGCATGAAAACAATTAATAACAAAAACTCAGAGAAAGAGCTTCTTTTTTTCTATCACGAATGAAGTATACATATTTCTCCTTATATTTAACATGATGTGCACAAGTAAGTTCTTAAGACTGCCTCTGTTTTTGTGTTTGCAACTGAGAATATGATTATAATATAGTATGACAAACAGCTTTCTCCAGGCATTACTAAGTTCCAACTTGGTTATCCAAGTGAAGTCCAAAAAATATTCTTGAGAGGAAAGAAATATGGACTAGTATTTCCATTTGACTGTAGATGGGTACCCGCTAGAGAAGCTGCATGCTATGCATCTTCTTCAGATGAAGAAGGATTATATGTTTCTTCTCAGACTCTCAAGTCCAGCTTCTATGGGTTCCCCACTTTCCCACCCTGTTTTTTCCTCCCCACCCAAATGCCCCCTCAAACTTCACGGGAGTCCTCTGCACCTGCAAAAGTACTTTTTACTCTTAGAGTTTTTCCCATCCTCCTAAGAAGTCAATGTTACCAGTGTTCCCTATTGTTTACACTACAACACAGCCTTAGCTCATAGACTGTAAAATATATTGGGCTATTAAGTGGAGGTGCTCAGGCACTGATTGAAATAGATGGATGTGCTGCAAGCACCACAGCTCAGAAAGATAAAGGTGATAAATATAATAATAATTCTATTTAGAAACATTATATATTTATGTACAGATTGTTCAGCTTTGATGCATGTTTTAGATTCCTAATATCAGAAGTATTTATTCCATCTACTCTTATGGAACCATCTGACTGTATTCAGTTGAACGACAGCGTTTATATTCACTGCAGCATTTGATTACAAAAAGCTTCCCATAGTGTGGAAAATGCCTGCAGTACACCAGCATATCTCACTGTACAGCACAATATGCTTTGAAAAAAGTTGTTTAAAAGTGTGTATTTATCATTGCCCAGTCAAAATAATTAAACCATCACCCAGAAATCCCATTTAGCTAAATATTCTGTGGTAATATCTAATATGTAGAGTCAATGCAAGTCATCAATCCTGCATCATAATCTAGTCTCATCTTCTAGTCAGAGGACTTCATCTATATCAGTTAGCAAAAAGGAAAATTTCTTAAACAGAGGGCAGAAGGTATAACAGTAAATTCCAGGCTGGATTTTGGTTTTAAATCTTCGTAATTATACTTTTCTGTTATTTGACACTATAAAGCTGGATCAAACTAGAAAGCTGTTTTGGCAATGCCTGTAATTGTTAAAGAATGTGATAAAAATATTTCAATATTTAATTTATATAATTGATTTATTGAAGGACAAAATGGGTAATTTTCATTATGGAACATGACATCAATCATTTTTATAGACCTATAATAAAAATAAAGCCAATGAGTAAGCTTCAAAAATTCAAAATTTTGAATAGGAGACTTCAGATCAGGAATCTACCCTTTTTGCTTAGACAAAGCTCAAATAATGTCATTCAGACTGCTTCTCTGTATAGAAACATCTTTGTACACTCCTGAATAATGCTCTTAGGCTTAATAAAGTCCCCCTAAAAGCAAGAGATACTTTGATGAAAACAATTATGATAAATGCAGTTATGATTTCATTTTCTTAATTAGTATATATCTAAGGTATCTAGATAAAATATAAAATAAAATTTATCAGAAATCAGCCAAATAAAAACTGCTGATTTCTGCCCAAGATGTTCTCTTTGCAGATTTTTTTTTTGAGGCTCTAGGAAAGAACGACCAAAAGGCCTACACTAAATGCAGTGGGATCTCAGTCCAGTGCCTAGAGATCAGAATTACGACACCACAATAACTGAGGCTATATGCAGAGAAACAACATATATCTCAGAAATAAGCTGATATTATGTATTAGATGAATTTATTAATAGCAATGGAGTTGCTATTAACACAGACTATGTAAATCTGGGTAGGGTCTTTTTCTTCATCCTTGTGTTGAAAGAACATTCTTTCCAGCATATATTGTACAATTATCACACTGATTGTCAGTCAGGACCATAGACTGAAATATCCTGGAGCAATTAAATAAAAAGTCTGATATACCTTAATGTAAGACAGGTAATTTAAGTGGTTCATATACACTTTGCTACATGGTGGCTCATTGAGAAAGGAAGACAAAATTTGTAGTGCTTTGGGGAAGTAACAAAACAGAGAAAATAGAGTAGCAGAAAGAAAAAAAAATATTAGCATGGTTAAAGTTATAATAATGATGTGATCCCTTTTAAAGTTTTAAATATATTTAGCATGCTGGATTACATTGCATGGAATAGAACAAAGGAGAAAAATGCATTAGAGCATTCATCAACAAAAATCATATATAAAAAAAAAAAAATTATGTGAGTCCACTCAGATTCCTAAATATTAAAATGCTGCTCTTTCTACTCATATAATTTTGTTCATGATCCCATCATAAATTATCTGTGGAATAAAAATTTAGAGATGCTTGATCCCTAATTTTCAGTCCTTCAGTCAAGTGAAGATGACTTCTTAATCTTTGTGGGAGAGGTTGGAAAGATTTCAAGAGAAATTTTGTGACTTTGATTAAAAATAATCGATCAACTAACATGTATTTAAAATTTCAATACTTCTGGGGCTTAATCCTCTCTATCTTGATAGACCAGTTTCAATCTCATATCTGTCAGGTACCTAGACATCTATGAGATTACAACATTTCTAGTATGGGGTAACAAGATATACAGTCATCACCTACTTATTTGTAAGTTCCAGGCAAAAGACCTAAAATGTCAATACCCTGGCAAAATTTGACAGTGTTTAAGATGACTCCTATGATCTGAGATATCAGAAAAGCACCATTTTCTTTGATTAATCAATAAAAGTCAAATAAAATATTTCCAAAATGTATAGTTGGAATTGGAAGATTGCGAGAAAATGGCAGAATTGCAAAAATTCATCATGACAGGCCAATGGGAAATTATATATATATAATATATATATAGTGTATTGTATATAATTTACAGAATAAAATTATATCATCAGAATGAGTTTGTAAAAGAAATATAGGGCCAAAATCACTAGCATATAAAATTTATGCTCCAAGAATTAGAAAATTGTTGCATGAAATTAGAAATCCACCCCAATTCTAGAGAACTGAAGCTTTTTAGAGCACTTGCAGTACTCTCACCTGCAAAATCCTATTTCCACAGAGAAGAAAATGGTAGGCCAGGTCATAGGATCCTCCCACTGTTATGAGACATTTAAAAAGAAGATATTAAATTAGAGGTCTAGAAGCTTTGCAAAATGCCACCCTCTCAACCACAGTGATTAGGCTCTGTGCTCAGGAAAATGAAGGTCTGTGACTCTGAGCCCACACTTCAAGTAAAAAAATGCTTGACTGGCTCAAAACCTGTAAACTGCATTGCAGTGTCAATAATGCTGCAATAATAAACAGGTAATCAATGTTAAAACTTGTACATCTCTGATTACTGAAGCAAGATGATTCAAGCTATGAACTACGAACCTCAAGAGACATTCACCCATGTACAAATATACATACATATATTACATATATATATATATAAATTCAAAATTATTTTGCCCAGATCCAAAGTAAAATGGTAAAATTTAAGCATAGATAATATCTTCAAGTTTCTTCCAGACATATTTTCATATAGTTAGGTGTGAAGTTTTCATATGGTTTGATCCTAAAAAATTCACTGTTATGTAAAAATATAAGAAAAAAATATTGAAGATATGTATTTTGGCCATCACAGGCATGCTCTTCTAGCACTAGTTAGCCACACTGCAGAAGTCCACTAATGTAATGTAATGAAGACCATAAATGACCAAAAAAATTATGTGGTTAAAATAAGTATTCATGACATAGCCATACTGGGAAGAATTAACACACTTAATTTAAAATAAATATTTTTACTTAGGACTTGTGTTTAAACATGACCATTGTCACATTATTTTTTTTCAATTTTGGGGAATATTAGATCAATAAAAATAATATAACAGAAATTAAAAATAACTGAAATTTGGCAAGATGTATTTTTATGCTTAATTTCTACTTAAAAACAATTAGTAATAATAATAACTTTTTGTAGGGGATATTTATGTTAATTTTTAAAGATTGGTTAATTAGAAATATTATTAGAAAATAAGATCAATGTTTTTAACATGCCTAAAAAAGAAGGGAAGGGAGGAGAAAACTACCTTGGTCCTCAGAATAAATAAAGCAAATACAAACTACCAGTCATGATCTTGATTACACAGAAAGGCAAGTGTTCAGTATGTTTTGTACATAAGACTGCTTTTGAATTTATACAGACATATGAAGTTGTACTGATATATAATTGTCATGTTGTCACGTAGACTCTAGCTTTCTACACATCAATTAACGCAACCACAGTAGGTTCAGATATGTGCAGAATGGGGAGGGTATATCAACTAACCTTAGTTATACATTTAGTAGGTGTTCCATGCAGAAAAGTGATTTTCAGTTTGAAAGTGGCCTTATACAATGTCATAAAAAAGAATGTTTTGTGTTGCTTTTTTTTTTTCATACAAACGTCAAATTGTCCTCTTCTGATATGCACCAAAGTCTTTCTTTTATGAAAGTAATAACATCAGAACCAAATCCAACATCCAATGTGTGTTATACTTCATTGTCTTAGTGACGATCATCTTAGCCACTTCTATCTGTTGATATCTAGTGATACTCCATCTATGGATACTTTCTATCTATCGGAAAATTTCTTTTTTTGTTTCTACTGTTCTTCTGAAAACTTCAGAAATTTAAAAGTACTATAACATCAAGAAATAAGGCAAAGTCTACCAACTCACATATTATTTTAATTAAATGTAGCTTTAGCTTGTGTTTAATATTATCTTTAAAACAAAACAAAACAAAACAAAACAAAAACTATAATTAATTCGTTTTAAATTAAAATGAGATATCATATCTCATGAATATGTCAATGTTTTACCTTAACAAAGAGCTTGTAGTTAGAAATGATTAAAAACTAATGAATTTGTGTGAACACTAATAAAAGACATTGGAATGATAAGAAATACTCACCAGCTGTACGATTACTGCTAAGGTACACAAGTAGTTTTCATAACAATGAAATCATAGCAGTGGGAAAAAAAAGGAAAAAAAGGAAAAAAAAAAAAAGGAAAATCTGTTTTGAAGCTATGAGATGCAGCCCAGAACAATGTTCATGTGAAATTTTAACACTTTGAAACTATAGCTATATTGAGAAAGTAGTTTATGAACAGAGCTGTAGAAGGGAGCAGTGGTGCTGAGAAGCTGAGAAGCTGATGTTCACACTATAGATAATTCAGGGCTTTATTTTTGTTACAGGGGAGCTTCAATCTTGTTGTATGGACTAAGAGTCCATTTGCAGCCTGAGGGCGACTTCTAGTTTAGTTTAATATGAATGCAATCTCATTCAGGTGCCTTGAGATCATTTCAATGTGCAAATTGAAGTACAGTAAGAGGGAATAGCTTGGAGACACTCCTGACCCAGATGTTGTGGTTTAACCCGGCTGGCAGCTAAACACCACACAGCCGTTCGCTCACCCTCCCCCCTCCCTCTCTGGGATGGGGGGAGAGAAACGGGAAAGTGAAGCCTGTGAGTTGAGATAAAGACGGTTTATTAAGACAGGAAAATAATAATAACAATAATAATAATAATAGTGATAATGGTAATAGTATTAACAATAATAATGTGTAAGAAAACAAGTGATGCACAATGCAATTGCTCACCACCCGCTGACCGATGCCCAGCCTATTCCCGAGCAGCCGGCCCCCCACCCCGGCCAGCCACCCCTATATATATTGTTTAGCATGACGTCAGATGGTATGGAATACCCCTTTGGCCAGTTTGGGTCAGCTGTCCTGGGTCTGTCCCCTCCCAGCTCCTGCTGCACCCCCAGCCTGCTCGCTGGCAGGACAGAGCAAGAAGCCGAAAAGTCCTTGGCCTGGTGTAAACACTGCTCTGCAACAATTAAAACATCAGCATGTTATCAGCGCTCTTCTCATCCTAATCCAAAACATAGCACCCTACCAGCTACTATGAGCTACTTAACTCTGTCCTAACTGGAACCAGGACACCAGACTAAACCCATAGTGTAGGTGCACCCTTAGGTGGTGTCAGCATAATATTGGGGTTCTGAAGAGTGCTGGAATTCCGTTGAGAATCCCCCTATCAGCTTGACTTAATGAATCTTGTTGCTTTGGTCTGCAGAAATATTTTGGTTCATGCCAGCTGCTTTCCTTTTGGAAGAAACTGAACTAGAAGCCTATCTCAAAGATGTGCTCTAAATGTGCTACACATATCTAAAGGAGATGCAAGGGTCTGAACCAATTTAGCCTTTGGACAGTGTTGGGGAATATTTCAACCAAGACCCAAGAATACACATATCCCAACATAGAAGCGTATATAAAAGCTTCAGCATTTAACTTCTTTGGTACAGATCATCTCTTCTTATGTCAATTTATTAATGCAGACACAATGCAATGCACAATCTATGAATGGCATTAGTAGTTTACTTTTGAAAGAGTCTATGGTTTATTTATTGTTATCAGTAATAGTCTTACCCTAAATTGGGATTAGCCCAACAACCCTCTGAAGTTTTTTTTTTTTTTTTTTTTTTGGTAGCCCAAAGGGATGACAGGAAGAAAGAGCTTTGGCACCAAAGAGTCAATAGCTTGGAGTTTGGGCACTTGCCTGGCAGTGGAACCCATTGTTCTGTAACATTTCCACTGAGATTCAGGAGATGTATACATACTAGTTCATTCAATAACTCCTGCTCCAACTTGAAGTTTTAGGAAAATTATTAGGTTGGATTTTCTTAGAGTCCAATTAGAACCACCAAGTTCTCCCTACTACACTTCTTTAATGTTTTGCAGTTTTCGATATAATCTCTTATGTTGCTTCCACTGAACTCCAGGGATCTGACAGTATAGAATGGCTTAATTCTCCTTTTATTTGAGTTAGAGCAGCTCAATTCATTTTTAGTTTGTCTCCTAACAAAATCTTCTACTTTGATAATTTTTCACTTCTTCTCTGCTGAGATCATAGATATTTTATAATCAATGGATAAAAGAGAAGAGTTGCTCAGCTGGAAATCTGGAAGATGGAGAAAACTGGGAGCTACTGAGTTAGTTATTTTTCTGAAATAATAAGAAAAGTTCACAACTAGAAGAAGCTGTTGTGTCTCTGTGTCTGCCTTGCCTTAAATTCTACACAGATCAAGAATTCAGGGTGCTAGGAAAGAAAGTTATTTAAAACAGTTCTGAGGGGTAAATTAGAGCAGCCTATATGAAAACCTTTCAAATACTTTTCTCTGGTTTATGTTTATATGTTTCTCTATCAGGTTAAGTATCACAAGCAATGGTTATACCAGGAAAAATCCTACTGTTGATAATATATAGTGTCTATTAATCAAAAATGGGGAACAACAACAACAAAACAAACAAAACAAAACAAAAACAAACAAACAAACAAACAAACAAACAAACAAACAAACTAGTTGTCCCAGTTCTCAGGCCAGTATTCCAACATGGTAATAGTTTGATGCCGATATGGTGATATGGCATCCATAGTACTGAATAGTGAACTGTCAGGTATCAAGACTTTCACCTTTAAAAAGTTTTTTTTTTTTTTTTCTGTGAGAGAACCTTCATTTTCACAGGTGCATTTTACGTAAATGAACTAAATTATGCTTTTTTTTAGAGACTCAGGGTGGAATTGTCTCTTCTTAATGAAATTTTTAATGACTATATACTTTGCTACAGGCAGTGAAACCTTAGTCAGAACCCTATCTGAATATTTCATATGAAAATTCAGTTAAGTTCCGAGTCTTGACATTGCAACTAAAATCATTTTTCTTTAGCAGGTTATTTTAGGCTGACTGGTACAAAGAATGTGGAGAGAACAAATAGAAAGACACATAGGAAGATACAATGTGAAAACTAGTGCTCTAAAACAGTCTTTGAAACAATACATAGTGACAACTGGCTTCCCACACTTGTCTTCTTATTGGAGGCAAGTATAGTGAAATTTCTTTCAAAATTACTCTAAATGAAAAGAATACTGCAAGATCATGCTGAAAGAAATGTCTTTGGTCTTTTCCTGGTGGCCTTAATGAGTATTGCAAATTTGCATGTTGAATTTTAAAAAAGGGTATATTAATATTGGACACCAGTTCAATTTGTTAAAGTGCAACTTGGGGCTTTGTATATGTGCCAGAAATATTATGTCAATTAACAATTGCAGCTATGTAATGACCTAGATAGTGACAGGTGGATCACATTAGTGGGTTCACCACCTACAGCAGATGTTCCCTGTTGGCTTACCATGTATGAAATCAATTTATATGTACATCGGTTGGAGGTCTCAAACTGATGATATAATAGCTGTATGATGGTAAATCCTATCGGCTTACACTTACAGTAT